>NW_027256882.1:220099427-220464233 GCF_029215685.1 Pituophis catenifer annectens
AAGAGAGAAGATCAGTGTGAATAAATCCAGAGTGGTTAATTTATGGAAACACATTTGAGTAATTACGGAAAGAAAGAAGAAAGATGTTGAAAACCAAAATGGGAGGAAAATCCCAAATTTTTGAAGAGGAAAAAAATCCAATTAAATTTCAGAATACAGAAACATGATAGGAAAATTAGGTGAAACAAAGGCAAATGCAGACTTCCAGTTCCAGACAAGAAAGAACATAGAATGATATCTCAAATAAAAATGTCATCAAGTAGATTAAATGTGTATATCAGTGACAATATATAAATAACATTATATTAGCATGAAAAATTGTTCCCATTAGCCACTTTTTTATAAAATGTATCCTATACCATCCTAAAAGCCATATGAATTCATGCAGATTTTTAAAAAAGTTAGTAACAGATGCAGAAACCACAGTATCACCAATTAATAACCCAGCTTTCAAAGCCTAAATTTATCATTATTGCTTTCGAGGCTCAAGTTGTTTGTTTTGATCTTTAAAATGGTAAATAGTTCAGGTCATGTTTGAGGGAATAGTATGTTTTGAGATGAATTTGTTTGGACGCTAAAATCTCAAAGAAGATATAGAGGAAAAATTATCTGAATGATAAAATGTACTTGCTTTAGAGCTGTGATTTGTACCATCCTCTCTGTTGTCAAAAAAAGAGAGCAAGTTAGAATTTACAATGTTAATTGTTTTGTTTAAAAATGACTAATATTTATATATAATTAATGTTAATACTATAGGAGAAGAGCAGGAGCAGAAGCTGGTGGTGGAGTTAAGCGTGTCATCAGCTTAGAGGAGGGCTAACTCAAACTCGTGGCCTGCAGGCCAGAGGCACCACACGCTGGCCATGCCCACGGCTGGTTTAGCGAATGGAGAAAAAGTTGCGATACATCATGTGACGATGCCATGATGATGCGAGTTTGACACCCCCGGTTTAGAGTCATTACAAGCAGTCCAAATCTAATCCCTCCTCAATTCTCTTAACCCTTATCTGGTGCCAATGTACTATTGAACTTTAGTTGACTAGAGTCTTGTGTATAAGCCTGAATAAATCTTCTATGCTGCACCTAATGCATGGGTCCTATTCTTTGCACCTGACATATTATTTTAAAGTATATTATTGATGTATTTTTATTGCTATAGGGATTCCTTACAGGATCCTGGCCCTTAGATCTTTTATTAAAGATCTCTAAGATAACTTGCTTTTGTTCTTATGGGTCCCAACATCAGGATTTTTCAAACTTTTTCAAGCTGTGAAACCTTTTGGGCATCAGGGACCGTGTTGTGGCCTGTTGGCCGCTGGCTCCAACAGCCGAATAAGAGGAGGAGGTGTGGGAGTCAGAGTCAGCATCAGGGCAACTTTTTTTTTTTTTTAATTTGATTTATATGCCGCCCTTCTCCGGAGACTCAGGGCGGCTTACAATGCGTTAAGCAATAGCCTTCATTCTTTTGTATATTTTATACAAAGTCAGCTTATTGCCCCCACAAACTGGGTCCTCATTTCACCTACCTTAGAAAGGATGGAAGGCTGAGTCAACCTTGAGCCTTGGAGAGATTCGAACCAGCAGAAATTGCAGGCAGCTGTGTTAATAACAGGGTGCACTAAACCCCTGTACTATCAAGGCTCTTGGGTGCTCCGAGGGGGAAGAGGGAATAGAACTGGCAGAAGGAGAGACAGAAGAGGAGCCTGGGCCATCTGTCAGCCCTCAGATGAAGAGTCAACTGCCCCCAGGTCTAGAGGTGTTTGATAAAGAAGAGAAGGAACAGCTGGGTCCAGTGCCTGACGCGCGGCTGCGCAGAAGGCAAAGAAGGGCTGATCCTGGGGAAGGAAGAGCCACTGCTGCTAGAGAGGCCCCACCCTAGCTCTTGGGATAAAAGGCAGGGGGCGGAGATGAATAGGTGTGGCAGACAACTATTCATCTTCCGGCTGCACTAGTTAGCCTGTGAGATAAACTTTTTGCCGGGGCTACTGGCAATCCCAATAAAGGAATTTCTGAGTTCACATCAGAGGTGTTTGGGGAGTTGGTTCTGTGGAGAGAGGTTTTTTTTCACGGGCTGGAGGGGGCATGGTTTCATGTGCTGCCTACATCCTATTGATGGGGCTTTGCTTGTTTACAGGCCCAGTTTCTGGCATGCTTTGTATTAAAGGGCATACTAGGCTGAATTTTCAGAAGCTTGTTATTACTGCAAATGTTTATAACTTACAACATAATTTTTGCTCTTATTAATTCTCATCTGACAGTTCCTGCTGACATGAATTCCTTTCGTTAGTCTACCTTTTTATCAATCATATTTCTTTTCTTTTTTCTTTTTGATTTTTTTTAAAATATTTAATTCTTTTTCATCATTGACCACTAGCTGGGGAATAGAAATCTAATAAATATAAACACAGTTTTAGATTTGTGAAAAAGTAAAAGTGGGAGTGAGTATAGAGTGTAAAAAGTTGTAAAGTTTGTTAATCAGCCAATTTAATTAGAAGTTGCTTTTAACATGACTTTCAAGATTTATTTGGAATGAGCAAAATTAGTATGCATTTGAAGTTCTAGCAACTAGATGTTATTCTGATTTGGAAAATAGCTTTTTTGTTTTCTTACTGATTTTCAGACTTTCAGTATAGTAAATGATAATTTTTCTATGTGATAATTAACTCAAATAAAATGCTGTTAAAAAACCTGGCCTTCAGAAAAGCTTAACTGCACTTATTAATACTTATATACTATTTCATTAAAAGAAATATATTACTCAGACCAACTAATTTCTGCTTTACAAATATATAAAAAGGTAAAGGTTCCCCTCGCACATATGTGCTAGTCGTTTCTGACTCTAGGGGGCAGGGCTCATCTCCGTTTCAAAGCTGAAGAGCCAGTGCTGACCAAAGACGTCTCTGTGGTCATGTGGCCAGCATGACTAAATGCCAAAGGCGCATGGAACACTGTTACCTTCCCACCAAAGGTGGTCCCTATTTTTCTAGTTGCATTTTTTAAGTGCTTTTGAACTGCTAGATTGGCAGAAGCTGGGACAAGTAACGGGAGCTGACTCCGTTACGCGGCACTAGGGATTCGAACTGCTGAACTGCCGACTTTTTGATCGACAATAATATACTGTACTATATTTTGAAACAAAGGTGTGAAGTTGACCATTTCTGTAATGCTGCCATGCAACAGTTTTATTCATATTCTTGACCTTTAAAAATAATATTCCTACTTCTTATTTGGCATATTTAAATGTTAATTCATTTTAATGAAATGCCTTGAAAATTCTTTTAATCTACATCCGTTTAAAGGGATTTGTGGTCTGGGGAGCCCAGGGTACTCGGAACTTTTTCATGAGATCAGCAAAGTCAAATAAATATTTTAAATTTCTATTTTAATTTCTAGTACAGTAAATATCGATATATGTATATATAACTCACGTAAACCAAAGATTCTTGAGGCCCTCAGTCATTTTTAAGAATCTAAAGGGATCCTGAGGTCAAAAGTATATCAGAACTTCTCGTTTACATATTTAACTGGTATGAATTCCACTGCCGTCACTGGAGCTTGTTTTTGACAGGGTTGGACAGAGTTGTACCCTGTATGTTTTGTCTTATTGGATTGTCACTGTTAATCTGGAGATAAGTGGCAGAAATAAACATGAAACACACTGCCTTTCAATATAGACCATCTTTGACACCTAATGGCCTACATTAGAGAACTTCGAGAAAGACGTTTTGTGACCTAAAGTTCAGCCAACTTAAACTGTTTGGGGCTATGCTGTGATTCTACCCAATAGTCTTTCTTTTTCTAAAACTAAATGCAGAGAATGGTCATTACGGTGTTTTAGAATTCTTTACTGGCCAAGTGTGATTAGACAGACAAGGAATATGTCTCCGGTGCATAAGCTCTCAATGTACATACAACAATAGTGATAGGTCATTATCATAGTCATTGTAAAAATACATTCATAATAAAACATTAGCTACAACACTTAGTGGTAGTCATGGATACTAAATAAGCAATCAACATAAATCATACTAGGATACTAAGTAAACAATATAAATTATAAGATACAAACAACAAAGTTATAATCATAAGAAGATAAAGAGATAGGTAATAGGAAGATGAGAATAATGATGGTAATACTGCCTTTAGTTTTGACAGTGTTTTGGGAATTAGTTGTTTAGCAGAGTGATGGCATGGGGAAAAAACTATCCTTGTGTCTAGTTGTTCTGACATGCAGTGCCCTATAGCATTGTTTTGAGGGTAGAAGTTGAAACAGTTTATGTCCAGGGTGTGAAGGGTCTGTAGATATTTTCACAGTCCTCTTTCTGGCTCGTGCAGTATATAGGTCCTCAATGGAAGGCAGATTGGTAGCGATTGTTTTTTTCTGCAGTTCTAATTATCTGTTGAAGTCTATGTTTGTCTTGATTGGTTGCAATGCCAAATCAGACAGTTATAGAGGTTATAGACAGACTCAATAATTCCTCGGTAGAACTGGATCAGCAGCTCCTTGGGCAGTCTGAGCTTTCTGAGTTGGCACAGGAAAAACATTCTTTCTTGTGCTTGTTTCCAGAATTTGTTTCCAGAACTTAAATAATATGAAAAATGAAAGGCAATGATGATGACACTGTAATTTACTGTATGTAAAGTTATCTTATACTTTCAAAGTATAGAAATTGTGAAGTCTTCCCTACTTAATATGTATAGACTTTATTCACTTTGTTATCCATGTACCATGGATGGATGGATGGTGGGAAAGAGAGAGAGGAGGGAGGGGGGGAGAGAGAGAGAGAGGGAGGGAGGAGAGAGGGAGAAAGAGAGAGAGAGAGAGAGAGAGAGGGAGAGAGGGAGAGAGAGAGAGAGATCCAATAATTTCCTGCAAAGAAAGAACTGGAGAAAACAAATTACAAACATCTGCAAATAGAAGTAAATGACTGTGGCAAAAGAAAACAAAAACAGTACCAGTAATAAGAGGTGCCTTAGGTGCAATCTCAAAACATCTGGAACACCACTTGAACACTATCAACATTGACAAAATCACCATCAGTCAATTGTAAAAGGCAGCTTTACCTTGAACAGTTTACATCCTGCAAAGATACCACTGAACATCAACATCTGCTTATCCCAGGGCCTTTGGAAGGAATCGATAGATGGTTTAAAATGCCAGATCCTGTCTAAACATCTGGCTGACTGTGCCATAAAAATAAATCTTAATAGAAACTGGTCACTATTCTGACTAGATCTAACTTCCTACTTCTCTGACCATTGGACAAAAAAGACACTTGAATCCTTAGGGCCCTTCAAAGGTTTCCAGCTAGTGAATAGGGAGAGAGATCATACCAGTAAAAGATTTTGCTGTAGTGCTTAGTTTGCTCTGTTTCTTTTATCAGATTCTTTGGGTTGAGACCAAAATAATGAGGCAAAGGAATTTTGCTTTCCCAGAAAATAAATAAATAAATAAGGGTATTACCAGAGTTTGAAGAATTCCATATATATATATATATATATATATATATATATATATATATATATATATATATATATATATATATATATATATATATATATATATATATATAGGAGCCCTGGTAGTGCAGCAGACTAAAGCACTGTTATTAACATCAGCTGCCTGCAATTACTGCAAGTTCAAATCTCACCAGGCTCAAGGTTGACTCAGCCTTCCATCCTTTCTAAGGTAGGTAAAATGAGGACCCAGATTGTGGGGGACATAAGCTGACTTTGTATAAAATATACAAAAGTATGAAGGCTATTGCTTAAAGCATTGTAAGCTGCCCTGAGTCTCCGGAGAAGGGCGGCATATAAATCAAACTAAAATAATAATAATAATAATAATAATAATAATAATAATAATAATAATAATAATAATTTTTAGAGGAAGTAACTGAGAAAGGGGAGGACCAGACATAGTTTGGTTGCCAAACTATGGAGGAAGAGCAAATTGAAGGTTGAATATGCTTTGCATCAGAGGTGGGTTTCAGTAGGTTCTGACCAGTTCTGGAGAACCGGTAGCGGAAATTTTGAGTAGTTTGGAGAACCGGTAGTAAAAATTCTGACTGGCCCCGCCTCCATCTATTCTCTGCCTCCCAAATCCCACTGATCGGAAGAAAATGGGGATTTTTCAGTAACCTTCCCCTGGATTGGGGACAGAATGGAGATTTTACAGTATCCTTCCCCTGCCACGCCCACAGAACCGGTAGTAAAAAATTTTGAAACCCACCACTGGGTTTCAGCATACAATGCTGAATAAAAGAGAAGAACTTAAACGAGGCCTTTCAGAATCAGGAAAGGAGCCTTCTGTTTGTTACCTATCACCCACGTGCTCCTAAGAAATAGCAAATGATGGAGAACAACAACAAAAAAAGTAGAATGCTATGGTCTTCTCAGACTACTTCCCAGAAGGAAAGTAATCTGCCTATTTTTTTTTCAATAGGGCATTGAATTAGAATGACCTTTGACCTGATACAACAAAGATCTCTTTATACTCTTACCTTTACACTGTTTCCTAGCCTGCACTGAGGAATTTAGGTCAGAGATTCACAACATCTGGGGTCTGGTAGACATACGTGGAATGCTGAGACTATGGAATTTATCTCCTCTTGTGAAATGGGAGATTTGCAAACTTGTGAAACGGTGGCCAAGAATTGACATAGCCTGGGACAAAGTTGTATGGGGCAGGAAGCCAACCTGTTTCCCCCGAAATAAGACATCTTCTGATAATAAGCCCAATCGGGCTTTTGAGCACATGGCAATAAGGCCAAGCGCTTATTTCAGGGTTCAAAAAAATATAAGACAAGGTCTTATATTTTTGGAGAAACACGGTATCAAGGTTGGTGAAGTCCTAGTGAAAAGCAGCTTTAAGAGAAAAAATAGGTGAATGGAACTGCTGGGCCTTTGGCTGAAATAAAGTTTCTCTCCCTGTTTCTTTGGACAGTATGATTTTTCTATTACCTCTCACATCCCACAGCTTGTTCTAACTCTGCTAATTAGTCCTGGAAGCTTCTTTTCTTGGCACAGAGTTCAAAATATAGGTTGACCTTGCACATTCCAGAAACCTCATATCAAGGAAAGAAGTGAGAAAAGCACCTTCATCTGGTGTCATGTCATTGAATTATCTTTCGGCATGAGAAGCAAAGGACAAAAGCAGCTGAGGTGCCCTCAGGCGGTCTTCTTTAGTATTGCAAAAGATTCCAACCAGAATAGACAGTGGATTTATTAAAACCCAAAAAAAGCCAAGATATGCTATATTGCATTCTACACTAAACTATTCTTTTACAGAGTATAAAAAAAAGAGCAGTCATATTATGGGCTTCATTTCATATTTTTCTATCATGGCAAAATGCAGACAGCTCAAATAACATAAAAATGAAATGCTCTTTTGATTGTTCTATTATGCTACTAAAATATTACATCCTATTAATTTTTAAAAGATGCAGCCTAAACGTAGAAGTTGAGACCAGCTGTTGTAATATGCTCTTCTACACCATTTTCATTTAATAGCTATATATATATATTTAAAAAACAGTCCATGATTTGAATTCCACATGTTATTGAAAGTTTAGTTGAAATGCAGGTAAAAGAATTATAAACATGGAAATAGATGTAGACTTTTCAGCGATTAACACTTGGCAGAGCAAGCTGATGAGGATCCAGTCACAATCTTTATCACTATAATAGATTGTTTCAATAATATTTTTTTCTGAATTTTTATTCATCTATATCACATATTCCCTTTCAGAGTAAGCAGCATTTTGAAAATCACGTTAAAAAGTGAAGAAGTAGACAGGAAATTAAAGGAGATAAGACTAAAGAAAAAGAAATCTAATTAAATCTAGCTTTATACTAATAATATTCACTATTAAAATCTTCACTATAAATTTCTACTCGTTTCTATTGTTGCTAGCCATCCTTGCTTCTACTACATCTCTACATCAATTCATACCATATATTTTGTTTTTTAGATTTTCATCTCTCTCCCTCATTACCTTCATCCACCCATAGCTTTCTGAGTGTTTCCTTTCCTCTTAGCCCAGGGGTCTGCAACTTTAAACACTCAAAGAGCCATTTGGACCCATTTCCCACAGAAAAGAAAACACCGGGAGCCTCAAAACCCTTCCCGAGGCTGACTATTTCTTGAGCAGCCACAAAACTAGCATATGTAGTTGAATTAAACGTTCTGTTTTCTTCTGAAACTTTTCTTTTCTTGGATTTATCCATGGTTGGCCTACCGGGGGTTGAAAAGCTCAATAAATCGCATGCCGGCGGGTGTCGCCATTGGCGGTTGTGACACATATTTTGAGTGACAGGGAGCCGCAGTAGAGGGGTGAAAGAGCCACATGCGGCTCCAGAGCCACAGGTTGCTGACCCCTGTGGTAGCCTATTCATTCTTCCTTCCAGCATGGCTGACTGTGGAATTCTGGGAGTTGAAGTCCACATATGTTAAAAGTTCCTGAAGTTGAGAAACACTGTTTCATTTATTTTCTCTGCAGGACCAACACACTTCTATATGCTTTTTTTTACACTAGTCTCTCACTTTTGTATTCCAACCACATTCATTCAACAGCCATTCATTTGTGAACCTATTTTATTTTATTAAACATCTGTCTTCAATATCTCTTTTGCGATCTGGCGAGATCCGGCCATGAATGGTGTGAATGAGTTTTAATGTTTTTAATGTTTTTAATTCTTAAATGTTTTTAATAATGATTTTAAAAGCACTGTGAGCCGCCCTGAGTCTTCGGAGAGGGGCAGCATACAAATTGAATTAATAAATTAATTAATTAATAAATCCCATCACAAATGTCCTTTCCAGGTCTATTCTGATGGATTGATTGATTGATCACAACTTAGGATGGTTCTTCTTACATATCCAAATAAATTGGCATCTTGAAATATATACTTTTGATTTTGGTTATATTACCTATATTTATGCAATTTAATGAAAAGGTTAAAACCTGCTGAATGATATATTTAATGCAGCTGTTAAAATAACTGAGCCTTTTTTTCAAACAGCCTATTTTCCATGTGCGATTTCCATGGTTCATTATACTACTAGTCTCATCCTAGTATTATTGTTCCTTTGTTTCATCTGGCACATTCTCATTACTACAACAACTCATACATAAAATGTGATAAAAGATTGTTTATTTAGATATAAAATCATACACCGAAGTGGAAAATGAAATCTATGACAAAGAAATAATTACAGTTGTCCAAATAAACTAGAAAAGATCTTATTCTCCATTGTATGCTTTACAAATACATAAGTAAACTAATAATAGTGCTTCCACGGTAGGTGCCTCAGAAGAGATCTTTTCTAATTAAGTCTCTGGACCATATGTTTCTGTTGACATTAAAGTGCTTAGTTCCAAATGAGTCAGCTTCATTCAAGCATCTTAGTTCAAGAGTAGGTGATTAGATCTTAAGCTGCAAACCTATTAGTAGGTAAGCATTTACACAGCAGTATTAAACGAATAGTGCAATTATAGTGCAATTGCAGACAGATACTTTATATCTGGCTCTAGAAACCTAATTATTGTTTCATATTTTGGACACTGAAAATCTAAGAAAACTTTTCAGGTCTGATCACATTCTTAATCATTTGAGTTGGATTATCATTCTGATCATAAATCAGTCTGATAATAAGAACCAAGGATCAAACTGTATATTACAGAATAGAATGGGAGATATATCAAAATGTTTTTCAAGGAAGATGTTATTCTGCCTCCCTTAGTCACTTAACATAGGTACTACTTCCAGAGGAAGACAATTATCTGCAACCATAAGTGGGATTTAGAGAGTCATGATTTCTTCTAACGATTAAGTAACATTACATCTTTGAAGATATTGGGCTTTTAGACGTATTGTTCCATCTAAAACCTATTCCCAGTTTGGTTATCAAAACTCCAATAGATTTTTCTTTATTTTAATTTCCTGCTAGGCCAGAAGTCTGCTTTGATCTCAGTAGAAGCAAATTGAAAAGTCGGCCTTTGCATTTTCAGTACTGAGGAAAGATGGGAGGGTTAGATTTGAGGTCTTTCCTTGATGTATCTGATACATAAAAATCTACCCGGCGCTAACACACTTAGCCTGTAATCAGTGTCTTGCCACATATTCTAACTTACACACTGCATAGCCATTCAAAGGCGTAATTCTGGGATTGGTTTGATTCTTTCAATCTCCTTCTATTTGTAACACAGCATATAAATAGTTTTAGAAAAATTAATAGCTTCCATGAATTTTTATGTTGTTTTATTTAATCTTATTAAAGAGTTTGCATATGAATAGAATAGAATAATAGAATAATTTTTATTTCTATACCGCCCTTCTCCCGAAGGACTCAGGGCGGTGTACAGCCTATTAAAAGCATCTGTTGTGGTCCACCAGCAGCCTGCGATGCTGGCAGCGGAGTCAGACAGTGATGAGGCTGAGGAAGAACATGGGCCAGTCCTGGAGGCTGGGGAAGGTCCGGATGAGGGATCTGCATCGGAGGCAGAGATGGGGCCAGGGCCGTCTGTGATGTGCAGACTCCTGACCCTCCAGAGGCTGACAGCAGAGAGGCAGAGGAACAGGAGTACCCTGTTCCTAATGCACGCATAAGAAGAGCTGCCAGAAGGCAAGAGCAGCTAAAGCAAAAAGGACAACTGGGGAGTAAGGCCAAGAGATGATTGGCCCCTCCCATAAGGCTAGCAATGGCTCTTGGGCTCTTTGTCGGAAAACAACATTGATAGATTTGTTTCTTGTCTTGCTGCATTTATTTCTTGTCGGCGTCTTCTGCTTCTGAACTTTTGCCAAGAAAAGCCTTTGGCAGGTTGCCTAATTAGACCAAGGTTGGTGATAAGGCTGAAGAATTATGTTCTGAAGAATTTGTTTTGAATTAGTTTGGAGTATGCTGAGAATGCATTAATTCTCAGCTGTTCCAATAAAGTCTGTTTGTTTTCGAACTGATTGCGTCTGGTAATACCTACTTGGGCCTGGGTCACAACAGAATCATCTTAACATAGATAGGCAGACAACCCGGCCAAGTCGGTGGATGATGCTAAATTATTCAGGGTGGTTGAAGTCAAAAGTCACTATGAAATGTTCTAGAAGGACCTCCCTAAATTAGATGTATGGTCAACCAAATTTAAATAAGTGTAAAAGTGAGTGCATTGAGCCCAAAACCTTCATGTATACTCCAATGGGTGTCTAAGCTGCCTGTAACTAAGCAAGAAAAAAAAACTTGACATCGTAATGGATCACTCAATTAAGATATCAACTCATTGTGCATTAGCTGTGAAGAAGGAAATTCCATGCTAGGCATCATTAGCAAAGAGAGTGAAAGCGACAACACTAATGCAGTAATGCCCTTATACAGCTTTATTGTTTATCCAAATCAGGAATATTGTGTGAGACTTTAGTTTTCGTATAATAAAAGTATAAAAAGAGCAGAAAAAGAACAACCAAGATCAGGGGTGTCAAACTCAAGGCCCGGGGCCCAGTTCAGGTCCATGGAATACTTAGATCTGCCCTGTGGGGCTGCACTGCAAACAGTGAAGGTCCGGCCCGCGGTGCCTCTGCCATCGAAAACGGGCTCCTGAGTTTCATTTTTGGCTGCCAAGGCCTCCTGCAACCCTCTGCCAGTGAAAACAGGCTCCTGAGCTCCGTTTTCGGCTGCCAAGGCCTCCTGCAACCCTCTGCAACCCGAGCTCCATTTTCACTGGCAGAGGGTTGCAGGAGGCCGTGGCAGCCCAGAATGGAGCTCAGGAGCCTGTTTTTACTGGCAGAGGGTTGCTGGAGGCCGTGGCAGCCGAAAATGGAGCTCAGGAGCCTGTTTTCACTGGCAGAGGGTTGCTGGAGGCCGTGGCAGCCAAAAATGGAGCTCAGGAGCCTGTTTTCACTGGCAGAGGGTTGCAGGTGGCTGTGGCAACGAAAAAAGGTGCTCAGGAGCCTGTTTTCACTGACAGAGTGCTCAGGCTACCACAGGCGCTCCTGACAGGAGTGACATCATGCTGGCCACGCCAACCCTGGCCATGCCTCCCCCCCCGAGATCAAACATAACCCTGTTGCGGCCCTCAGTGAAATTGAGTTTGAAGATGATCAGGAGCTTAAACTTTTCTTGTGAGACAAGATGAAATTTGGGATTCTTTAGATTAGAAAAAAATGTTTAGGAAGACCATGATAGAGGTGCATTATTTCATACATAGCAGGGAGAACCTAGACAGGAAGAAGGTTCTCTTCTCAAAACATGAACGGAAAGAGATTTAGATCAGAAAAAATAAAACACTTCTTCACAGAATGCAACTTGGATAGGTTTAAAAGTAGATTGAATACATTTATGGAGGGTTAGTCTATTAAGGGCTACAGGTCTTGAATATCCATGTTATTTCAAGTTAGAAGTCTTTGGTGCTCTCTGAGCTTGGTTGTTTTCTTGCAGATGTTTCATTAGCCAAACTAGGCAACATTATCAGTGCTACTAACTTTTGAATGCTACTAGCACTGATGTTACCCAGTTTGGGTAATGAAACATCTGTAAGAATATAACCAAGCTCAGAGAGCAGCAAGGACCCCCAATTTCAACCCTGAGCTACAAATATTCTCCTTTATTGGTCTCAAGGCAGCGTGCCTCCATGTTACAAAGAACAGTGGTGGAAGCCATGCAGTATCTCCATCTCTTGCTTCCATCCACCCCATGTACTTCACAGATTTTTATGTTCTTAAACTTTTTAATTATGTGAGTGCGCCCTTCTTTTTTGATGGATTGATATAACTATTTTGGTTTCTTATATATGTATGTGTTTTTAAAAACATTAAATTAGTCTAACCAGTATATTATAATCATGCTTTAGTTTTGGTCCAAAACCACCAATACATATGCATTCAATTTAATGTATGTTCACATAATCAGAAAATGCATTAGATCAGTGGTTCTCAATCTTGGCAATTTTAAGAGAGGTAGACTTCAACTCCCAGAATTCCCCAGCCAAGGTTGAGAACCACTGCATTAGATTATTCATTAAAGGTCCTAGATCAGCAACCCTATTTCATAATAGCAATTTATCTGCAGCAATTAATTTTTGAAGGGCTCTCCAAAAACCTAAATGTGCTCTAGCTTTAAGTATATGTAAGAGTTATTTTACTTAAAGGCACGGTTGGTTCTACTATCTTATATTAATACAACAGACACCATACAAAATAAATGTTGCTAATATGGTAATGAAAAAAAAGCATACAGTGTTCTATGTTGTTTTATATAATTCAATAAAATCTAATATTCCAAGATAAACATTATGTTGAGAAAGCAGGATTTTCATGCTTTCATGCCCATCAAATATTTTGATCATTTTGCTGAGGATGTTTGAAAATGTATTCCTAAGTGTAAGAGTTGATCAAGGCTACTTACACTTGATAGTTGAAGCTATTAAGCATAATAGATCAGATGTGTTTAAGAGATGCTCTCTGTAAATACAACTTGATGTAACATATGTATTATTAATGGGCTTTTGAAAAGCACTGCCAAGGAACACTAGGTCTGATGACACAAAGGAAGAGTTAAAAAGCCATGACTCTTTGCTTCCTCTGTACTTTGTGATAGCAATAATCCAACACTTATGTGGTATAACTGAGTCCTGTCTTCCTAGGCTGTCATTCATTGTCTTCTTCAGTATCTTAAGTAAAATGCTTTCCTTCTCCTTCTCCTTCTCCTTCTCCTTCTCCTTCTCCTTCTCCTTCTCCTTCTCCTTCTCCTTCCCCCCCCCCCCGCCCACTCATTATTCCTGTACTGTGGCAGGATCCACTTATTGGCAAAGCCATCTCCATTTGGCTCGATGGAGGGGGGTGACACCCACACATTCCACATCACATTAATCTAAATCTAAATGTATATAGAATAGAATAGCAGAGTTGGAAGGGACCTTGGAGGTCTTCTAGTCCAACCCCTGCATAGTCAGGAAACCTTATACCATTCCAGACAAATGGTGGTCCAATCTCTTCTTAAAAACTTCCAGCGTTGGAGAATTCACAACATCTGGAGGCAAGTTGTTCCACTGGTTAATTGTTCCCTGGTTAATAGTTCTGGTTAATCTACGCTTTCGATTTAAACAGGGTTTATTCTTAATGATGTTTGTTTAGTATGTGCTCTTAAACTCTCCCCATCTATGACCCATTTTAGTACTTCAGATACCAATAGATGTAATATTTCAAAAGGTATAAGCAGGATGGAAGTAGTCTTAAATTTAAATACTGTACATCTTTTCTATTCAGAGCGGTTTAAGTTTGTGACAGAAGTTAGCTACAGATGTAGGGTTAATTCATTTGTTTGCTGAATGTATAAGTCACCCTGTAGCATAATGCAGAAGTTACTAACCGCTTACTATATTAAGATGACCTCATGCTGCCATACCAGCCCATACTGTAAAAAGGTATTCCATGTTTTAAGACATTTGTATCTCCACTAGAGAAATGGATCACAAACTCTTCCAAACAACTTACTGAATCTTCCCTGGAGCTTGAAATGGGTTCTAGGTTATATTCATAAGATGCTCATCCAAGGAGTTTATATTTGGTTGTGGTTTATTTGTTCAAATCCCCTGATTAAGGTCCTCTGAGGCTCTATGGCTCCATTTGGATACCAGAATTCTTAGCAATGGCTGTAGAATTCTGAGAATTCAAGTCCAGATATCTGGAAAATTGCCAAAGTTGGGAAACTCTGAACTAATGGCTCAAATTTCCTTTATCACAGACGAAGACTCCAAAATATAAGGTCATCAGGAATCCGTTTCCTCTAACTTGTACTCATGAGAAAGTTTAACTGACTCAATGAATCTTTATGTCTTTTTAGCAATCATAACTGAGCATGCAAACCACTTTCATTACCCTATATATTAATTTTAAACCCAGGTTTCCCAAAAAGTTTGATTTTATTGGAAAAAGTGTACTGTAGTCTAAATCCTTTTGAAAGACACTTCCAAATATTGTCTCTGTGGTATGACACCCCTAATTCTACAATATACTTTACTCTGGACTATAATTGTCTGGGGCAAATACATTGTAAAGGCCAACTCTCAGATTTGTACCACTGGCTGTGATATCAAGATATAACAGTTTTCAAAATAGCCCATAATTGTTGCAGGCCTGTTTGAAACTTGCATGATTGATGCTGCACTAAATTAAATTGAAGGGTATTATTTGTTTTAATAAAACGGTATGGTTTCACTTCATTACAGTTGGCTATTATTGCAAATCAATTTTGTTATACCCCAAATCATCTCTGTTGGAATCTTTGTGAAACATTTAGCATGTTTCCTGGTTCAATTTGACATCTATTCTTGATACGTCTTTATTTTACAATGGCCCATTTTCTTCACCGAAACATATGTAGCATTCTCATTAGCAAAACTGACACATTCCTATCAAAACTTCTAAAAGGGAAACAGTGATTGCTGTAATTGTGAAATGTGTGAGACTCATGTAGCATAATTAAAGAGCGCACTGTTATTATCTAGTCTCTATCTGTGAAGTGTTTCTCTGGGTTAAAACCATTTCTAGTTTTAAATAAAGCATCATTTGATATATACGTAGCAGCAAGAGAGCAGTTTCCCCCAGTCCCTGCTTCTTAATTAGAACAGTTGTGTTGGTTGATCATCTTTTTGCTGCTCTTGTTAAAAAGATGTTTTAACAAGTTTGTTTGATCAGCTGACACTGCAGTGCAGGCTGTTATGGTAACCTGCACCTCCAAGACTTTTTTTTGTTACCCTCTCCCCCAATTGACCCCGATCTAAAATTTGAGGATGGACTTTTCTGACATTCTGAGGTTGAAACCCATAGGAGATGGCTTAGCATAGCTCTAGGTCAGGGGTCAGCAACCTGCGGCTCTGGAGCCGCATGTGGCTCTTTCATCCCTCTGCTGCAGCTCCGTCACCACCGTCAATGTGTGACACCGCCAGCAGCCAATTTATTGAGCTTTTCAACCCCTGGTAGGCCATGGATAAATCCAAGAAAAGAAAAGTTTCAGAAGAAAATAGAATGTTTAATTCAACTACATATGCTAGTTTTGTGGCCGCTCAAGAAATAGTCAGGCACGGGAAGGGTTTTGTGGCTCCCGGTGTTTTCTTTTCTGAGGGAAACGGGTCCAAATGGCTCTTTGAGTATTTAAGGTTGCAGACCCCTGATCTAGGTTTAGAAAACAAAGGATCAAAAAAAGGCTCAATTAGTTGTGGTTCCTCAGATCCTTGAAACGTAAGAGTGGACCTCAATCATCCCAAAGTGGCTCCACATTTTGTGAATGCTTAAAGTTGTTCTTCCCATAACTGGGAAGAAGGGTGTTTTCTGAAGCTCCTTCAGCTAATGCAGGGCTGTCAAACTTGCGGCCCGCGGGGCTGGATGCGTCAAGCGCTGCCCACGCCCAGTTTAGCGAAGGGGGGAAAAAGTCGTGATACATCACGTGACGCTGCCATGACGACGCGCGTTTGACACCCCTGAACTAACGGACAGGGACTTTTTTACTTCAAGATTTGAGGGAAAGTTGCGAAGGTAGCATTGAGTTGTCTGAAGGCAGAGTCACCTTAAGGTGCAAGGGGATTTTGGATGCCAAGTAAAAGCAATAAGAGAGTAGCTCTACATTTTGCCTGTATAATTATAATTATATATAATCTAATTATGCCTGTAATTATTATTAGACACCAAGACTCTAAAGAGCTTTCTCATCCTAAGGAAACCAAATGCTCCTGTGTTATATTGACCATATCTCACTGATCACTTAAGACCAGATGTGTGATTGAGTATTAATGTTACTGATACTCTTTAGCGCAGGGGTCTCCAACCTTGGCAACTTTAAGACTTGTGGACTTCAACTCCCAGAATTCCTCAGCCGGGAGTTGAAGTCCACAAGTCTTAAAGTTGCCAAGGTTGGAGACCCCTGCATGTCTAATATCCATGCAATTTTATTTATCTTTATTAACTTTATATGCCATCCATCTCACTGCCAAGCGGCTCTTTAGAGTTAGAGTTGCCTTTCTAATGTCAAAAAGAACAAGACGTTTCATTAGCCAAACTAGATAGCATCATTAGTACTCTCATTAATTTGCTTCCTTATTTCCCATGGGTTTTCCTCCAAATCCATTTTTATTTTTGCCCTTTTTATTTCATGCAAGGATTTTATTTATTTTTATATAATGCCCACCTTGGGTGGCACACACACAATTAATGGAACAAATATCAAATTATCAAAATCATTTAAGAACAAAATGTTGTTTATAGGTTTAATAATATTTATTAAAGTGCTCACCTTGTAACCTATTATTTAAAGTAGTTTTAGAATAGCCACTTTTACCTACTTTTTTTCTATTTAGGGTTGTTACTAAACAGCAAATAGTTTTTCTCAGTCATCAATGTTATGTTTTTCTTAAAATTATAAAGTTGCAATGGTTTTGTTTCAGTTTCATATTTTTCCTAGGCTACTCATAGGGTCAAACCTGTTCTTAGTATAACGCTCTGCATATGTTTGTGCTCCTAGGAAAGCCTTAACAATTTGGCTCCTTTCCTTATTGCTTATTGGTTCCCCCTAAAAGAGAAAATAACAACAGGGAAACGAAGTCAATCTCGTTTGGAGCGGAGGAGATATTCAAAGACAATATTTTTCCATATACTTTTGCCAGTAGATGGCGCTAAAAGCGTAAACGTCATCATTTAGTCTACATGAGAAAAAAAGCCACAGGGCTCCCAGCTCCAGCGTGGCTCGCCGTGATCGTATAGTGGTTAGTACTCTGCGTTGTGGCCGCAGCAACCTCGGTTCGAATCCGAGTCACGGCAGACGGAGGAGGAGCAAGTTTTTAAATCCTCAACTCTCTCTTATCTTGTTTAAGAGTTTCCTAATTTTAAAAAGTTATTAAAAAAAGAAAGTTACAAAAACTATTCCAGAGAATGTGGGTTATGAGCAGGGTGAGGCCACCCATATCCCCTTACTGCCTACTTAAAGGTATATCCGGGAGTTACAAAATAGCCACAGTTCAGCTCTCCAAATATTCAGTCAGATTATTTATTATTCATGTGGAAAATAATTGCTGATTTAAAAAGCAATTGTTTACCATGTTCATTAGGGTCTACTTCTAAGATGCCTATTAACTCCCAAGTGTTTTCTGAAGAGATCAATGGAGCCTATGGATTTTGAAACACATAAAATAAGCTCTCTTTTTTTTGAATTGCACCATTTTTTGCTTTTAAATCAGTGTTTCTCAACCTTGGAAGCTTGAAGATGGGTGGACTTCAACTCCCAGAATCCCCCAGCCAGCGGCTGGGGGATTCTGGGAGTTGAAGTCCACCCATCTTCAAGCTACCAAGGTTGAGAAGCACTGTTTTAAATGCTGGAGATAGTTTCATGGCCCAATCTCCTCACTGGCAACTGGTACCTAACACATTTGCAATATTAGAGGTGCCAGCTGCGGATGCTGAGCATTGTGGTCCAACCCAACTTCAAAGGTGAGAGCCTTTCTATGGAGAAGCAGATGTGCGTGCCATACAACATCTGTACAGTACTTGGTGTGCCTAGCATGCAAAGCTAGCATTTTATTAGGCAGGAAAAACAAAGGCAGGAAAAATAAAATGTCTTTTATTTAAAAAAAAAAAGACAGAAAAAAAAATAAAAAACTTCCCCTCTCAGGTTTTTTTTTTTTTTTTTTTTGCCGTGACTCGGATTCGAACCGAGGTTGCTGCGGCCACAACGCAGAGTACTAACCACTATACGATCACGGCAAGCTATTGGAGAAGCTGGTTGCACGTGTTTGATTTGCATCCCCCTCTAGCAGAGCTGTGAGACTACTGCCCTCTAGTGCCAATCGATATGATTGAAACTTCATCCCAGTTATCCACTTATTTTTTTTTCATTTTCTTTATAACTTTCATTACTTTTATCTTACTATAAGGATTTTTTTTTTTTGCTCCTGTGCTGACACATATTACATTTCACACGAATATAACTTTCTGTTATTATTTTTAATAAAGTACATTACATTATAATTCTATATAATTTTCACTTCCCCTTTCAGATGAAGATTGGGAATAGGAGGGCTTTAAAATATTAATTCCATAACATCAGATATCTGCAAATGGATTTTTTTTTTTAATCAGGGGCCACAGTGCAAATAAAAATAACTAAAGGAAGAACAGGGTCTCTCCTTTAGGCCTCAGAGACATTAAGATAAACTGATCAAGGAGAGATTCTAGATATAAGGAGAAATTTTCTGACAGTGAGAACAATGGAACAGCTTTCCTTCAGAAGTTGTGGGAGCTTCATCACTGGAAGTTTTGAAGGAGAGATTGGACAGCCATCTGTCAGAAATGGTGTAGGGTCTCCTGCTAGGGTGGGTGGGTGGGTCGGTGGGTGGTTAAACTAGAAGACCTACAAGGTCCCTTCCAACTCTGTTAATTTGTTAATCTTAAATTTCAACATTTCAGCTTTCAATTGGATTGATGACATTAGTAAATATTGGGGGCCAATTGGCAAAAGAAAGCTCAGGACCATATTGGTTGGAAACATGAGAAGAGGCCTTCATCCTGCAATGGATACACAATGGCTAAAATGATGATGATGATGATGATGATGATGATGATGATGATGATGATGATGATGATATGTATGTATCAGGGGTGAAATTCAGCAGGTTCTGACAGGTTCTGGAGAACCGGTAGTGGAAATTTTGAATAATTCGGACAACCAGCAAATACCACCTCTGGCTGGTCCCAGGGTGGGGTGGGAATGGAGATTTTGCAATATCCTTTCCCCAGGAGAGTGGGGAGGGAAGGGGGATTTTGCAGTATCCTTCCACTGGAGTGGGGTGCGAATGGAGACTTTGCAGTATCCTTCCCCTGCCACACCCACCAAGCCACACCCACAGAACCAGTAGTAAAAAAAAATGAATTTCACTACTGGTATGTATGTATGTAAGTATGTGTGTGTGTATGTATGTATGTATGTATGTATGTATGTATGTATGTATGTATGTATTTAAAACAACCTTAATGGTTAATCTTCCTTGATAATGCTTTGGAAACTCCTACTGCAACGGCAATGGCTTCCCACCCAGTGAGCAAATACAAATTCTGTGGGTCTCAGATTCAGCTGCAGATTTAATTTCTCGAACTGATGAATGGTCACTTATGGAGAGTTATCACTTAACATCATTTTATTATTCATGACAAGGAGACTGGGAAGCACTGGATGATGCTGATAAAAGATTTCAGAACCTGCCTTGACCATCTCCTTTTACACTCACTTCTAAAATTAGTGGGAGAAAGGAATGTTCTCCATTCATTGTGCTAGAGATGACCAAATCAACTGGATCAAATGGATTAGCTACTCCATCATATAACTACTCGGGAATTGCAGAAAAACTGAAACATTCATTTCTGAGGATATATTCATGGCTAGGAAAAAGGGAAAGAAATAAGTGGAAATAAAAACCACAAGCATGCTGCTAAGCCACAGTGTTTTTCAACAAAAAGAAAGGGAAAATGAAAATAATGTCATTGTTTTGATTTTAATCAAGAAAATACAGAGAAATAGACGAAGAGGAAAAGGGAGTGGTGAAGTTTAAAGGGATATCAAAACCCACGGTGGAGAAAATAAAGAATTATCAAAATGCCGAAAGACAAGATGCCAGATAGAAAATTTCAGGCTCTGAAAAGGAAAGCGATCCTGAAAGAAATAAAACATAAGCAGAGAGAGGGAAGGGCAAATAATGTAATTTCCTGCATTCTTCAGCAAATCAAGAACCGTCATCTGCCCATTTTCAGGTTATCGGTAAATATAATCTGTGAAAAAAGATGAGGTTTAGAGCAGGGGTGGGTTCTACTTACCTTTACTACTGGTTTGCATCGTGCCCGCGTGCTTGCTTCACTCATGTGCGCAAGTGCTCTTCTGCGCATGCGCAGATCACTTCTGATGACGTCCAGGTCAGTGGGCGGAACCTCCTGCCAGTTTTACTACCGCGAACCAGTCCGAACCGGGGACAACCCACCACTGGTTTAGAGACTTAATGTCATAATCAGTACAGAATACAGGACCTGGAATACAGTTAGTCTTCAAGTTACAGGCATTTCTTTAGTGACGATTCAAAGTTACTGTGGGAAGAAAAATCCAGTCCGGCTGGCAACTGGCATGTCTTTATGAGGGTTGCCGTGTCCTAGGGCAGGAGTGGGCAAATGTGGCTCTTTTACAACCTGTGAACTTCAACTCCCAGAATTCCTGAGACAGCTGTCTCAGGAATTCTGGGAGTTGAAGTCCACAGGTTGTAAAAGAGCCACATTTGCCCACCCCTGTCCTAATCACCTTTTGTGACCTTCTGACAAGCAAAGGCGGTAGGGAAACCAGATTCACTTAAGAATCGTGTTACTAACTTAACAACGGCAGTGATTCACTTAACAACTGTGACCAGAAAGGTTGTAAAATGGGCAAAATTCATTTAACAAGTGTCTTGCTTAGCAATGGAGATTTTGGCCTCAATTGTGGTTATGGTATTAGTTGAGGATTCTCTGTGTATCCTTATGTGCATATGCCCACTGTGAGCAGCAAAACGTTTCATGAATGCCACTGCTTACCTAAAATTCAGATTCCTGTATTCGGCTTTAGGGCGAATTTATAGTCGCATTATTTTTTTTTCTCAAATCACAGTCAAATCCATGCCTTTCATTTTTCAAATCCAGCTCAAAACTGACTGCTAACAAGCCAGCTTTGTTTGTTCTTTCCTTAGATGCAGATCTATAGTGGTGTGGTGTATCCTTTTGAATGTTCAGTATTTCTGAATAAATATGATGAAAACACGAACTAATTCTCCACACAAATCCTAAAAAATAAAGACAGCCCCACTTAAACAAAAAAAGGTGTCTGGAATATTCCATCTTTAGATCCATCAATGTATGGGCAAGCCTGAGCTCTCTGAGGAGACTGTTCATGGCACAAGACCAGAGGTGAAATCCAGCAGGTTTTGACAGGTTCTGGAGAACCGGTAGTGGAAATTTTGAGTAGTTCAGAGAACCGGCAAATACCACCTCTGGCTGGCCCCAGAGTGGGGTGGGAATGGATATTTTGCAATATCCTTCCCCAGGAGTGGGGAGGGAATGGGGATTTTGCAGTATCCTTCCCCTACCACACCCACCAAGCCACACCATGCCCACCGAGCCACGCCCACATATCTGGTAGTAAAAAAAATTGGATTTCACCACTGCACAAAATCCAAGCGGTACAGTGTCTCTTTGTAAAGCAATTAGGAAAGATCACTACCAAGATTAACATGGATATCATCATGTTTACAGGAAAGGGAAAAGCCTCTTTTCACAGGCACAAAAGTAGCTGGCCTAAACTTGTAAATTGGCATTATCCATTTTAGCAGTTCCTTTACACAACAATAAACTCACAACTTGGAAGCTCTCTGAGAGATTACTCAAAGTAGTCCTTTCCAAATCTCATTACAAGTACTTCTCCACTTACGAGCACAATTAAGTCCAAAATTTTCGTTAATAAGCAAGGCAGTTGTTACATGAGTTTTGCTCCATTTTATGACCTTTTTTTGCCACAGTTGTTAAGCAAATGTCCATGGAGATTCTCAGTCATTCAGGTCATGGTTGTCCCAAAGGTGCTTTTTCAAGAGGCAACTGGACTTTCTGGTTTTTCTTTGAAGACATTTCACTTCTCATCCAAGAAGCTTCTTCAGCTCTTTTAAGCAATTTGTGATCTACTGCCTTCTAATTTCTTTTGCATTTTGTAAATAACTGATTTGGTCAGATCTATAGTTTATTTTCTCCAACATTTATTTTTTTGCATCTTACAATTTATTTTGTCTTTTTTTTTAAAAAAAAGTTTGATTTTGTTGGCCTCTTGAGAGAGGGGAGGAAATTGGGGAGGAAAAGCTGGAAAAGCATGCATGATCTGATCAAAATATTATAGTATTGAAGAAACCGAGTACTACCAAATTTGGAATAGATGGTATAGCTGGCTTGAGAATAAGCATAAACCATAAGGTATAAATTGTAAAAAGTATAATATATAATGTAAAAACTATAAGAAATATATAATATCAATGATAATATGATTGTATGTGAGTCGATATTACTATAATTTAAATGATGGTATAACATAGGATAGTGATGTATAGAAATAAAATTTATGTAAATATGATCGTTACGAAGGAGATTGTTACCAATATGGAAAAGCTGTAATGAGTGTAAATTTGTGTTTTGTGTTTTAAATGTTGGAAAATTTAATAAATATATTTTTTAAAAAATATTATAGTATTGAAAATATTTCCACCTTTTTTTTTTTTTTTTTGCATTTTGCTATTTTAACTACCAGCAGGCAAATTCAGTGTGTGAGAACTATATCTCTTTCATACATCAGGCTTCTAGAATGCTGCCAGGTGGGCCACTCTCTGCCAGATAGAAGATAGCAAGAGGAACTAAGAAATCAATACTTCACAGTAGGATAAAGGACCAGCAGCATGTGAAGACTCAGAGAACTTTAGGAGGAAGTTTGATTCCAGTTTTCCAGCTATATGGGCGTAATCTTACGTTGGTTGTGAACTGTGAAGTATTCTGGTCCTAGATACCAAGGGGTATACATGAAGCTTCTATACCTGATTTTGGTTTTTTTGTCTCTTGATTTTTGGAGAGGTGGGGATGGGGGGTGGGCTGTCTTTTGATGCTCACCAGTGGTGGGTAAGCAGTGATGCTTTCTACCGGTTCTGTAGGTGTGGCTTGGTGGGCATGGCATGGCTTGGTGGGCGTGGCTTGGTGGGCGTGGCAAGGGGGGAAACTGTAAAATCTCCATTCCCACCCCACTCTGGGGGAAGGTTACTGCAAAATCCCCATTTCCTCCTGATCAGCTGGGACTTGGGAGGCAGAGAATAGATGGAGGTGGGGCCAGTCAGAATTTTTACTACCAGTTCTCCGAACTACTCAAAATTTCCGCTACCGGTTCTCCAGAAATGGTCAGAACCTGCTGAAACTCACCTCTGATGCTCACCAAGATGCTAAAAGTCCCTTTCTGCTGTTTAAATGCAACTGGGAGTAGAGATTTGAATGCCAATCCTTATTCTGCTCATTTTTTATACATCCATTTTCTTAAAAAATAAATAGCATGATTTCTTCATGACAGTGGAAGTTGTCAGTGGAAAAATAAATCAGCTCAAAACTGGATTAGAGATGGCACATCCCTCAACAACAGGCATGTAGGATTAAAGTAGACAACCATTCTACTCTGGCTGAAATCTTGTACTTTATACATAGATCTGATTCATATCACGGTTGGCCAAAATCACAGGCATCTGTTTCAAATTAAAAACAGTTAAGCCATCTTAAGTTAATCATACCTTGAAGAAACATTGTAGGGTAAGTGAATCAAACAAGCTTGGGTTTTGTTTGGCCTTATACATTTTTCTTTGGAAACTTAAAACTCACATTTGAACAATGTTGAAGGTTCTTTTTTCAATATATCTGAATAAAAATTGAAAGTGCATTTAATAAAATAGGAGAAGTTTGAACTCAGGTTATTAGATCTAGTTCGACAAGTTCAAGATAATATTAGGATGTTTTATTGCTAGGCCAGATGAAGAGGTTTGGATTTAGCATTTTTATGGTGGGGTCCTTCAGCGGTTAAAGACACTGAGCTTGTCAGCTGAAGAACTGACAGCCTGGGTTTGAGACCTGCACTCCAGACAATGGATGAATTCCCGTTACTTGCCCCAGCTCCTGCCCACCTAGCAGTTCAAAAGCATGCAACTGCAAGTAGATTAATAGGTCCCACTTTGGTGGGAAAGTAACAGCTTTCCGTGCACCTTTGACGTATAACCACCTTAGCCACATGACCATGGAAATTGTGTTTGGACATCTTTAACTCCCTTGGCCAAGAAACAGAGATGACCACCGTGCCCAATATCAAACATGATTGGCAGGAAAATCTTTACCTTTACACTTCAGATTACCAGTTTTGACATGGCTAGTTTTCTGATGACTATATTTGTACACTGTTAATGATCATGTGCATAAATGGCAGATTCAGAATATGTGTTTCAATCCCAATAAAAGAGTACTGGAAATCACAGACCCCTAAGTTTTCCTCTGTTGTTCTAAATGAGTGTGCACTGATTGTAGTAGGAACACAATTGTTTTCATATTAAAAGAGAAAATATCAAATAAATAACTGACATGTATTGAAATAAAAGCAAGCAGCATCACCACTGGTTCTGCACCAAATATCCGATGGCCACACTACATCTTTGGAGTTGCAGCACAACTCCAGTTTACATTGTTACTACTTTTCCTCCCTCTTTCTAAGTTCATATTCCCATGATCTTCGTCACAGTGACTATGACCCAAAGACCATTCAATTCTTGTCTACTTTAGACAAGAAGCAGCAATGACAAAATGTCTTAAAAGTTATTCTTATCTACAAGAAAACTAGTACCAGATGATAAATTAGATTAGCATTCTACTCAGGGGTGAAATGCTCCCGGTTTGGACTGGATCGCCCGATCTGGTAGCGCTGGCGGGGGGTGGTTCAGAGAACCAGTAGCAAAAATCCCTGTGCCCCCCCACACCCATGCCCAGCTGAGCTGCACGATCATCAGAGGCTTTTTTTTTTACTTTTAAAAGCATTTTTAAAAGTAGAAAAAATGCTTTTAAAAGTAAAAAAAAAAAAGCCTCTGATGATCGCGCGGCTCAGCTGGGATCTCAGAGGCTTTTCAAAGCATTTTTTTCTGCAACCTCTTTCCCGGAAGAGGTTGCAGAAAAAAATGCTTTAAAAGTCTCTCTGACGATCCCAGCTGAGTTGCCTGATCGTCAGAGAGACTTTTCAAAGCATTTTTTAAAATGATCAGGCAACTCAGCTGGGATCATCAGAGAGACTTTTAAAGCATTTTTTTTCCTGCAACCTCTTCAGCGGAAGAGGTGGTTAAAAAAATGCTTTGAAAAGCCTCTGACGATCCCAGCTGTGTTCCTGATCGGCAGAGGCTTTTCAAAGCATTTTTTTGCATTTGCAGAAAAAATGCTTTGAAAAGTTAAAATAAAAAAAAAGTTGGCCACACCCACCCAGTCACATTACCCACCCACCCACCAAGCCACGCCCACAGAACCGGTAGTAACAAATTTTACATTTCACCCCTGGTTCTACTCATTAACAAGTCTGAAGGCCACAGCAATTTATGGAATATTTATTAAATATGGCAACAGAAGAAGAATCATTAGATGTGATAGAGAATCACTAGAGAATCAACTATATCAGCAAATCTGGAGAATTGACATAGTGGCCAACTGGAAAAACTTTATTTATATATCAGTACCCAAGAAAGAAGAACTCATAGATAGTGTAAACTATCCCCCAATATTCTTAATTTCATTTGCTGGTAAAATAAATAATGTTTAGGATCATCCCACAGAAATTAGAGCCCTACAAGAAAGGGAACTAACAATGCTCAAGCTGGTTTTAGAAAAAAAGACATTATTGTTTATACACTCTGGAGTACACTCACACAGCCAAGGAATGCCAAAAAGAGGTCAACATATGAATCTTTGGCTATAAAAAGGTCTTAAATTGTAGTGACCACATCAAGCTGTAGAATATTCATAAATTGATGGTGATCCCAGAACATCTCATTATCCTCATGCAAAATCTAAACAGGGAACTGGAAGCTGGAGACCTCATTAAAATGGAATACGAGAATAATCTTGGAAGATGGGGGCAAGAGATGCTAAGGAACAACCAGATAGAAAGGGGAGAAGCCCACACCTGAGTAATGGCAGAAATCTAGCAAGGATCCATCCCCCTATCAGATGGTTAAAAAGAGACAGTGAGATATTTGTATTTTCAGACTTGCAAGACTCTGTTTATGTAGCCTCACAATAGAGTAGAGTTAGTTCATCTTGTTGTGTTTCCTGTCTGGTCTATTTTGGAGACTGACACACACAGAACATGGGCAAAACAGTCTGGCTCCAAGTTGACAAAGGACTAAAGCAATACTCTATACTCTCTTCATATTGATTCAATCTGCATGCTTAATATATAATGAAGGAAGCTAGATTGGAAAAAGATGAGCATGGTTTTAAATTGGCGGAAGAAACATCAATAATGTGCATTAAGCCAGTAATGCTAATCTGATATCTGAAAATGCAAATAATCCAGGCATGAAAGTCAAGGAGCATAGTGCAAAGAAATGCAAATAAGATTAAATATAAAGAAAATCAACTTAAGGACAAAAGATGTAGGAACCAGATTCGGAAATCGCAATGAAGATATTGAACAGATAGGTAGCTTCTGCCTTTTAGGATCGATTATCAATTCTAAAGAAACCAGCAGTCAAGAAGTACATTATTGACTAACACTTGGTAGGATGGCAGTGAAGACCTTGAAAAAGATATTTAAATGTAGTGATATGTCTGTAGTACTTACAAAAATCAGAATTGTGCAGGCAATTATTTTTCCTGTGACATTCTATGGATATGAACACCATACTGGTGGTTCTCTGTTCTGAGGCAAACTTTTCTAGTTGGGAAAGAGTTTTGTTTCAAGCTGGGAACAAATCAGGTCCAAACAAATATTCCATCAGAATATTCTTAAATTGATTGCATTCTGCCAGAGCAAAACTTGATCCAGTGATAGGAAACAATAGAATTTCCAACTTCTCCCATTGATTTTGCGTGTTGGAAACAGGTTGGGGATGGTGATCATGTGTCAGGGTATGTAGATTTAATAGCTGTAAACTGAGGAGAGGTTGTAAGCGGAGGCAACCGGAAGCTGATGCAATGGGAATGAGGCAGCAGGTTTACTGCCACTTTAAGAAGCTGGGCAGAAGCTGTCTATATAAGGGAAGCCATTAGAGGGCGGCTCCCTTCTCCTCATGTCGTGTATCTCATTGCTCTCCTTGTATCAGTAGCTGTATGATAAGGTATTTACCACATATAAGTCTGTATATATTTAGCTGTAGATAAAACCACTGTTAATTATCTAAAGGCTCTGTGTGCTGTGTGCTGTGTTTTGCTCCTGGGTTTATCTCATAAAACTAGTCACGCTGCCTAAACTCTGACATCATGTGATCCAGGATTCTGCAATTATCATAAATAATGCCTGTTGCCAAGTGTCTGAATTTTAATTACACCACCTTGGGGATGCTGTGATAGTCATAAGTGAAAGAATGAATTGTATTTTTCTTCCAGAACTGTTGTAACTTTGAAAGATCACTAAGTGAATGTTTGTAAGTCAAGGACAACCTGTATATCCAAAAAGAACAAGAGAAGTGAGGATATTACAAAATCTCCATTTCCACCCCATTCTGGGACCAGCCAGAGATGGTATTTGCCAGTTCTCTGAACTACTCAAAATTTCCGCTACCAGTTCTCCAGAACTTGTCAGAATCTGCTGGATTTCACCCCTGGGATGGACTCTCTTACATGCAGCACATTACACACCAAGGCAAACTTAGACATTTGGAACAAGGTTTCTAGAAGAAAAGTTCTGAGACCAATTAAAAATAACAGCTGAAAACAGTTAAACGGTAACTAGCAACAAACATTAATGTTTAGTATAAAAGTATAAATATATAAATTGTGGTTAGTAGTTGGGGACACAAATGGAAGGGAAAGAGACAATATGTCATTTAAAAGTTTTCCCACATTACTTTTTATTCACACTTCATAGTAATTTCTTTTTGTTCATTTTCTTCTTTTCGTTTTGTATTTCATTATCTTAATAATTAAAAACTAAAAAAAAGCCCCTAAAGACATAGGAAAATCATGGCACTGTGTACACTACCACCACAAACCCTAATATGAACAAACTGTCCTACAACCAATAGAGCAACAAATCTAAGAGGAATCATGCAGAAGGACTCAAGAGAGCAAAATTAGATGAGGGCTCAGTAACACAGGAAAACCACCACAAATCTCCTATAAGATTTCAGAGCAATATACAGCCTCGAAAACTGTCCTTTTAAAAGACCTCTAAAACCTGCACAAAGCATAAAAACACAATCACATGCACATAGTGTGCACCAGCAGTGAAATCCTCTGAAGACTGCTACTGGTTCTGTGAGTCTGCTACTGAGAGTGTGCTTTGCACGCGCATGTGCACCTGAGGTGTGCCTCGCAGCGCTAAAAAAGGAACATTTTGAAGCCTTCCAAGTCTGCAAAGGTAAGTAGAACAGCGAGGGGGAAGGGAGAATCTGCTGTGCCACGCAATTTAGATTAGCTAGAAAGCAGGAAATCCGACGATTCTAGCTAATATAAATCGCGTGGCACAGCTGATCGTTGCCCAGCTGATTGTCGGAAATACTAGTTCACCCGAACCGGTAACATTTTTTACTACCGGTTCCGGAGAACCGATCCAAACTGGTAGCATTTCAACCCTGGTGTGCACCCACACCAAAGTTTAAATAAACCAAAGAAACACCATACAAGTATTCTTTCCATTTCCAAGTCCTGCAGCATTAACAACACTTGCATGTATAACCCAGAACTGCACACATCTGTATATTACAGTGGTACCTTGATACTCAACTATTTTGAAACTCATCGAATTTGGTACTCAACACATTTTGACATGAAAATTTTGTCCCGGTACTCATCATTTGTCCCAGTACTCATCGTTTGTCCCAGTACTCATCATTTGCACAAGCTAGAACTTGTCAGTGTCACTGCCTTGTGACTCACTACATTATTTCCTATGGGAAAAGTGTATTTGGTATTCATCATTTTTAGTACACATTGCATCTCCAGGAACCAATTAATGATGAGTACTGAGGTACCACTGTATCTGTCTACAAAAGGAAGTACATGACAATGATTGTGCAATCCACGGTCTCACTCAGATGAATTCTGATGTCCTTACTGCACAGCCTTTGTCAGTGTGTGCCTTGGGAGGTTTTCCAGACAAGAAGCACACCCAGAAGTATTAACTGTAACTTTAGTGCAAGGATGCATTAAGAGAAACTTTCAAGTCTGAAGGTACATCTGTCTCTCTCACATTTACAACCAAAGACACTAGGGAGGTCCCTTCTGAGATGTTTGCCATATTCATCTTCCTTCTGCAGGCTCAGCTGCCTCTTATCTGCCACGGTCTAACTTGCAGCTCTTCCACCTGTTTCCCAAGATCATTCCCATGTACCATTACATCAAACCTGGCCATATTACTTAACTGTTTCTTTTTCTCAACTCTTGATTTCCTTCTCATCCCATATAATATCAACCAATATGAATAGGATTGGCTATAGACTGAATAAGCTTGAAAAAAAATTCAACTCAACTCAACCATAATTTAGGAATTTAACCATAAGCTAGAAAAGAACAGCCTAATGTTTGAGATCCAGAATACTTAAAACAGGTCAGGCTGTTTTCTTCCAAGGCTGGAAGAAAAGTGTTTCTTTTTTCATCTAGGACCCTGGAAACAGCAGGTTCTAAGTAGAACTTTTGCTTTATTACATTAATTCTTGATTTGGTGTATTTACAAAGTTAATCTATTTCTTCCATATGTAAATATTTCATGCATTGTTTAATATGGGCATACCAAGAAATATTTCATAACCTTTTTCCACTAATTTTTCAGAGAAAAACTAGTTTGGGAAACAACAGAAATATTTTTTTCTTTATTTGTTCTCTCTGGACTTTTTCCTCTTCAGGCACATATATATTTAATAAAAACAGAATGTAAGTATGAATATAATACTGGCATTATCTTTTTCTACCACAAGGAGAAGAAAAGTTGGCCTCAGGAAAAGTCTCATTTGATAATGGATTTTGCACTCAGAAGCCACTAGGTGGCTCGCTCTACAAATGTTGGAGTATTGTACTGGCAGCTTTCAAGCTACAGAATGAAACTGAGCATGCCCTATAGAATGGTGCCAGCAGTTGCTTTTACAGCTTTTATCTTTTAGAAAATCTTGTTTATGGACATCATCAAGCCAATAAAGATCTTCATTCATCATGATATCTAAAATACATCAGCAGTTTGCTCCTCATCTGTCATCCCCTCAATAACATTTTTTGGACGCATCCTATCCATAGAGTCAAACATCATTATTAACATTGCTGATATTGCAGTTAGTAATTTCTAGCTCTTTAAAGGTCTTCTTTAATATTTTCAGTATTATTATGTCTTATGTAATTGTGTAAGTTCCAGTACTAACTGACATTAAAAACAGGCTTTACCTCCATCCTTCTACTTGAATCTTTAGTGTCCAGCTTCTAGAATCTAGAATCATAAAGTCACTTATCTTTGTTAAGATTTATAGTAGCCAAAATAAATCTGATTCCCAGGAGAAACTCTTTATTCTTTATAGTTAATTCCAAAATCTTACAATAAAAGTCAATATTCAGAATTTATCTGAATCCTTATTCCATTTATTCTCCAGTTAAAACTTTATTTAGCTTTTTGCTGTTTATTTAATTTGCTTTAAGTTCTTAAACTTATAATTAATGTTCCTTTTGTTCAGAGTTGAAGATAAACTCATCTGGTGATTTTTCCAACTTGTCATTCCAAAGATCTCTAAAAGGCTTAAGATGGTTAATAAGCAATTCCCTAAAGAGATTAAATTAAAGTTCATAAACATAGTGTCCTTTAAAAGGTTCCACCGCAGTTACAAATAACTTGGCTAATCCCTTCATCTCTTGGTGCTCAAATCTGTAAAAGACCACTGTTCTGCAGTTTTCTTGTGAGAAACAGTGTCTGGAGCACATATGGGCAATCTCCTGCCTTCTCCTTATAAGTTTTTACCTAGAGCAAAATTGACAGTTGGAAAGCAACAAAAAGCTGCAGAGATCTCTTAACATTTAATGACATTTAGTGCTTACCAGGATTTTGGCTACTGAGATCTAATAGACCTAGCTGCTATCTGTTTTTTGTTAGATCAATTTGTAGAAATTTGATTACTGATGATGAATTTCACATGATCCATAGATATTATACTTGGAATTTTCTAGGGCAAGTCACTGGAAATCAAAGAACATAGTGTACTTCTTACAGCAGAAATGGCTCACCTTACAATATTTTATCAAATGTAATTAATAAATGGGTATTTTCCTTCTAGCAATCTTTATTTGCTTTTTATAACAGAGTGCCCAGTACTTCCAAATTCTTATCTAATTGCTTGCTGTTAAAGACCGAGCACATTTTCACCATCCTTCAGTACGTGTCCCAAGCTAAACAAACTACAATGGCTTTGTGACAGTCATTCAATCCAGTCATCACCACCAAAGTGATAACTAATATTCAAGTAGAGCTTCCGCTTGAAGTGAAAGTCAAGACATAATTTATCTGGGGTGTTTCCATAGCACCTCAAATTGCTGCCCCAATTAAAAGGGAGATAGAGCATGTGTGTGTATGTGATATGCAAAACTCAAAGTTCCATGATGTTTTCTCAAAATAATAAAATTCCCGTAAAAATAATAAAAGTATTTTGTCACAAATAATCTTGCTGTTCTCTTTGTAGCAAAATTCTACATTACTGTTACATCTCTAATTTTCCAACAGTGCTATAGGATGCTTAGAAATAATAATTGCATTTTTTCTTACGCCTCCAGAACATGAGAAACATGGTCTCCAACATCACCAACTTTGCTGCCCTCTCACAGTGACACTTATCTTCTAATGGAATCTTGTGTGTTTGTACTTTCAGCAATAACATGATACCTGCCAGCTGTAACACGTTATTGCTCATGCTCAGCGCTAGAAAATCCTGTTCAAAAACCTTGACTGCCTGCCAGAAGGCAGTATTGCTTCCATGTGATGGTTTAAAAAACACATGAAATGTGAGGATTAGAGAAAGAGATTGTTCCTGCCTCCAACACAGCCTTTCTTTGGCTGCCACAAATGTTGAGTGTAAAGCTACATGATCATCCTATGATCTCCAATTATTTGCCTTTAGCAACTATTCCTGCATGAATGTTTAATTATTATCTTTCCATTCAACGTTTTTCCTGTGTTCCCAGGCTTTATGCCATATTCTTAGGAAAAGTGTGTGTGTGTGTGTGTGGGGGGTTATAATTAATTTTATAATCACATGGCAACAGAAGAGAATAGCTCAAAGAAAATAAAAGAAGGTTTACCTCATGTCTGCCTATTACAGGTATTTTATAAATTATTTAGAACAGTGTTGGCTGGGGAATTCTGGGAACTGATTATGCCCACACCTCTTATTGTTGCCAAATTTGAAAAACACTGATTTAGACCAGGATTCAGTCAAGATTCAGGACTGGGCATAAAATGGAACTGGCATTGTTCTGGAACAATGGAACTGGAACTGCTGGATAATCTTTGTTACAACCTACATAAGAATAGTGTATTCCTACTGGTCCTACTTGAGTTCTCAGTGGTCTTTGTTACTCAGCACTGGTAACCTTTTGGACTGTCTACAAGCAATGATTGTTGTGAGGCAACTGTTTCACAGAAGTTCTATCAGACTAGTAGTTTCAGATGAGGTGATTGAGAAAGAGACTCAATAAATGGAGTGTCTCAGAAATTAGTTCTCTTGCTTGATTGTTAAATGTATACAGTGTGTTATGTGCATGAGTGGGTGGGTGTGTATGTATCCATATACATGTGACCAAACATAAATGTGTACTCTAATGCCTAATTTAATATTTAACTAAATTTCTACCACTTTGTTTATAAAACAAAAATGCCTTGCTGCTCATATCTTCCTCATCCCACGTTTCCTTATCTACAGGCTTCAAAAGCCTAACAGCTTCACATCTGAATGCTCTCTTTCCCAGAGTTCCACCATCTGAACCATTTTCTAGAATTCAGGATAGCGTTTTCTTTTTGCTGGGATTTTTTGGTAGGTTCTTCTTCAGCTTCAGTTGACTTAGGTTTCTCTCCCTGGTTGTGGATATTCTGGCTTCTGGGTCTGCCAGCTAATGCTTCCTCTGCTCCACACCTTGTCCAGGTCCCTCTCCCTCCAGGGGCATCTTCTGCCAAACCTAGAAGAACCTCTTCCTTTCTTCACTCCACTGCCTGTGGCTTCTGTTATCGTTCTTTCTTTTGATACCTGTCTGCAAGCTTGCAAATGGTATTTAGGAGTTTTAAATGTTGGCCTCTTTCTTTCCAAGCACCCACATGCCTGAGCTGAGTAACTGTCAGTCAGATCAACGCAGGGTGGGAAAAGGCTTGACAGTTCCAGGTAACATTTCTCAGATTCAGGTAAGTTCTCCCTTCCACAATGCATGGTAGTGTATTACAGTGAAAGTGTTGGTACATACTGACAGAAATCTGTATTCCCTTCTTCAGTTGATTGCATAGTATAAATCTGATATAAAGCGCTGAATAAAGCTTCACCCCACGAAGGTTTGCTTCAAAGCTGCAAACTGATATGAACCCAGTCATTCTAAAAATGGAATTCCACATCATATACCAGAAGGCATATTTACACCACCATTAGATGTAGCTACCTGAGGCTCCTAGCCAAGCTAGCAACATACTTTAACATGGAGCACTTCAGTACATATATTGCACCCAAAAAACGTTATCAACCTTTTATTTGTAGAAATTTAAATATGAATAAAGAGAAAAAAGGATCTGTGTTATGAATTTGGTCCAGAGGCTAAAGAAACTGGCCAGGTGTAGTTCTTGAAGCTATGAAACTCGAGGCCAAATTATAACCCTCAAATTGCACCCATAAACCACAGAATGGTTTTCTCCTAATACCAGGCTTTTCCATCACAGGAAACCAAAGTGACTGTCAGTAAACCAGAATTACTTGAAAAAGGAAACCAGTTTAAAACGTAGCAATGAATTAGACATCACTACTCATGCTGGCACGAGGTTGATGCCCAGAAGAGAAAGCCATTTGGAAGTCCCGATGGCTGAATGCAGCAGAGCAGTGGTCCCCAACCTTTCCGGCTCCATGGACTGGCAGCAGCAGTGGCAATGGTGGTGGGGGGGTGCGGGGGGCTGGGGAAGTTGAGATGGTTTCGCGTGTGTGCAACCTAGTTACCACTCATGTATAAATGAAGGTTTGTATACTCACCTGCTGCTTGTTGGCCCAGTTCCCAAAGGGAGCTTAAAGCAACCCAAACTGTGGGTTGGGGACCCCTGCAGTACATTGTCCACTTCAGTCTTCAAGCAATCACCACTAGCCACACACAATTGCTCTAGGGGCGTGATGGTGAACCTATGGCACGCGTGCCAGAACCAGCTGATTTCCGGGCCTCTCTAGGAGTCTCTGGAGGCTGGGGACAGCAAAAAAGTCAGTTCCTGTCCAACTAGAAGTTGGGAAACGGGCCATTTCTGGCCTCCGGAGGGCCTCCAGGTGGGTGGAGAAGGCCGTTTTTGCCCGCCCCAGAATCATAGATAGGCTCTGGAGCCAGGTGAGAGAGAAAAACGGGCCTACTGGGCCATCACGTGCCGGGAGTCGGGGGGGTTGCATGCACATGCACAGGAGTGGGGCGCATAGAATTATGGGTGTGGGAATGCACGCGACCCCCCCCGCCCCTCCTTTCTGGCATGCGATAGCAAAAAGGATAGCCATCACTGCTCTAGGGCATGCTGGCCCTGCAGATCAGCTCTAAATTCCCCTTTCTAGGGAGAGGCGTTTAAGAACCTATACAACATAAATATTTTTACTTTCATTACTTTACTGAAAAAAAGATTTGGATAAAATAGTTCATTTCACAAAGCCCCTCTTACCAGTTATCAGCTGGATACGGATAGTGAATGCCTCTGGAGGATGGTTTATAAAGCAACCAGAGCCATAAGGCAAAATCACGCCAGAGACTTCAAAAGTGAAGCACCAACAGTGATTAATACCATCTGATTCAAAATTGAACTGAAATTAATCTACAGTACAGTTTGGAATCAGAAGATTGGAAAGAGCAACCTGGAAGAAAGGAGAATCGATGACACTCTTACCTGATGAGGCTAAACACGGGGAAATGATTGTTTTATTTATGTCTGTGAGGAAGATTAAGCAATAATCACACCCTTCAGTTAGGTCTCAATCAGCAAACTGAAGTTATGAATAATTATAATTATAATAATTAGTGTAATAAAAAATACAAATATTATGAAATCCTAGGAAGAGCATTATGCCTTATTAAGAAAGAACAGTAGGATATCAAGGTAATACTCGTGCGCTGTGATTAGTCTCCGTGTGTACATGCTAAGTCTTTCAATTTCCCTTTAATAGAAAAAGAAATGACATGTTACATAATCATAAACATACGTTTATTTGTCAAGCATATAGAAGATAACAGGTAACAGTATAAACATAATTTGAATACATGAAAAGAGTAAGTAAAAAGGAATATTAGGACAGGGACAGTAGGCACGCTGGTGCATTCATGCACGCCCCTTACAGACCTCTTAGGAATGGGGTGAGGTCAACAGTAGACAGTTTAAGGTCAAAGTTTTGGGGTTTGGGGAAGAAATCACAAAGTCAGGTAGTGCATTTCAAGCATTGACCACTCTGTTACTGAAGTCATATTTTCTACAATCGAATTTGGAACGGTTTACCTTGAGTTTGTATCTATTATTTGCTCATGTATTGTTGTGGTTGAAACTGAAGTAGTCATTGACAGGAAGGACATTGTGGCAGATAATTTTATGTACTATGCTTAGGTCAGACTGAAGTTGGCGTAGTTCTAAGTTGTCTAAGCCCAAAATTTGAAGTCTGGTGGCATAAGGTATTTTATTGCGGTTAGAGGAATGGAGAACTCTTCTCGTAAAATATCTCTGGACTCTCTCAATTATATTTATGTCTGATATGCAGTGCGGGTTCCAGACAGATGAGCAGTATTCAAGAATTGGTCTAGCAAATGTTTTGTATGCTCTAGTTAGTAGTACAACATTACCAGAGAAGAAGCTACGTAAGATTAGGTTAACAACTCTTAATGCCTTTTTGGCAATGTTGTTACAGTGGGTTCGGGCACTTAGATCTTTAGAAATGAGTACTCCAAGGTCCTTGATAATGTGAGGGTCATCTACAAGGTCATGTCCATCTAATTTGTATTTTATATTTTGATTTTTTTTTTTTGCCAGTGTGCAAGACAGAGCATTTGTTGGTTGAGATTTGAAGTTGCCACTTGTTAGACCAATCTGACTCATAGTCAAGGTCTTTTTGAAGGGTAGTTGCATTGTCGGTGGTGTTGAATAGTTTAACATCATTAGCGAAGAGAACACAGTTGCTTTTAATATGATCACAAAGGTCATTTATGTAAAATATGAAGAGTGTTGGACCTAAGGCACTGCCTTGGGGAACACCACTATTAACATGTACAGGATTTGATAGAGCGCTTCCTATTTTGACCACTTGTTGTCTGGTTGACAGGAAGGCAGCTATCCATTTATGCAGGAGTCCAGAAATGCCATAGAATTTTAGCTTTAGAAATAATTTGTCATGTACCACCGAATCAAAAGCTTTACAGAAGTCTATGTAAATTGTGTCTATTGTTTTGGCCTGATTTTAAAGCAATTTCCATGTTTGAATATCTGTTTTACTGATGGTCATTTTGGGTTTCTGTGGTGAAAAAGCCCAATATGGATATCATTTAGTCTTAATCTCACAGCTTCAGAAACTATACTGGCCAATTTTTTTAGACTTTAGTGCACAGGTGCCCAACCATGGCAACTTTAAGAGCTGTGGACTTCAATTCCCAGAATTCCCCAGCCAGCATGGGAATTCTGAGATTTGAAGTCCAAAGGTTGGACATCTCTGCCCTAAACCAAATTCTAGAGCCAGATTCTTTTCTTGCCTTTATACATATTTAAATTTCTACAAGCAAGAGGCTTATGAACTTTCTGGCAGGTTGCAATCTATGTTATGAAATGCTACTGGTATATGTTAAAGTATGTTATTATTTTGCTAGGAATCTCAGATAGCTAAGTCCAGTGATGGTATAAATATTCTTTCTGGTACAGTAGAATACTGCTCACGATCATAATTTGTTCCATAACTTTGGTCGCAACTTGATTTGGTTGTAACCCAAACCTAATTTTGGAAATTTGGTGCTTACAAAAAAAATGGCGCGGAAGGGGAACATGGCCGTGAGGGGAAAAAAAGTGAATTTTTTGGTCGTGGTCAGAAGCTTTCGTGATCAGAGGTTCTACTCTATATGACAGGGAATTCTGTTTCTAGCAGAATTGAAGCAAACTTTTCTGGGGTAAAGCTTTATTTATTTCTTTATTTTAGATTTATATTCTGCCTTTCCCTCATAAAGAACAGCTGAAAGCAGTGAATTAAAGAACAGAATACAGAACCACATTAAGCAGAAATGGAATATTTAATATAAGCCATTTTATGGTGCTCCGGTAGAAGTAACAATGAGCGGTACTTGATGTATAGGAGGAAGGAAAGCCTCTGTGCAAAATTGACCATAAAAGTATGTCTGATAGCCATATTAAGTAAAGGAGGATGTGGAGGAAAAGTGGCTATGACTCCATTTTAATATATATTTATATGCAGTTAAACACATATTCAGAACAGAAGCGGGAAAGACTTTTATCTTATATTATTTTAAGATGTTCAGTGGGATATAATCCAGTCTAAGCAAACAGTCAGAACCTCAATGCGTGATTTATCCTTTCCTGGTGTAGTGTCCCAATTAGGGCATCCAAGTGTATCTGTGTACCAAAAAGCTTCATGATCATGGCTACTATCTTGACTTTTGTGGAGTAGTTCTGATGAATGTTTCTGGCCACCATACTGACTTTGAGCCTCTGATAGATGTTCCTGGACCCAATCCCTTGATGGGTTCCATACTGGATCATTATACACAGAATGAGACCAGCAGCAAAGCCAAAGATTAAAACTTGTCATCTTGCGTATAACAAGTAAAAGTTTCATAAATCAGGACACCACAGGTCCAGACCAGAATTGATAGTCAGTTGGGAAGGTCAGAAATGGTGATCACATGATTCCAAGACACTGCAACCATTGTTAATACATGCTGGGTGCCAAGCACTTGAAGTTTGATCATGTGACCGGGGGATGCCGCATGTTTATGTTTGTTCAGAATGCAACGGCCCACATGGTTTTGTGCAGACCTCAGTGTGTACATGTGTCACCTCTCCTGCAGGAGCTGCATTGGTTCCCGAATGAATTGTGCTTCCAGTACAATTCAAGGTGCTGGTTGTCATCTTTAAAGTCCTTCATGGCTTGGGACCAGGTCCTCTGAAGGATCCTCTTTTGTCAGTCACATCCACCTGACCCACAAGAGCAGGTCACATCCCCTAAGGCAGGACCCAAGAGGAGCCGAGATGGTGCAGTGGTTAGGGTGCGGTACTGCAGCTACTTCAGCTGACTGCTAGTTCAGCAGATCAGCGGATCAAATCTCACCGGCTCAAGGTTGACTCAGCCTTCCATCCTTCCGAGGTGGGTAAAATGAGGACCCAGATTGTTGGGGGCAATACACTATTTAGTATACTGTCTTTGGTGTAAGCCGCCAAGAGTCCTCAGAGAGTGGGCAGCATAGAAATATGAAAAATAAATAAATAAATAAATAAATAAATAAATAAATAAATAAATAAATAAATAAATAAGAGAAGGGCCTTCTCTGTAGTGGCTTCCTCCCTCTGGAACATTATCCCTCCAGAAATTAGATGGCCCCCCACTCAGACACTCTTTCATAAGGCCCTGAAGACGTAGTTTTGCCAGTGGACCTGAGGAATGCAGAATGGGATGGAGCCCATTAAATGGTTGATTTCGGTGTGTGATGTTACTGAGGGAGGGTGGAAGTTATTACTTTATTTTTATTTTTTATTATTTTTATTTTTTCTATATTGTGTTTTTATTATCTGTAAGCCGCCTAGAATCACTGAGTAGGCAGCCATATAAATTAACTAAATAAAATATCTAAACAAACAAACAAACGAACAAATAAATAAACACAAGGCCAGTTTGTAAGTCACTTTTTTCAGCGCTGTTGTAACTTCGAAGCAGGGGTGAAATCCAGCAGGTTCTGACAGGTTCTGGAGAACCGGTAGCGGATATTTTGAGTAGTTCAGAGAACCGGCAAATACCACCTCTGACTGGCCCCAGAGTGGGGAGGGAATGGGGATTTTGCAGTATCCTTTCCCTGTCACGCCCACCAAGCCACGCCCACAGAACTGGTAGTAAAAAAATTTGGATTCCACCACTGCTTCGAAGGGTTATTAAATTAAATGTTGTATGTCAAGGACCATTTGTCCATAACTAGGAATAGGCCAGCCAAGGTATTGCCAAGTGGAAAGAGACATTTTTTGGCAGACATTGTGCTGATTCTTGGATAGGTAAATAACACTACCCATAAATCAGTAGTGAGGAGGGCTCCTCTGAAGATGGCACTCAGGGCCACGATGCCTGTTTGCTGCCTGATGTTTTTCTCTCTTTCTTCCTCATTGGTTTAACTCTATGTTAATGTTAAGAATCTCATTTTTCTTCCCTTAGGAATCCTTCTGTGTGAACAGTCTTAAGTCCTGAATGGTGACCTTGTGACATGATTGCAACATTAAATTGGGCTGAATATTTTGTTATTGGAAGTCTGATGATGTGTCTCTGGCTGGAACTTTCTGTTAAAGCTTTTAAATTAAAAACAAACAAAGGCTTCTCCCCAGGGGCCTTTTAGGAGCAGTAACTACAGAGCGATTTGCTTTTCTGCTGCTGTTTAACGACACTTCTGAACCACAAATTCTCATAGCAACCCACAATTTTGTATTCAAGATTATTCCTATGTGGTGTACACAGCAAGAGCACTGGGTAAGCACACCTTGTTTCTTTGGTATCTTTACACGGTGTACTAGAAACTTATCAATACATTTTGGCAGTAAAAGTGAAGCTGGCTTAAATTGTTCATAGCCAGCAAAAATGCACTTTGTGAAAACCCAGGGAAAGCATAAAAACACCAGAAAATAGCAGCCAAGCATGCTTTAGCCTGCAAAGTCAGGCAAATGACAATTTAAGGACTGTTTACCTTTGGATACTTGATATACTTCTCAACCACATGTTCTGCTTATTTGACAAACTTGCATTTGAGAATGAATATGACCATTAGTAGGAAGAATTATTTCCAAAAGGCCTCTCTTCAGAAAGGAATAAAATCTCTTCAGAAAGGAATACAAAAAATTATTTGTGTTCATGTGTGACTGCTGAAGAGAAAAGGAGCAATGGCCATCAAGAAGTGACATAAAACATATATGGATTTTCTACATTTTAAATGTGAATTGATTAACAGATATTTTTATTTTTATTTTCAAGCAAGTATATTACTTCTGTGTGTTTTCTTACTGAACCAATTATACATTTAAATACTCAACATTTTAACTATTTCCCTCCTGGTTCTCAGTCAAAAAACCCATCATTTTACTCCTGTATGGTGTAGATTGTAAATGTTTCAGTATGGAACTTACGTGAACATACCTAAATGTTAAAAGAGTCACTTGAGAATTGGAAGGGTGATACCTAAATATGACTAATAAATAAATCGAAAAGTAATCATAATGGACTCTTGCAAACAATGTTTTATATTTTTGAAGTAAGTTACAAAATTATGGGGTACAATGCTACCATTTTTAATAATTACTAAATATTTTTTCAGAGATATAATAAATACAATACAAAGAGGCATGAGCTTAAAACACTTAGATATATGAAAGTATCAGTCTGAGGTGGAAGCCAGGAAGTAAATCTTGGATCTCCTTAAAGATTAAATATTTGTGTACTACAGATCATGCAAGCCATAAAAATTAGCCTTTAACTTTAAAGAGACAGGAGTTTTTAGGATATTGTCAGAAAGATGTTTTTCCTTCCTTTCTTTTGCTTCTTTGTCCACCTTCAATCTCTGACGTTTGTCCCATTTGAAAACAATACAACTGGTTTTTCCCAGTGCAGGTCTTTGAAACCAGCACAAATAAATGGCCAAGAGGTCTTCTTCATGCTCAAATGAGAAATCTGCTGCCTAAACTGACTCTCCATTGGTTGAAAAGAAAACCCAATGAAGTTGATGGATTACTTACGTTCAGCCAATGCAATTTTTCCTGTTTACATTTTTTAAAATAGCAGTCCCCAACTTTTGCAGCTTGGCAGCACGACTAGGGCGGGAAGAGGGGAAGTGGTCTGCGCATGTGTGCGTGTGTGTGTGCATGCAGCCCTTGGGCGAGTGGCAGGACAGTATGCACTTGCGCAGCTCGACCTGTGTGAGTGGCGGGCGTAAGTTAAGCTGTATGCGTGCACAAACACTCTGGCCAGCTACTCACACAGCCCAGTTCCAAATAGGCCATGGGCCGGTAGTAGGTCATGGCCCAGAGGTTGGGGACCCCTGTATTAAAGCATAAGTAGAAAACACATTTTGCAACTTAAAGGCCATATAAAGCAGGGTGTCAAACTCGATTTCATTGAGGGCTGTATCAGGGTTGTGTTTGAACTTGGGGGGGCCGGGGTGGGCGTGGGCAGGGTGGGCATGGGCGTGGCCAGGTCAACGTCATTTGTGTCGGGGCGCCGATGGTGGCCCAAGCACTCTGCCAGCAAAAACAGGCTCCCAAGCTCCGTTTTCAGCTGTGACAGCCTCCTGCAACCCTCTGCCAGCAAAAATGGAGCTCGGGAGGGCCCTCCCGAGCTCCATTTTCACTGGCAGAGGCATCAAAGGCCGGTCCTTCACTGTTTCCAGGGTGGCCCCACAAGCCAGAGCTAAGCACCCCGCGGGCCGGATCCAGCCCCCTGGCCTTGAGTTTGACACTCCTGCTTTAAAGAGAAATAAGCTCTTAAAATACATGTTTGCCTCCAGGCAATGATTTGCCTTTCATTGGGTCTCCAGCTTGAAGTAAACCACCTTCAGTGGCTGCCTGGTCAGTTTAGTTGTGAACTTCTTGTGTATTGTGTATTTAATTCCCAGGATTCACACTTGAAATTACTACTCTTAGGACTTGAAGGGTTATTAAATTCAAGTTGCTAAAAGCCACTCTGAAACTTTTTTTTAAAAAAGGGAGAACCTCTATTTTAGAAGTGAACAATAAAGAAAGGGTCATGTGGAGGTCAGCATTACAAGTTTTTAATGCTAGCATTTGGGAGGACCCAGAAGACATTAATACTATCAGCTTTACACAGTTTCTCAGCTCTCTGTTCAGTCTGAAAGCTCCATTCACACTTAAAGTGTTTCTCCCTTTCTTTGTGCCTGATGCATAGAGGGAAAAAAGGTAGAAAGTATTTTGTTTCACTGAAGTTGTCATCATTATCACGACTGTCGTCATGCTACTTTTAAAAACTGCTTTGGCAGGGGAGACTTTTGAATCGATGCATTTTATTTCCATTTCATATCCATGAACATATTTTCACATGAAGGCACCCTGCAGTGCACAGCCTGATGCTTTACTCCCTAAAGATGTCAAGATATGTTTTTAATTGCTGACAGCAGTTTTTCCAGCATAGATACTTAATCTGAAGAAGGATAAATAGGAGAGGGTGTAGCAACAGGAAACGAGAAAACAAAACCTTCAGTGCTGTATTTAGTAAAAGGGTCAAGAGGAGGTTTATTAGATAGCAAGTTTAGAAATAAACGGAGGGTCAAGAGTTCTCCCAATTTTCATTTGTAAATGTTAAAATATATGGCAGTCTGTTGAACTTTCTATTATATATTAATTCAAAAGTAGAATCCCATTCCTTTCAGGATAGTTGCATATTAAGCTACATTGTCAACTTATTTTGGGGTGAAACATTTAGAAATATCTGTGTCTGTCTGTCGTCTGTCTTCATCCATCCATCCATCCATCCATCCATCCATCTATCCATCCATCCATCCATCCATCTCTTTATATCTGTGATGGCGAACCTATGGCATGCGTGCCACAGGTGGCACGCGGAGCCATATCTGAGGACACCGCAAGCGTTGTCCTAGCTCAGCTCCAGCATGCATGTGCGTGCCGGCCAGTTGATTTTCAGGCCTTCCGGGCCCACCGGAAGTCAGGAAATGGGCTGTTTCCGGCCTCCGGAGGGCAACTGGGTGTGTGTGTGTGAGGAAGGCTGTTTTTGCCTTTCCTCAGGCTCCTAGAAAGCCTCTCTCTGGGGAGAGCAAAAAACGGGCCCACCGTGCCATCACATGCCAAAAGCGGGGGGAGCGCACGCACATGCACGGGACGGAGGGGCATGGGTGGGCATTGAATTATGGGGGTGGGCCCGCACATGAACAATTCCCCCGCTCTCTCCCCGCTTTTGGCACGCGACGGCAAAAAGGTTAACCATCACTGCTCTATATCATCTGTTCATTTATTCATTATTTCATTGTTATGAAAAAAAACCCACAAGCTTTCTTATAAGGATAAAATCATGGTAAAATAATTCTGTCCTAAAGTGCTGTCCAAAGTGACATTCTGTGAGTGACATAGGTAATCTCTAAATTTGATAAATAAATTCATAAAGTAAAATATATCAAAACTACATCGCTGCTGCATCTTTGGATCTCCAGGGGAAATGGTTGGGGAAAAAAGGATGGAGTTGCAATCTGCCATCCTGACACTACTATAAATGGCTGCTCTTGTCTCTTTAACTTATATATGGCAGTAAAGTTCATTCAGCAGGTAGAAGCATAATTTAAAAATAGACCCAGCTGAAAGGAGTGGGTTTTTCTAATTGACTAATGCACTCTAATAATGGAATATTATATACCTCCTTTGAAAAAGCTTCATGGAATTCAAAGGGCTAGATATCTTAGCCTGGTTATAAATCAGTGATTCATATCCAAAAATACCACAGAATTTAGGGTTGGAAGGGAGCTAGTCCAATTGTCAGCCCTTTGCCAGAATTCATTATTAAAGCTTGTTGTTTGGACAAGCATTCAACCAATCAGAAATATTTTCCTCTCTGATCTGAATTTGTTAAAAAGGAAAGAAGCTTGGGGGGGAGGAAGCTTTGGGGGAAATTAGAGACAAATTCTTAATTCTCTATTGGTGTCTCAGACAAGACCATTGTTTTCTAAGCAAATCACTGAATAAAATATTTGAAAGAAAGTGCCAAAGACACGTGTCCAGGTTACATGCACCATGTGTTGGATTTTGCTTTGCTGTTGGTACCACCCGCTCTGTTTCTTGCTGATTAACGCCCTGCCATTCCCCCCCCCCTTTGACTAAGCTCCTGACAAAACCCCTTCAGGTTGTCAGAGCATCTGCTGCGACTCTCCTCTAGGGAGGGATGGAATTAAATTATGATAAACCAACTAATCAGAATACATTATGGAATTTGAGCAAAACACATCTTGCTACATCATCACTAAGCTTTAAGATCATAATATTATGGCACAATAATTATGTAAACTAGTTTTTATTTTGGAGGGAAAGGACATGAAGATTACAAAGCAGGCGTTCCAGTCTACCCATATGGAGCTGCCAAGAAAGGCCGGGCCAGATGGATTCTTCTGTTCATTGCCCCTGGATTGATCTGACTGCCTTTCTTTTCCTGTATATACAGGAAGACAGAGGAAACACAGAAAAAAAAAAATAAAGCTGCCTGGAAAAAAAGAAAGAGAGAGAGAGGAGCAGAGTAAAGTACAATAAAATAAATAAATCTATTCAGAACAACAGTGTTTCTTAACCTCAGCAACTTTACAATGTGTGGACTCCGACTCTCAGAATTCCCCATGGCTGGCTGGGGGATTCTGGGAGTTGAAGTCCACACATCGTAAAGTTGCTGAGGTAGGGAAACACTGCATAGAAAACATGAGGAGATCTCCTCAGCAGGAGTGGGTTCTACTTACCTTTACTACCGGTTTGCAATGGGATCGCGCATGCGCGTGAGTGAAGGAAGCGCATTAACCTTGTTTCTGTGCATGCGCAGATCGCCGATGATGACATCCGGGGCGGTGGGCAGGGCCTTCCGCCGGTTTTACTACCGGTTCTTGCGAACTGGTCCGAACTGGGGGCAACCCACCACTGCTCCTCAGGCAGTTTATTGTTCTGATTCTTTTGTCAGAAAAAGTTCAGGTTGCACAATTGACACATTGCCTTGCCACAGATCAGAAAAATGGAGATGGAAGGGGAGAAACCAGCTGCCCTTCATTTGCTGGCTTTTTAGGATCTATGACTATGTTCTCCTTTATCTGTTCCTGTATTTCAAGCTATCTTTCCTCAAAAAGGCCTTTTCCCCCTCTTGCTATCCTCTTTTTAATTTTTAAAATCTTATTTTTAATAGTGGGATACAAACAGCATCCTCTCTCGGCCATCTTTAATTTTTCCTCATGCTGGATATGTTTATTTATTGAGGAATTATTTATTTATAGAGTTACACTGGTGATTCCAAGGATAATAAAACTCACAGCAATAGGACCATCCTTCCCTACCACCACAACGTTCGTTAAAACAGCACCCAAAAACTTAATCCAATAAAAAAGGATTTTTACATCATCATAATCCCCAATGTATTTAGCCCCCAGCTTCTCATTTTTAGCCTCAGAATAGACAATGGACTCAAATCCCCATAATTATCAAGTTTGAACAATACCAGTGACTAGAAAACTAAAACTGTGTTTTATGAGATCACATGCAACTCAACAAAATTGCTATCAAATTTTGGTCAATAATTTAAAGTTAAACCTGTGATTTGATAAAGTGAGAAAGGGAAAAGAAGGATCAGTATATAAGAAAGTATGATGGGAAAATATTGTGTCCTGGAGCCATGCACTTTTTGCTTTGACCTTACTCAGTTTTTTCCTTTATCCTGCCTCATTCCATACACTTCATGATGTCATCAATTCAACAAAAACCACATTGGTTCTGTTGCTGAATTACGCGGTTTTAAAAAAAAGAGGAATATGAACAAAGAACAAGCCGAAACCATCTAATGTTAAGTTTTTCAAGAGATTGAGAAAACATTTTTCTTTGATACCACCATGAAAAGACCCTTAAAAGCTGCTCTTTTCCAGAATACAGGCGTTTCATTTTTCCTTCATTTACAGTAAAACGGTTAAGCCAGGGCCTCAGATTTGGTATTATCTTTTCTGGTATGTAATACACAACTGCAACTAAATTTTGGATGAATGCCCAGATTTAGGTGACTAAAGCCTCTGCTAAAAGCTATGGAAGTTTTATGCTACCACCTAGGTTTTCTCTAGGCAACTGCAGATTGATTAACTAGTGACAGTTTTGGACTTTGATCACAAGCATTTGAAGAGAAACATTGCAGTAGACTTCCCTCCATCTTTTCACCCACAATTGGAAAAATGTTTATGTAGTGATTCCCTTGTGCTTGCTAATGGTAGCGAAACATTCCCTCTTTTACTGTGCGAGAGAGGAGTTGCTGGAGGATTTGGATGGAAAAATGTTCATGTGTTATCTATTATTTTTCTTGCTGGATTTAAGGAACATAATTTCCATTCCTGATCTCTGTTTGCTACAGTTCAGTTTGTTTTGTGTGTCTTCAGAAAGGAAAAGAAAGTTTTAATGGAGTTGATGCATATGTATTCAAAATACAACATTTGGCAAGGGACAACTCTCTGGATCCTCCTTTGTGGGTTTACAGGCAGGGAAGGATAGTTATATTATAATTTTGTGCCTATATGTAGAGCAACAAGACATGCCATTTTAGTTTCCCTTCTCAAAGATTTTGTTTTAACGAACAAATTCAGGCATCATTTATGACAATGGGCAGGCAAGCTGAAGATAAAATCGTGATCGCCTGCTGGACCTCTGAATGCTATGAAAGTTGGAAGAGATTTCAGACTGATCTGTGCTGCACTAATACCTAAAATGAATTTCTGGACTGCGTTATAATGTTGTTTTAGATTGTTGTAGACTTCGTAATTATAGGAGAGGGAAAGGAAAATAGACTTGGAAAGCTTGAGCACAAGTAGTGATACATGAGTCTCCTTATTATGTGTCTACAATTGGCAAAAGGTGATTTAAACTCTTGCAAACTATTTCTTGAGCAAAGATGAACATTGGCATTACCCAGTGGTGGGTTGCCCCCAGTTTGCACCGGTTCTATTGAACCGGTAGTAAAACTGGCAGGAGGCTCCGCCCACTGACCCCGAGGTCATCAGAACGCTTCTTCGCATGCACAGAAGTTTCTGCGCATGCGCAGAAGAGCACATGCGCACAGCCCCATTGCGAACCAGTAGTAAAGATAAGTAGAACCCACCCCTGGCATTACCTTATCCATGTGGAAGGCCTTGTCAGAATTATGACATGTTATTTCTTCAATGTAAATTTTAGCGGGTTTGCTTGATGAATTTTTCTTTTTAAAAAGGGCATCCTGGCACTAAAAATCCTGGCACTAAAATAACAAAGCAAAAATACTTTCCACCCAGTTATAGGAAACACTGTGGGAGGCTATGCAATAAGTTACAGCTAGTCATGCAGGATCACTATAGAATGTTTAAGGCCTTTAGAGCCTTAATTTAGTTTCATTACTCTAGAAACTTTCTTGGTTTATATATGTATATTGTGCTAGTGGGCTATTTTTAAATAATTAAGCTTTGATTTATTGTATTTATGAATAATTTACACTCAATACAGAATTCTCATAATATGGTAATTGTACAAAGGAACACTGTAATATGAGAATCCAAAACATATTAATAATAGGATATTTACATTTTTGATATATTTTGATATGACTCAACACATCATGAAAATTAAAAAAAAAGTGACTGTTTCTCAGGTCTCAATTACATAAAAATACAGACAAGGAAGGACTCACTGGAAAGAGCCTAATGCTGGGAAAGATTGAGGGCAAAAGAAGAAGGGGACGGCAGAGAATGAGGTGGCTGGATGGAGTCACTGAAGCAGTAGGTGTGAACGTAAATGGACTCCAGAGGATGGTAGAGGACAAGAATGCCTGGAGGAACGTTGTCCATGGGGTCACGATGGGTCGGACACGACTTCGCAACTAACAACAACAACACAGACAACTGCTAGATGATAAATAAAATATAGTAAAGTCTAACTCTGCTTTTATCTAGTGGTCATTTATGTCCAGTATTATTAAAGTCACCTAATGAATATATCCTTAGAAAAAACATTATGTATTCAGTGACTATAAAGTGAGAAGGGATTACATTTTATACATCACCTTAAATACAATCAGTAAAATAGTAAAAATGGAATTAGTATTGATGGTACTAAGAAGCAGTGGGATAACTATTCCTTTCATTGAATTTATGTACTCTCAAGTCAAGAACAAAAGTGAATTTGCAGGCTTTATCTTTCTGTTTTGAGGAGACTCAAAACTCTTATGGTAGCAGCTGAAGTAAAAAAAAAAAAAAAAACCCAACAGATTAGCCCCTTTATGTTCATCTGTACCAAAGGCATACCCATTCAGTAACCTATCCCAATATAGTCAGTTTACTGTAATGTTGCAATGGAGTATCATAGTATTATTCCCAAATTAAGCATTTTTGAAAAGTTGAGCTTAGCTGGATTCAGTCCTGTCATGTAGCATAGCTGATGGGTTTTCATCTGGTCCGTGTCTGGATCAGGCCTTCAGTTCTTCCCTTTCTATTTATAGAAAGGAAAAGAGCAATATTCTATCCTATTTATTCTGCAATTCAGCTGATAGGGATTGCTAATAGGGAACCAATCCTTCTCTTCATTCCAGCCACGCCCAGCATCTACATTTGCTTAGAGGTGAGGTTGACCCTGCATATTATTCATCACAGGATGTTAACCTTTTTGCCAAGAAGCAAATAGATCTCGTATTTACTAATTCCCAAACTATTTTAGAACTCATGGATGGTTGCATAGATTATCTACTTTTTCCTATTTGTTTCCTGGTAAAACAGTGGTGGTTTGTAGGCTCTGGTTGCTTCCAATATAAAGACGTTTGGACCCCTTTCTTCAACATTTTTTGGAAAATTTTCCAGCAGCACAAACACTATGATGTATGGACAAACAGGCTTTGTGTGGAAGGTTGAGTAGATGTTGTTCCAGTCTTTGTAACAACATTCATTCTGAGATTAGATTAACCCCAATTTTCATAAAGCCCTAAAACCTTGGTTTTGTGTTCAGGCCTGTGGACCCCATCTGTTGGCTTTGTTGGGGGTCAATTTTTGATGCTTAGAAAGCTGTGTTTTTTTCAATCAATTAGAATAGAATTCAAAGGGACCTTTGAGGTCTTCTAGTCCAATCTCCTGCTCAGGCAGAAGACATTATGACTATACCATTTCAGACAGGTGCTGCCCAGTCTTTTCTCCAAGGATGAAGCACCCACAACTTCTGAAGGCAAGTTGTTCCACTGGTTAATTGTTCTCACTGTTGGGAAGTTTCTCCTTAATTCCAGGTTGCTTCTCTCCTTGATTAGTTTCCATCCATTATTTTTTGTCCTGTCTTCTGGTGCTTTGGAAAATAAGTTGTCCTTCTCTTCTTTGTGGCAGCCCCTCAAATATTGCTATCATGTGTTGTCCCCCCCAGTCCTTCTTTTCTCTACATTAGCTAGACACAATTCCTGCAGCTGTTCTTTGTATGTTTTAGTCTGCAGGCCTAGTTGCTCTTTTTATTTTTATATTATATATTTCATCAAAGTCTTATCTATTTTATTGTAAGTTGTCTAGCATTACATATGCAAGATGGGCAGCTATATAAATGGAATAAGTAAGTAAGTAATAAACTAAACAAACAAACAAATAAATAAATAAGAATTATCTCACTGATGTGTGGTTTGGTTCTTATTACAATGCATCATTACTGAATGATTGCTGAGAATTGTGAATGCTAGCATAAATACTAGAACAGTTCCTATGTCACATATAGTTTAAATTTCTATTAATTTGAAATTGGCTTTGTTGTTTAAAAGTCAGCAGACTGTGACTGTATATACTAATGTTACATCGGCAACAGCAATTATTGGTTTAGGGGAGGGGGGGGCTATAGGTATTTTCCAGATTCAGAACAGCTTGCTAAAGCATGATATGACAACACTAAATAATTATAATTAAAAAAAAGAATGAAGAAATGTAACAGTTCTTTAAAATACAGGTTGTTGTTTTTAGAAACCTTGTAACACACGTAAAGGTTATAAGTACATTTTATTAGCATGATAATACCAGACAGTCAATATATCAGTGGCTATCTGGATGCAGCCTTTTTTGCTATTTTTTTTAGCATACATTCAATTTCTTTCTGGGGAAAAAAAAAAGGCAGTTATGATTGCTGAGAATTGTCAATGCTAGCACAAATACTAGAACAGTTCCTATGTTACCTGTAGTTTAAATTTCTATTAATTTGAAATTGGTTCTGCTGGGTTTGCTGACTTTCTACTTAATTTTAAATCAACAAATAAAAAGTAAAGGGCATTATTAAATATGCAGGATATTATATTAACTACATTCAAATAATTGACTGAAATTATATCATATTTAGTTTTTTGCCCTGGGCCCATCTATTTTTTGGGATATTCTCCCCTCCAAACTCTGATATCAAAGGCCAACTATACCTTCAGCTTGTAACACAAAAAAAAAAACAAAAAAAAACCAGTGTATGGCCTGAGGAAGCCATAATTTTATGACTGTTGTAGCTGTTTTTGTGGAATACTGCAAGGCTGATTATTGTAGAAAAGGAATATATTTCTTCCTACCCTCTGCCCCCCAGTTAGCTAGGCCCAGTAATATTGTTTCATAATCTGTGACACACTCCATAATTATTCAATGGTGCACTTGAGCAAATCATTTTGAATTTGGAAGCAAGTTAGAGCTATCCCTGGAAAAAAAAAATAGAGTCTTTTTTTTAACCTATTCAGTAAATTCTGCAAATGTGTCCTACAATCCACAAATCCTGCAATTTAAATACATTATGAAATTGGTGCAAGTTTAAACAGAATGTTTGCTTACCATCCGCCATTTACTATTCATACTTTCCAGAGTATATATGCGAAGAATGTTTAATTTTAAGCTTAGCTCCTTGTATCTGGGACAGAGAATGGTTGGGCCTTGCAGATAGGAAAAAGTTGGATTAAAAATGTTTTTATAAAGTGAAAAAAAATTCCCATTTGTTTTTAAATATTTCTATCAAAGCCAGATGCATTAGTATCTGGAAAGATGTGCTCTTGGTTTCTTGAACAAATCGCTAAAGGGACCGCTGCATTAATATCTTTCAGCTTTAGATTGTCTAAAATTTGGCCGCTCCAACCATTCTGGGTCTTATTATAGCCTGAGTGTAATAACGTCAACATATTAAAATTCTTAAAACTGGCTTGGAAGCTATTCGGTTATTTAGATTTTTAATTTCTATTGTTTAATAACTTTCAATTGTCCCCCATATTACTTAAATTATGAAATGATAACTCCCCTCCCCTCCAATTCCTAAACACAGTTCTAAAAGTGGCAGCCAGCCTTTTTCCGCAACACAGGGGAATTGAGAAAATTTTATTATAATTCCTTAGCTATGCTCTTTGTATGGCTGGGTGCAGAGGCTCGCATTGACCAGGCTTTTTTTTACCGTAGGGTATAAACTATCTTTGCTTTGCAAAGAGACGGCAGAGCGAAGCATAGCTCTTGCTGATTTCATTTGAACTTGGTTCCAGATAGAAACGGGATAAGAAAAAGGTCTAGCAAGAACAAGACTGTGTTGTTTCTCTGTGTCATATAATATACGTGGGTATGTGCATAACTTTGTATTTATTTTGACATGTTTATGTAGTATATTGGAGGTGGTGACCCTTTCAGAACTGTACGCAACGAAATTTCATTTTAATGTATGCCGATTAGTGTACAAAGTTGACAATAAACTTTTCTTCTCTCCTTCTCGCTTTCTTTGGGGCAGAATTGGGCCCATGCTTTGTCTTAACCAAGTTTCCTGCCGTGCCGTTGTCTGCACTTGCCTTTCCCTGGCAGCAGGGGGCGTGGGTTCCTTAGTCTCTAAAGCGAATCACAGAAAGGCTGCGAGAGATCACTTCAGCCTTGACCTTCGCGATTCCTCGAGATCCGCCCCTTCCTACTCTGCCTGCCCACGATCTGTCCCCTTGCTGCGATGCCCGCCTCCCTTCTCCCACCCCCTCCACCCCGTCTGCTTAGCAAATCCAGCTGGGAAAAGCAGCCAAGGGGGCGCTAGGGGAGAAAGGAACGCGAGAAGGGAAGGGTCGGTGGTACCCGCGCGAAAACCCAAGAAGAAGAAACGAGGGCTGGGAAGGAAAAACAAAAATCGGGCGATCTCTTCTGACCCCTTAATCTTTTGCAGCTCTGTTGCCGGAGCTTGTGGTGCTGGGGATCCAGGTTTGCAAGCGAGTGGCCACGGCTCGTGAAGGCAGAACGGAGCGGCATCTCTTGGGATTGCCGGCGCAGCTTCTCAAACCCAACGCCAATGTTTGACTGCCCCTTTTTGTGGCCCTGCTCCCGATTCAGTGACGAGCTTTGCTACAGAGAGATTGTGTAATGCACAAACTTGTGTAATGCGCAAAGTGGCTTGATGGAAGGAGGTTCCGCCAAGTCACTTTGGATGGCCGTGGAAACCCTGGACAGAGAAGATGCCCTGTCCGGGGCCTTTTTTTTTTTTTAAGTCCGATCCTATATGTCTCAATTCCAGAAACTGGACAGAGAGAGCAGATCTCGGTGAACTCAAACGCCTCTAATTTCTGTAGGAAACTCTGCCGTTGCGATTTGATAGAGAGAGGAACTCCTCGCTGAGAAAACAGGCTTTTTTTCCTGAATTGATAAAAGCCCGCGGGAATCCTTCCCCGTTGGCTCCCTTAGCTGTAAACATTTGAAGAACAGCTGAAGGTATTAACCAGCAGCTGTAAGGCGTGGGGTGGGAGGTAAAGGGTGAAAACAGCAGCCACAAAATAGAAGGTTTGGGGTGGTTAAATAAACTCAAGAGTGGTTAGTTGCCAAAGCTGGGTGAATAGCTCCCTGCAGAGTCCGTGTGGGTGAAATTTGGGATGAACAGATGGACTCAGTGCCCGAAGTTGGTGATAGTCTTGTGAGGAAATGTGCAGAATTTATCGACCAGGAAACATGCTTCTTCTATTTATTTCTCTTCTGTGGCCCTTTTCCACGTGCAGTTTCAGTTGACTTCGGGATGCCTCGGTGGTCAGTGAATTCCTCCCTGATATTCTCCCCTAATTATACGGGTAGTCCTCAACTTACAACAGTTCACTTAGTGACTGAAGTTACAATGGCACTGAAAAAAGGGATTTATGACCATTTTTCACACTTTAGGACCATTGCAGGATCCCCATGGTGACGTGATTTACATGCGGATGCTTGACAACTGACTCACGTTTATGACGGTTGCAGTGTCCTGGGGTCATGTGATCCCCTTTCTGACAAGCAAAGTCAATGGAGAAGCCAGATTCACTTAACAACCCTGTTACTGATTTAACAACTGCAGTGACTCACTTAACAAATGTGGCAAGAAAAGTCGTAAAATGGGGCAAAACTCACTTAACAAAATTCTCACTCAGCAACATAAATTTTGGGCTCAATTGTGGTCATACATTGAGGACTACCTGTAATACACTGTCTGTATCTAGTTCCTAGCCCTGAATTTAAGCCATATTTACTCTGTGTTCCAAAGTACAGGTTAAAGAACAGGTAATCCTCAATTTATACCTGGCAATTATGGTCATAAGACATGTGACTGGACCAAATTTTATGACTTTTTTCATATTGGTCATTAACCAAATGTAGCAGTTGTAAAGCAAAGCCCATAGTTGTTAAGTGAACCCCTTGTTTGTTATGTTTCTTGGCTGGAAACTGGAAATAAATGCCCTTGAAAAATTACAGTTGCATGACCATGCGGGCACTGTGGGGTGCTGCAACAGCCATAAATACAGGCCAGCTGCTGAGCACCCAAATCTAGTCACATGGGGGGGGGCGCTTGTCAGAACTTCAAAACCGCATCTCATGTAGCTTTTCAGGAGTCACTGAGTGACCAGTCATAAGTTGAGGGACTACCTCTACTTTTTGCCTGCTTAAAAAGACAGTGTCCTCCTATAAGAAGATCTGAAAAAAGGAGCAATTTCATAGTCTCCTTGAATGATAACCTGGTCTGATGTCCTGCTTTGAGGAGTTGCTCTGAAATGTGTGTGTGTACACTGCCAGGAGTTAGATCCTGACTGGCTCAAGGTTGACTCAGCCTTTGATCCTTCCAAAGTCGGTAAAATGAGGGCTCAGATTGTTGGGGGCCATATGCTGACTCTGTAAGCTGCTTAGAGAGGGCTGCAAAGCACTGTGGGGCAGTATATAAGTTTAAGTAAGTGCTGTTGCTATTACTATCCTTTCCCTGCTAAGCAGAGTTAAACCAAGTAGTAATTGAGCGGGAGATCTTCATGAAAGTCTAGGGCTGCAGAGAAGATTGAGATTTTGAAGATTTTGGCTACATCTAGGAAGAAGGCCGTGGTACCCAACCATGAAGTCACAAGAAGTCACCCTCAAAGAAAACTTTATATACAGCATAAGTCTCGTTGTTTCTCCATACTTACATCTCCTTCTGTCTCCCATCATCATCCATTCATCTGCCACATAGAAGCATATACCACTGAAACATATCTCGGAAAAAGGATGGTTTTATAGAGTAAAGAAATGTGGCAAGGAGGAACCCAGAAAGGAGATTAAAAAATACTTTCAATGGAGGTACCCCTTGATTTACAACCATTCATTTGGTGACCATCCAAAGTTACAACGGGCATTGAAAACACTTACTATTCCTTACTCTTACAACAATTGTAGCATCTCCACGATCATACAATCAAAATTTTAGTGCTTGGCAACCAGTATGTATTTACAATGGTTGCAGCATCTCAAAGTCATGTGATAGCCATTTACAACTTTCCCATCTGGTTTCCAACAAGCAAAGTCAATAAGGTAAGTTGAATTCACTTAACAACTGCAGTGATTCGCTTAACCATGACAAAACATGTTTGCAAAATCGGATGTGACTTGTTTAGCAACAGAAATTCTGGTTCCAATTGTGGCCGTAAGTCAAAGACTACCTGTATTCAACACCTTATCAATTTCACTGGCTTTCGGCCCTGTGACAGATGTTGTATATCTTAAAACTGGTGTCATACAATCATACAGTTGAAAGGGGCCATGCAACCCCCTGTCCATCTGATACTACTTCCATTCAGTGCAAGACCTATTAGAACAGTGGTTCTCAACCTTCCTAATGCCGCGACCCTTTAATACAGTTCCTCGTGTTGTGGTGACCCCCAACCATAAAATTATTCCTAAAACCATTGAAAATATGTGTTTTCCGATGGACCCTGTGAAAGGGTCGTTCGACCCCCAAAGGGGTCCCGACCCACAGGTTGAGAACCACTGTATTAGAAGATCTTTGGCAAATAACCATCCAGACTCTGTTTGAAAAGCACTAGTGAAATAGAACTCGCACATCATGTGACAGCTAATACAGTCAGGATGTTTAATCTGAACCTCCATTTTCATAGTTTTATCCCATTGGTTTTGGTCTTGCGTCCTGTAAATGGTCATGTGGCACTCTATCAAAACCTTTGGTGAATTCCAGATATACTATGTTTATAGCATTCCCGCGATCTACTCTAAGTAACTCCTATCAAAGAAAGAGAGAGCATTAGTTTGGCACAATTTGTCTGCAGCTAGTCCATGTTGGCTCCTGTTAATAACAATATGCTTATTCAAGTGTTTACAAACATGCTGCTTGGTCACTTGCCCAGATGTTACCCAGTACAATAGACTATAATAACATCTGTATTTTCTGGATCTTTCTTCTTCCCCTTTTTGAAGATAGGGATAAGGTTAGCTCACCAAGTCTTCACCAATTGTCCAGGAGTCAAACTTTATCAAGAATATTTCTGTAATTATTAATTCCTTCAGTAACCTAAGATGTAATCCATCAAACACCAGAGACTGTATTCACTTAATTTAGCTAAATTTCCTCTCGGTGTCTGCCCTGAACTCTAGGACTTCTTTCTCTCATTAGCCCAACCGTTGTGATTCAAAACTTCATTTCCCTTTTGAGAAACCACAGATGCACAATAGAAGTTGTGTTTTCTAATTATTACCAATTATAGGTCATTCTCAACTTACAACAACTGAGCCCAGCACTTCTGTTGCTAAGTGAGACATTAGGTGAATTTTGCCCCATTGTATGACTTTTTCTTGCCACAGTTTTTAAGTGAATCATTGCAGTTGTTAAGTTAGTAACACAGTTGTTAAGTGAATCTAGCTTCCCCATTGACTTTGCTTGTCAGAAGATCACAAAAGGTGATCACGACCCCAGATCACTGTAATGGTCATAAATATAAGTATCAAAAATCTGAATTTTATTCACGTGACCATAGGGATGTCTCAATGGTCATAAATGTGAAAAATGATCATCACTCATTTTTTCAGTGCCATTGTAACTTCAAACAATCACTAAATGAACTGTTGTAAATTGAGGACTACCTACAATGTTTCACATTTTCCTTGGTATAGACATACCCTATTTGGCTTTCCTTTTATTCTGAACATACCTCCAAAACACTTTACTCCCTTATTTTTATATCTCTTACAAGCCTTAGCTCTTTCTGAATGTAAGCTTTTAGAGAAAGTTCTTGTTTCTGTAGACTTAGTGTCCTGGGTGATCGTGCTGAGAATATATACTTTTGGCATACACATCTGACATTCTTTGTTCATTCCCCCCCTTCTCCAGGAACACCTGCACCAACAGTACAGTAGGACTTGAGGATGAGGTCTTTAGCATGATAGGTGATCCTTAATGTATCTATCCGGGCTTCAATATTTCTTCCTTTCCCCTTCTTGTGAGAATTGTAGTGATTTTGCTTTCAATATCCAATTTTGTAGAATTTCCCAACCTTCCTTTATAGTTTTCTCCTTTGAGATTTGAAGCCATTATTTTAAACCTACCTTTCCTAAGAGTTTGTCAAAATTAAATCTTCTGAAGTCAGATGTACAGATCTGACTGTTCTCAATTCTTCCACTTCTGGATATCATGACTACAAACTCATACAGTAGCATTATGTTTGTATTTCTTTCAACAGGATTTCCATGCTCTGATTCTTAAGATCTTTGTGCAAGAATACTTTTCTCACTACATACAATACACCATACCCCACCCAGGATCTAGAAATAGAATAACAGGAAGGGACCTTGGAGGTCTTCTAGTCCAACCCTCTGTTTAGGCAGGAAACTCTACACCATTTCAGACAAATGGTTATCCAACACCTTCTTAAAAACTTCCAGCATTGGAGCATTCACAACTTCTGGAGGAAAGTTGTTCCACTGATTAATTGTTCTGTCAGGAAATTTCTCCTTAGTTCTAAATTGCTTCTCTCTTTGATTAGTTTCCACCCATTGCTTCTTGTTCTACCCTCAGGTGCTTTGGAGAATAGCTTGACTCCCTCTTCAGCACTGCTATCATGTTTATCACTGCTACCATCTGTTTTTTTTAAAAAATAAACTGTAGCTCTCCAGAATTGTGGACCTATCATGAGTGCCATCTCACACTTGTGACACCTATCATGCTTGGTTTTCTCAATTAGGTTAGGATCTCTAGTTCCCCTTGTTTATTGCTGGCTTGAATATTACATTCATACAAACATAATAACAACCTATGCCAAATTTAGGCTGTTTCATACATGGGACAGTCTGAGGCTTATCCAGGTTGTATTAGATCTAGTCTGACACTTCTGCTCCTTTTTTATTTTTCCCCTTATACTTCTGGAAGAAAGCTGAGTTTTGCCTACCTCTGTGTTTCAAATCTGTTCATGATCTATGGTTAGTTTGTGTCCATCATGTGGTCACTTTTTAAGTTGGTGTATGGGTTCGTATATGGCTCCTTGGCTGCAACAACCCATCACCAGAAGAGGCCTTAACCATTATTATATTTCACTTAGTCCTTTTGCAAACTCTGTAGTGGGCCCAGCCCTATTAGTACCCATTCAGTAGCCTTGTGTCTTCCAAAGATTCTTTCCGGTGTGACATTAGCAACCACTTGTGAGGTAGAAATTCAGTAGCCAATACATTCTCTGCTGGAAAATGCATTTAAATATGTACAGTAGAGCTGCCAAATCTGGCCTATAAAAATCAGGAATACCATTGGATGGGAGCACAGAGGTTTTTTTCTTTTTTGCAGGGTGATCTGGAATTTGTAATCTTTGCTTAAGGACTTGGAGAGGAAGCAATGCTGGACTCCTAATATACTTGTTGGGTATTGTGGGCAACATGTGTGAATAAAGTTAAGCTGATTTATCTTTATCCACCTCTGTTTTCACTTCTTGTGTTTCTCAGATATTTAAGAGAATAAACTAGTATCCTAGCGAAAGAGCAGGAACAAATATCTCTTCTTGTTCACGAACATTTCCCCTTAGCTGTAACAGAGGTGGGGGGTTTAATCATTTGATTGGCACAGTGCCTCAAACTTGCCCACTCTTTCAAATCATCCACCCAAAAGAAGCCAAAGAGCAAGCATAAAAAAAGGAACAGGAATCTGCTGCCAACTTCTTGGCATCCAGATAGTGCATTCCAGTGGGAATGATTAAGTTATGGAGATATCTGGACATCATTGCTATGTAATTCTTCCTATCAGAAGAAGAAGTTGGTTGAAGTGAAGGTTGTAGCTGCCCTTCCTTCTCCCTGCATCTATTTCTTTGGAAGCAGTGCCACAGGTGAGACAGAGGAGGACCTGCAACTCTGTTTCGTTCTCTTTTTGCTTTGGCTGGGAAGTGGGCTGGGGAAGTGGGCTGGAGAGACCGCAATTTTCCCATTAAACTGCCAGGGGATCACCCTTCAATGGACCAGGCAATCATCAGGTTAAGATCGCCCTTGCTTGGCAGCTATGTGGAGGTCAGAGCAGGGGTGCTATTCAGCAGGTTCTGGAGAACCGGTAGGGGAAATTTTGAGTAGTTCAGAGAACCGGCAAATACCACCTCTGGCTGGCCCCAGAGTGGGGAGGTAATGGAGATTTTGCAGTATCCTTCCCCTAGGGTGGGGTGGGAATGGAGATTTTGCAGTATCCACGCCCACCACGCCACGCCCACAGATCCGGTAGTAAAAAAATTTGGATTTCATCACTGAATTAAACCCTGTTGAATGAGCCATTCTTGAGGAAAGTGTCAAGAAGATAATCTGGGCGTTTGTCAATGGAGAACGCCTCGAGTGACCTTGCATTGAGGAAAAGCCCAAGCAAAAGTGTATCCAGGAAAAGAAGGGGGTGGTCCCATTAAGGGGGGGGGCAGTTCACCCCCCCCCATGGGTGCAGCTTGGCTATAGTACTTCCCGTTCCCCCGCCTCGCTTGGATTCGCCAACTGCGGATGGCGCGTTTGCTAGACGACTCTGGTTCCTCCATAACCCGAATAGCTCCGCTGCAGATTGAGTGTGTGTGTGTCGGTGTGTGCTTTCCTTTTCCTCTCTGGGACGCGGGGCTTTCCTGCCGATCTCCTCCTGCCTCTTCCCTTCTGACGCAGAAAGAGGATGCGCAGCGCTGTTATCTTTTTGGCCAAAACCGGAGCTTCGGCGCCTTCCTCACGCGGAAAGGTTGGCGAACGTGGGCCGAAACAAGCGCCGCTGCCTAGGTAAAGCGGGACCGAGTTGTGCCTCTAGCATTTGGCCACGCTTCGGATCGACCCAATGAGGGCTACTCGGGTTCGGCTGGAACCCTGGCCTGGACTTCAGGGCTGTCCTGAAGGGACTTTTTAATGAGTTACCTGCAAGCTTCCGTCGCGCTGATGAGGACCCTAAAGTTTCTCCCCTTGGAGCACGTGCAGAGCGCATCTTCGGCTTCCCCGAGAAACTGCTCCATCACTGCGCCAATCAAGGGCTTCGGTTAAGTAAACAAAACAGTTCCGACTGAGCTGTTGCTGGGAAGCCCAGCCGACACAATTTCCCCCAGGATTTCCTTTAGCCCACGGCCGAGGGGCTAGCTAGGGTCTTCCACTGCCAAGACCCGGAGCCTGGAGTTTACTGATTTAGAAGAAACCCACCAAGTCTCGCGTAGTTTCGCTGCCTTCCAAGCCAAGGGGGGCACTGACGTTTGCAGAACTTTTCTCGGGGTAACTGTAGAGCCGTAGGCGAGGTTGCTTGAGCTGATCCACCCCCGCAGAAACAAACATCTCGGATAGGAAAAGAAGCAGGTCCCGTCCCAGGTAGTGACTGGGAATGAGTTTCAGGGCAGCGGGTCTGGGACCGCTGATCACCTCGCATTAAAACTCACGCTGGAGTTTCACAACCGCGAGTCTAATCCAACTGGAGCGAACTGCTGGAGATTCCAAATCTCCGCCGTTTTTCTGGACCGGTCAAAACTGTGCTTCCCTGAAAGAACCGTAAGCTGACCGAGAGGTCCAGACATTGTGCCAGTTACCTGGACCCACCGCCTTCGGTCTTTTTTTGGGGGGGGGGGAGGAGAGGTTGCTCTGTCTGCCGGAGGGCGCCGAGAGCCTCGCCACCCCCCCCCCCCGCAATGTTCGGCGATCGCCCGTCATCCATTTGGGCCGGAGTGTCTTTTTCGGCTGCACCTAAGCCTCCAAAAATGTCCGGGATCCTTGGGAGTTGGGGATCAGTCTGAGTGCAGGAGACGAAGCAAAAGAATCGTACAGATCATCAAGTTAAACTGATGCGTGCTAAACTCAATCTTTAAGCAAATTCTGGGTTCGCGCGGAGTGAATTTCTTCACTGAGTGGAAGAATTAAAGTGGAATTCAGTATTTTACTGTCTAAAAATCAGCAAGTTATCGCCCCCCCACCCCCACAATAATGGGTCTTTAGCTTTCCAAACTTCTCAGTTCAGGGATAAATTAAACAGATGAGGAAAATGGCTAGAATTTAATCTCAGAACAACAAGGGTAAAGATTGCAAGCATATTTTGTACATAACATCGGGTGGTTTGGAGTAATACAACACAAAACTCTACTGGGAGGTACTTCTGATTAGCCACTTCGATAATCAGTTTTCAGCACCCAAACGTAACAGCGTTTGCCCACATTTCTCCTTTTGAGGACGTCCTTTGAACAGGAAAAAAGTTGGGACGTTCGGCTGAGAACTGAATTATTATTTGAGCTTGAAAGGTGTTAAGATCTGCACGCTTTCTCTGAAGCATACTAACCATGCAGCAGGGTTAAGCAGCTTTCTGGATTAAAGCGTTTTTCTGGATTCCCACAATAAACTGAATACCGTAATAAAGTACCCAAGTAGATAAAAACAGCATTCTAACCATCTAAAAGATAAAGATCTATTAAGTTTTAGCATATCATCAGGATGGATCTACTAGGACTTTAACAGACCTAGTTAAACTGTGTAGTGTGGGCAGTTCATGCAAACGCCTTTCTGACACAGGAATTTGACTTAATTGGGGTGGGGGGACACGACTGGAGAAATGTTCTGCGTCGAGCACTTCGCCCCTAAATAATATTAAGGGCCCATAACTAATCTTGTGAATTGAGTATAGTCAGTACATATCTTCTCTCTCTCTATCCATCCGTCTACAGTACATTGTTTTATATTATAATAGATAATGGAAGAAAACATCAGATTTTATAATACAGAACTGAGCGGGTCGGCTGATTTAAAGAGCTGTCTGGCTGAGTCCTGCAGGGAGTAAAATTGGGGGAATCAGTTTTTGGGAAGGAGTTAATATTCACGGGGGGAGGGAAAGGGGGAGAACTCGGCCAGGAGGGTGAAATAGCTTCGTGTTTTAACTTCCAACCGAAAAAAATCTACCGAGGCGCATTCTTCCGTCAAAAAAGCAACCAGCATTCAGAGCCCCAGACTTTTCTTTGCCAACGCCCCGCTCCGATCGTGTTTGCTCCGGCGAAGGGGTGGCCGAGACCGCCGTTTCCAAGCAGTGCTGTCAGGCAGGGAAAGAAGCGCCGCTTTCCTCCCGCGCCAGCCCGAGCGAAGGCACTCCGAAGGCGAGTCGCAGAAAGCATCTCTCCCTGGCCCGGGCGAGTGGATTGGACTGGGAAGTTGTGGGAGGCAGGGAAGTGGGGGAAGAAAGAGGCGGGCGGGCGGGCTGGTAGAGCTGCCTCCTGCGCATCCCCGAGAGCCTAGGAGCAGCTGTTAGGGCGTTAAGGTGGGACCTGTCTCGCATAAGCCCGCCTGACCACAGGTGATACCAAATGCGAGGAAAGGAAGAACAGCGGGCCAAACCCCAGTTATGTACTCTACGTCAAACTATGACCAAAGCTACTACGCTAAGCACTAACCCTTTTTAACCAAGGTGCGGAAACTCTTTTTCTTTCTTTCTTTCTTTCTTTCTTTCTTTCTTTCTTTCTTTCTTTCTTTCTTTCTTTCTTTCTTTCTTTCTTTCTTTCTTTCTTTCTTTCTTTCTTTCTTCCTTCCTTCCTTCCTTCCTTCCTTCCTTCCTTCCTTCCTTTTCTGCCTGCCCTGTCTTTATCTGTCTGTCTCTCTCTCTCTCTCTCAAACACACACACGTTTTAACTGTCAGTTCTAAGCCTCCCTTTCTAGGAAGGAAAAGGTGCGGAAATACACACATACACAAACGTGTGTGTGTCTGTGTGTTATCCCCCGCATCTTTTGCTTGGTAGAAAGGGAGGCTTACTAAACCTTTCTAGCTAGGTCTCCCAGGTCCTTGGGATTGGAGAAGTTGCCTGTTTTATCTCTGGGTAGGCCCAGGAATGTTCATCCTCGAAGTAACGCTCGCTGAGCCCCTCGAGCTGACCTCCAAACGAACCTGCTTCCTTTCGGGTTCTCCGCCCCGCAGCCCTCCCCAGCAGAAAGCAGCTGTCCCTCAGCTCAAAGTCCCCCCCCCACTTCTTCCAGCGAACAAGAGTCGGGTATGGGTTGTTTTCTCGGAGAGGCCTAGAATGTGTTCCATAGGTCGGGCGTTCAGACGACGCTCCGCTCCGGACATTCTAGTGACAGGAGGTCGTGGAAACCAACAGAGCTCAACAGAGTTTTAATAGGGAGATCCCAAATCTATTTCCTTGGGCAAATGTCCTTCCAGGCAACGGGGTAGGGTGGGTGAGTGGGGGGTAAGCAGGTGAGATCTCTGTGCAGGCAAAGGCCAGATGCAGGAGAAAGGAAAACCGGCTGCAAGACCTGGGAAGTTAGCGGGCCAGAGCTCCCGCACGAAGACACTGAGCTTGTCTATCAGAAAGGACGGCAGTTCGGCGGTTCGGAATCCCTAGTACAGGTCTCCTGCGTGAGCGGGGGTGGGGGGTGGGGTTGGACTAGATCACCTCCAAGGTCCCTTCCAACTCTTGTTTACTGTTAAGTACAGAATCCGATGCCAGTTGAAGCGCCCCTCCCGTTTCCCTTAGTCACGCGGGAATTTGGGACCTGAGCGGGGGTGGGCAGTCTCTCAGTTAAGTCAATCCAAAGCAGAAGCCCCCACCCCCGTTTCCTTGGCAGCAGGGAGAGGTTTTGAATGGCTCCGTTATTGTTCCTTCGGAGGGGCATCTTCCACCCCACCCACAAATGAGCCGAGCCCAGCGGATCCATCTCTCGCTCTCGCGATTCAAAGTCTAGAAAGTTGCTTTGGGTGGCCCTGGCTTCCCGCTCCCCTTGCTTTCCCCAGGCCCTCCCTCCGCCCCCGCCGCCGCCCCCCAGCTACACTCAGAGCTGACCCCGCCGCCCAAGTGTCCTGCCTGGGCCGGCGGCTTCCCTCGCACTTCGCTCCCAACTTTAGTAGGGGACGTCCCGGGTCGCCTCCAGACACTCACCCTTTTCCTGGTGGGCTTCGCGACCTCTCCCTCCGCCCAGGACTCCCTTGAATCTCTGGAGAGGCTGCGAGCGGACGGGCGGGCGAGTGAGCGGCCCCTTTTCCTCTGCCCAGGCAGGCAAAAGCAGGAGCAGGCGGCAGCGCTGCTCTTTCTGAACTTGGGGGAAGCGAAAAGCGGGTCAGGAATCTCTGGCTGAGGCGGCTCCTGAGCAACGTCTCTCTCGCGCCTGGTGGATGATCTGTGCCAAATGCTTTCCGGGCCGGGGGCTTGGAAAGTATTGTGTGTGTGTGGGGGGGGGGGGGGGGGGGGCTGCTGCTGGCAGCGGCTAACTCAGAACATCCGGGGTATTTCGTTTTGAGGGTGAGGGGAACCCCGCTCCGCCGGGGCTGCTTGGGAAACCGAGGCCTAGTTCAAGCCGCTTCCTCGCAGCCCCCGGAATTCTGGATCTCAATTTAAAAAGAAGAGCTGCAGAGAAGCAATAGCGCTTTGTCTTATATACACCGCTTCGCAGTGCTTTTACAGCCCTCTTTAAGTGGTTTACAGAGTCAGCCTATTGCCCCCAACAATCTGAGTCCTCATTTTACCCACCTCGGAAGGATAGAAGGCTGAGTCAACCTTGAGCCTGGGTTCAATCTTCCTCCTCTTCCATTGCTGTCTGGAAGTCTGACCTAGTTGCAGGGTCCCCTTAATTTTAATGGGCCTTCAATGGAGGCTGAGACTAGAGCCTGTGTATATTTACACAGAGTAAGGGCCACCAATCACCATGTGGGCTCAACGTATGGGAGGGTATGTCATGTTATGAAATTTTAAGAAACAAATTTTAGTTCATTTGTTGAGGTTGGAAATGAATTGGCAAGGATGAGATTTGTTGGCTTTGCAATGGCTGGGCAAAGAAGTTGGGTCTTCTTTGCCCAGCTCAATCTTGTTCCCTTATTAGCAAATGAAATAACACTGAACACTGAACAGATCAAGGGCAGTGCTGAGTTGGACCTGTCTTCTGGAAAGTATTTTCCAGCCCAGGCAGTAGATAGAAGTTGGAAGCTGTGGCCTTGGCAAATGGAAAGGATCCTCAGACTAGGATCTGGAATCTAGACATGGGAGAAGAGCAAAAGGTGCTACTTGCTCCTCTCTTATTTCAATTGATCCTGTTGCTGTGTTCCTTTGAAATCTTACATGGAAGCAGAAGCTCCTGATGGGAAACTTTTCCTAAAGTCTAAAGTATCTTATTTTCTGTAGGCTTGGCACTCTTCCCCATACAGTCTTCTAAATCCCTTCTTATTGAACTTGACCGCCCCCATCAAAATCTCTCTTTTTGGGACTCTGGACCACTCCCAAGATAAGAGTAAAATCCTCATTCTAACCATTGTTGCAAGTTTGTTGGATGTTATTCTAGGATTGAGTTCTCTGCTTGGGTCACACATTCACGGGACAGAAGATTTCTGCTTTTCCATTGTTTAGCCTCATCAATGGGTTAGAATTACTTTGGCCAGACAATAGGAAAGGCTGGTATTAAAGGGGGGATATTGCAGCCAAATCAGGATGGCCTGCCCATCCTCCATCACTGCAATAGTACAATGGCATCACTTAGAGCCGTGGCATGTGTGCCAGAGGTGGCACGCAGTGCCCTCTCTGTGGGCATGCGAGCTGTCGCCCCAGTTCAGCTCTGCCATGCATGCACCTCCCACCAGCCAGCTGGTCTTCGGGTCGCTGCCACGAATGCAGGGGAGGCATGCATGCGCAGGGTGTGGGGTGCATGTGGGGGCCCATGCACACATGCATGGGGTGTGCAGGCGCATGGACAGGGAACGTGTGGGAGGGTGCATGCATGCATGGGGTTCATGCGGGTGGGCCACACGAGCATTGCATTTTGGGGGTTCGGGCTTTGGGCACTCAGTTTGGAAAAGGTTAGCCATCACTGACTTAGAGAATTGATGGTTTAACCTCTCCTTAGCTGCTATGCCTCTTCCTTCTCTTTCACTTTTCCCTGTACAGGCCTCTGTTCTGCCACAGTTCTGATGAAACATAAGTGGCAATTGAAAGCCAAGTTCTGGGAGAGTAATCAAATAACAAAACTAAACTAAAAATACCAGAAACAAAAACCTAGCAGTCTCAACTCTTGTTTGTATTTCATTAGTATATCAGAGTGAGAACTTGGAGGCGTTACCTATTTTTGGAAAATATTTTAAGAATTGAAGGGTTTCATTTCAGAGTTTCAAAAAATGAAATGTGAACATTTTAACAACAACTATTTATTACAGTCTTAGACCAGAAAATGTGTACATTTAAATTTTGCAGGAAGATTTCATACAAGCAAGAAAGGTGCCGGTCTTATGTTAACTTTCCTTGCTCCCTTTTATAGCATTATTTGGAAAGTACAATGAGCAGAAGACGCAAATACATGATAAACTTCAAAATAATTGCAGGGAAGCAATTCCTTTTCTCCTTCTTTGTAATGGTAATCTATAATGGAACCTACTCTGGATTAAGTAAGAGTAGGTTGCCTATATGAAGTCGATCTTTCTTAGCAAGGCATATTTGGCAACAAGCCACACCGTTTTGAAGATTTTGGAGCAACAGGATCAGGGGTGAAATGCTACTAGTTTGCACTGATTTGGGTGAACCAGTAGTGATAAAAGCTACCGCTTCAGGCAAACCGGTAGTAAAAAAAAGCTATTGGTTCATCCGAACAGGTATTTCCAACAATCAGGTGTGCCGCGTGATTTATATTTGCTAGAAAGCAGGAAATCCCGCTTTCTAGTGAATCTAAATCGCGCGGCACAGCTGTTTCCTCCCTCGCTGTTCTACTTACCTTGTTAACCATTCTTTTTCCATGTGAAGCATGCTCAGTGTGCTTTTGGCGTGCACTGCACATGCATGTGCAGTGTGCTTTTGGCACACACTGCACATGCCATATGCTTTTGGTGTGCACTGCACATTTGGCGCACACCGGGCATGCGTGACAGCAAACCAGTGGCAATCCACGGAGGATTTCACCATTGAACAGGATGTGTTGGTTTGTGACAAAGTTATGCTTATAACATCTCTTCAGACAGAGAGGATAAGAAGAACAAAACAGCAAAAGTGAGCAAGGTAGTGTTTTATTGTCATATTTTGAGAAATTTGCAAGTAATTGCCATAGATTTCTAACTATCCAAATAGATCTATGCATCTATTGTCTCCTCAATATAATGCTAAACTGAAATTATTTATTCAACACATTTGTGATTAATAAGGATACTTTTTTTCCTATGGAACATTATAGACAATTTTCAGTTTTGGTATCCTTGCACTCAGAGTTCCTTAAATTCCAAGCATACATATCCAACTCTAATTGATGGATATTGGAGCCTACCACAGTTGTGCAGAAACTACAGCCTGTCTCATGAGGGAAAAGAAAAAGTGAGGGTGTTCAGAGTAAGCAGTTATTAAGAAAACATGAAGACCTGAAATATGCATATAGAAACAGTATTCAATCATTTGTCATATTTGCTGTTAAAGTGCTTTGTGCTGAGACCTCTGAGACACTGGCATATTTTGAAAATTGAAGGCAACTATTGTCAGGCTGCAAAAAAAAAAAATTAAAAAAATCCAGAAAACATTTAACATTGGTCTACAGTATCGTACCCAACTTCTAACCATGATTCTAGAAAATCATGAAAGCCTTTTCATCTGAAAACTCTAGCAATGACCTTCCTTGGAGTGCAGACCAGGAAAACATTATCTTTTTCCAAAAGCTGGAGATATTTGATAAGAACAACAAGAAGAGAGAAATACCAATTTGGAAGCTGTGTTTTGCTTCCACAATTTGGTGGGATACTGGAAAACTAAAATTAAGGCGCTGGCATCCCAAGATGTCCTCTAGTCTAGATCAAGAAACTGATTCTTGTTTCTTCACCATAGCATATGTAGGTCTACAAGTTGTTCTTTCCTGGCATTCACCTTTTCCTGAATGGGTGGCCTACCTGGAGTTAATGATCTCCACCATTAATGAGAATCTTGTTGCTTAATACTTAATACTTCATTAAGCTTAAAACAGTACTTTGATTACTTGGCTGACTATAAATATATAATTTTGAACTGGGCTATTCATTAAGAAAATGAATATAAATTGGTGTTTGCATTGCACATATTTCAATGCAGTGCTTATTTATATTTCCATTGGGGATATATATATGTGTGTGTGTGTGTGTGTGTGTGTGTGTGTGTGTGTGTGTGTGTATATATATATATATATACTGTATGTGTGTGTATATGTGTGTGTGTATAAAAAGTTGTGTTCATGGCAGTTTATGGAAAACAAGGATTGCTAACAGATTAGCCCAATTGTAGAAAATCAAAACAACTTATTTTGACCTGTTTATTCTTCTCGTAAATGTGATCTTTAGGTGACGTATCTTATGCTAGATGAAAGAATTTTTCAATCTAGAACATAATTAAACCACATATAATGTAAAGATGTAGATAACTTTAAGAAGAATATGCATAGTGAGTAGTGTATGAAATGTTATAGAGAACTCAATGGAAATATTTTCTTTGTTCTTTACATACAGTAGTTTATACATTGCTCAAACAACTAAAGGGAACACAAAACTACTGTAACGAGCAAAATATTTAATAAGGCTATTTCATTCATTCAGATCTCGGATGTCTTCTGCTTGTGTTCCCTTTATTTTTTTGAGCAGTGTATATTAATATCACTGTTAAAACTGGATAGTTGAAACAACAAGGATTGTTCAATTACCCTATTGGTAAGAAAGCAATTTTAGTTATTTAGTTCAATATATGTTTGCAATGTTGAACAATATAGATTGTGGATACCATGTGTTAACAAATTAAATTTCTTTTATATACTTTTCTTAAAGTGAATGCCAATTAACCCACTTTGTACTTCCTCTCAATGGTTGCTGGACGGTTGCTATATATCAGTTCTATGACACAGAATGGAATCCAACAATTTTTGTAGATCATTGCTTTTTAAAGTACAGTACTGAGGTGATAGTTAACTACATTTAAGTGAATTGCAATTTCAATGGAATTTATATGTTAGTGAAATGTATAAAGATTACAAAATAACAAATTTAATTTAGGCCCAAAAAGGTAATAAACTTTTTGAAGACAAGGTTTCATATAATACCACAACTACCCATTAATTACATGTGTTAAGAAAATGATGTATTATAGTGCACACTGAAGCTAATTTTAAAGAAGCAAAATGAATACCAATAAAACGTGTTGACCATATTATTTATTCTAAAATTATGTTTCACTCTCCATCTTCATTGAGCTACAGAATGTCTAGGCTTCTTGCACAAAGATGTTATGACTTTATTTACCAAGGATGCCAGTCGAAGTATGTCATTAGATTGAGATTATATTTCTTTAAAAAAAAGCTTTGTAAAATGATACACATCATAATTAAATCAGGTTTATCAGCTTATGTAGTTATTATGGGATTATGTATAGAAAAATTATTGTTTAAAAGGATGCAATGGTTTCCTTTAAATTCATACAAATTAGCGTTTTGTTCATGTTGCTCATCTCAACTCTCACTATATATTGCGTTCACTGCTGTTTTTTTTTTAGTTTAGAACGTTCTTGGTTCTTATTACTTATGAGGTTTCAGACTTTCAACTAAAAATTTAGAATCATTTATTATCAGATCTGCAGTCATTTTAATATAGTTCTGTATCTGTGTATGTATCTATGTGTATGTATGTATGTCTCTCTCTCTCTCTCTCTCTCTCTCTCTCCTAGTAACCCAAAACAACTATAGATTCTTCTGTCATGGACAGAAGTTTAATAACCAGATAAATTACCTGACTGAATTTCCATGAAAAAATGTATAAGCATAATCATACTTACTAAATCAAGTGAACATTGTTCAGTTCTTTTCTTTAATGCACACGTTCTAAAATTATGGAATAGAAGTAACAAAATTAAACCCAAACTTTGTTCCCAATATTTAAGCAGCCTTTCCTTTCCTTTAAACTTTAATAAGTTTATTGTTTGTTTAAATATGAATATAGGTTTATAAATTTAATTTTAATTAATAAAGATAAAAATTACTGCAAGATTTCATCCTGTACGTATGGAACATCTTTGTGCAACATACATTTTAACAAGATTTTGATCTTAAAAGCCAAATTTTCTGAGGTAAACAGAACTGAATTATTCTGTATAGTTTAGATAGTTCTACACACTGTAATTTGGGTGTTCTGAAAAAGCTACTTTAAACTCTGCATATTAATACAATATGCATTAGTATTGTAGTTCCAAATTTAAAGTAAAAACATGCAACAAGAATGGAAATGATTGAATGGTTTTTAAAATCTGTCGTGTATACTGGAGATGATTGTAAACATTAAATTGATATTTGTATCTTTGTAATTTTTTTCTGTTATCTTCCTCTGTGTCAAGATGATTTTCTTCCCAAATATATTTATTTAACTCCATTAATAATGTTGGACACTAAGATAAACTTTTACACCTATTAAATGGTATCTTGACTACTAGAAGGGTAAGGAGGAAGTATACAATACAATTGCTTGTTCAAACTGGATCCTTTCAGAAGCTTGCCTCTGTTTCCAAATTTAACTACACAAATGAAGTAGTCTTTTTCAAAAGGTCTAGTCAGCAGCTCATTGAAATCAGCGCATTTATAGAAGGAAACTGATTCTGTATTCCTTGCACATCTGACATTTTCATTAACTTAACTGGAAGAGCTGATAACTCAGAATCTCATGAATGCTACTTCCATGAATATTAACTTTGGGATCTATGCACAATTTTTAGATATGCTGCACATTTTACATTTATCAAAATATTAGTTTGAGTGCTTTTCAGAAACAACATTCTTGCAATTACGCTTATGATTCTGCCATTAACCAAAGAACATTTTCTATGATCAAATCATTGCTGTATTCCTAAAAGTGTTTATCTAAGAGTGACTAACAGTAAAATCATTGGGACTTCTGAAGTCATGTATAGAACGTCTGTAAATTAGATTTCCGTTAATCCCATTAAAAACATTTCCCTTCCCAAAGCAGTATTTGGATTCCCTTTTTTCCCCCTTTAGCCGCCGAAATCTCAGCATCTCTCTCATACTCACGCACACACACTTTTGTGTAAGAAACTCCACAAACTACTTTGACATGCGCTGATTTCAGGGTCTTTGACCTGTCTGGAATTACACGCTTTATAGCGGGTGCCCTCTGGTTCTACTCCCGCTCATTGGCTACTTGAAAATGAATATGCAAATAGCTCCCCCCTCCCCCAGCCTCCCTTTCTTCTCTTTCGGTGTTTCAAGCAGCCGCCAGGCGGAAACGAAGAGCCGCGCTTCCCACGGGTGCCGCGAAGAGGAGGGGAAGGGGAACGGGGGAGGGGCAAAGCAAAGTGGTTGGTGGTTAAGGGAAGCCACTGCTGAGGTTCTGGCCAATGGCGACGAGGTGGAAAGAGGCCAAGAACGCAACTCAGCCTTAACACCGCCAGCTCTTTCTGCGGAGCCAGACGCGCGGTGGGGGGGGGGGGCGGTGTGTGTGGTGGTGGTGGTGGGCGGTATATATGTGTGTGGGGGGGGGAAGAGAGAGCAGCGAGTGTGCGCGCCCCAGCCAGGCAAAGGGAGGGAGAATGGGGAAAGGGTTCAGCCTCTCTTGGACCACGTCCAAGACAGCAACCACAACCCACTCTTCAGTATTGCAACTCAAAGAGGAAGGAAGATTGAAAAAGAGGGAGCGCAAAGAGGCGGGGTGGTGGTGGAGGGAGGCTCTGTAGACAGGTTTTTTTTTTTTACCTTCCCTGATTTCTCTCAACTCCTCTAGCCAAGACTTTCTGAACAATCTGAATCAGTAACTCTTTCGGGTGCACACAAACCTATGTATAAAAGGGAAGGTTACCCTTGGAAATCCAAACAAAGCTAAAAAAAAACCAAAACAAAACCCCACACCGGCTCCTTGAGAAAGGCATACACTGGTTCTCTGAAAAACGTGAAGCCAACGGCTCCCGTGTTGTGTTACAGAATTCAGGAGTCTACGGGTTTAAATACAATACAATTCAATGGTATGTGGCATTGAAAAAAAGATGTATTTTTAACTTGCTTTTTGGCTGTCTTCTTTCCCTGGGTAGATCGTCTTGGATTTACAAAGTGGAGGCTGTTTACAACACTACCACCCCCCCCGGTCATTTTTTGATTTTGCAGGATTGAAGAAATGGATTTGTTTGCGTTCTTGTCCTTCTTTTGGCAGCTTTTGTCTACGGGTCACACACTCATGCCAGGAAACAGTTAATTGGAGCTTGTGTCCAAAAGTGCTGAACTTGGTATATTTCCTGCTTCCAACTTTCTCTCCTCCCGTTTGCTGGCAAGTGCCTGTTAAGCATTGAAAAAGATTAATATAACATGTTGGTTGATTAATTTGCAGCTATGTAGTTAGGGTTGCTTTCCCTTCTTAACAGCTGTCATAGATACACTCTGGTTTCTTCTGCTAAGCTGTATGGGAGGGCAGTGTTGCTGTAGTAACAGGGCTATTACTTTTTGCGTGCTAGTTAACTTATAAGAGTAAGTTTGCTATCCTACACTATGGAGGGATGTTTCTTTTCTCCTTCTGAATTGCGTTCTCTCCTTGGGTATGCTTTTTGTGGCTTGCTTATGTTTTCCTCTATCAAGTGGCTGTGTAGGTCTCACTGTCTTGCATGTTTTCAGACCTATTCCCTGGGTAGATGTCTGCTCTCCCCACTTGTCCTCCCTTTGCCTGTGTCTGGGCCATATTTTAATGCACAATATCCCATCCATTGTGGTTGAATGTGGAGTGTGTGAGGACTTGGCTGCTCTCCGGTTGAAGGGGGCGGGGAAGCCCGTTCGACTTTGACACAAGATGCCGATGTGGCGTGATCTGAATTATTATTAGGGCTGTGAACATGGCTATCTTTCTTGCTGCTGCTGCTGCAAAGGGCTGCCACTGAACTTGAGAAGGAACAAACAACATCTCCAAGTCCCTTTCGCTCCCAGTACAGTAGCTGGCAAAGAAAAGGCGCCAAAATACACAAGATTAACTTCCCTTTAAATGATGCCGAGGCTCTACTTGTGTAATCCTAAATGAATAGTCACAGGAATAAAATTAAAGCATCGAAATACATTTTGTAGCTATTAAAATATGTATATTAATAAGTTAAGAAAAAGTTGTAAACTTTCAACCTTAAGTAATTTAGTCTGATTCTTTATCAGTAGTATTTGATTAATATATTCATGTTTTCAAAAAGACTTTCTACTGTTCTGGGAAAACAGAGGGCTGAGCAAATTGGACATTTATGTAGGCAGCGTGAAAAAATTTAACTTGAGTAACATAAAACGTTGTGGTTTTCAGTTTTATATTGAGGCCTGATGTTTGCATTTTTTGGTCGGCGAATGGAGAAAGCTTGGTTAATAGAGACACCATCAAACCATATGTGGACAGAGGTCAAGCACACATATGCTGTGAGAAAGATATGCATGTACACCACAGATATTTAAATACCGGTAGTTGAATACTCAAAAATACACATGCATGATGAGCATAAACATTAAAAAATACAGAATTAAGCAAAAGGAATGTAACGTAGTAATGTGGTTAAAAATAATAAAGTGAAATATAAATGTTAGACATACATTTATAAAAGAATCATATACTATGAAATCAGATATAAATCCCATTCAATTCAACAGGCTTATTCCAAAGTAATTGAGTATTTGTAGTCTAAAATAACTAGTGTAAAAATTTCAATTATTTCTCAAAAGTGTCAAGGAAGAAAAAATATTTTTATATAGTAGGATTTTCTGAGACTATAAATGAATCTGAGATATAACATAGGTTTCAGAGTAATATTTTAACTAAAGTAATCAGTATCTTGCAAAATGAAGAGCACTTTTTCTCAGATGTTGTCGGTGATCTAAATGTAGGCTTTTCAGTTTTGACTATCCTTTAAAAATGTTACTGGTAAAATATTTTGTAATGTGTTTGTGAACATTGTGAAATGTTCAGTGTTGTACATAAAGCCAGAAGGAATAAGAGGGTTTGTTTATGAGACCTAGAAAATGAAACACTGAGTCCTTGTCTATGGAGAATGCGGGAGGGGGCGGAAGGGGATGGGGAGAGTCTCAGACCCTTCTAGATTTTGATAAAACATACAGTAAGAGCTAGCTAACTTTCTATGTTTGCAGTAAAATCGCTGCTGCTTGCTTGGTGAGTTTCAAACTATAGATATGCATGAAGTCTAGAAAAAAAAGGTGACTATGCCATGTTTTTAATTGCTCTGCATATGTATATAGGTAGTAAAACGATTGAAAATATAATTTATTTGCTTAATTTTGTCCCCACAATATATATTCTGTGCCAGTGATACTGAAAATGATGTTGAAAAGTGAGTCTTATTGATCCTTCAATCTCTGATATATAAACTTAGAGTCAAATGATCATCCACTAGTGGATTATTCAATTATTAGTACAGTAAACTATGCTCTTTCATTGTTTTATAGTTTTTAAAATATCTGCCTAAATTCCTAATCCTAAGAATATGCTTTGGTAAACCATACATACCCAATTGCAGAGCTAGCAATACACGTTTTTGTTCCATTTTAGTGTTTTGGTCCTGTTTTGGGGTTGCAGGCTACATCTTTTAAAATTAATGTTTATATAAATGTTTATAGGTTGCAGGTTGTAAGAGAATCAATTGACTATTCATGTAATGTTCTAGTAGAGATAATTTGACAATTTGACTTTAAAAAAATTGTAGAATGTATTAGTGTTTGTTTTTTTTAAACCTGTCTACCAGTCAAAATTTAATAAGTGAGTTTTCTTTCATTTAGAAATATTTTTCTCCTTACCGGATTTGAAATAATTGTTATTTATTGCACCGATATATAGTTGGCTTGGAATTGTTGTGATAGCATGGGAAGTATATACACACACATACTCAAAATTATATTTTCATTAAAAAGTGTTCTAAAAGTGGATTAATCTACAAGAGAAATAATGGAATTGTGGAGATACAATTTTGTATCTTCCAGTGTAAAATGTTTTAAAATGAGCAGTATAATGTTTTAAAATGAGCAGTATATTGTATAGTATATCCTTTTCATACCAAAGCACTGCTTAAGCTAAATCTTGTTTTCTGTTGAAAAATTTCTTATTACTGCAAGAGACAGCTGAAAATATCTTCCAGGTGAAAGTTTTAGTTTTGCATGTGCACATTATCTGTTTATGCTTCTGTACACACACTTAAGTAATTACTGTACTTTATGTCCTCAGGAGAAAGTTTCTAAAGCTAGTGGATGCTGTTAGCATGTGGTTATTACGCTTGGATTATTAAAGATGGGCATTTATTTAGATGAATCACAAAACAATTTCCACTCCCTTCTGAAAGATGCCTTTATGGAATGAGCTTGGTTAGTCTTGGCGTTCAATCTTGTTCCTGGAAAAGTCTGCAGTTACAGTGCTGTTTGTGAAGCTCGTAGTGCTGGTTTGTTGGTATGTCAGTGAGTAAAAGGGCAGGCTGGGCTGGGCTGGGCTGGGCTGGGCTTTATGTCTGTGGGGCACCTAAGGACACCAAGAAGCACAATTATACTGTAGTTTTACAAGAGTTTTTCCATCCCCTTGCCATGCTGTAGTCAGACATAGGTCTGTCATATCCCTCCCACCCTCCTTAGTGGAAAGGAATAGAGTTTGCCTATGTTTTCTCAGCTTCCTGTCATTATGAATATGTAAACTATGTATAGCCATGTAAAATCAGCTGGTGAAGCTCTTTTTGGAATTACAATAAAGCTAGCTATAATTCATCAGGACTACCTACTACTCAGAGGAGTGAGCAGTAGTTAACACTTTTGTGTTTCAGATCATAGTCATTATTTAAAGTGTTTGTTTACCTCTCCGAGCAAGGCAAGAGTAGTATGTAGAGCCAATTACTCTATGGAATAAACCCGATTGCCTTTGAATAGTATTAATACAGGTAGTCTTCAACTTACAACCATTTGTTTAGCAATTGTTTTAAGTTACAATGGCACTGAAGAAATGATTTACAACTGGTCCTCATGCTTACAACCATTGCAACATCCCCCCAGACATCCAGTCAAAATTTTGGTGTTTGGCAATTGGCACATACAGGTATTCCTTGATTTATGGCAACAAGTGAGTCCAACCTTTCTGTTGTTAAGTGAGACATTTGTTAAGTGAGCTTTTCCCCATTTTACGATCTTTCTTGCCACAGTTGTTAAGTGAATCATTTTAGTTGTTAAATTAGTAACATGGTTGTTATGTGAATCTGGCTTTTCCATTTATTTTTTTTGTCGAAAGTTTGCAAAAAGTGATCACATGACCTTGGGACACAGCAATGGTCATAAGTATGAACCAGTTGCCAAGCAGCTGAATTTTGATCACATGATCATGTGATCAAAGTGCCATTACTGAGAAGCATTTTCACTTGTAGCCTATCACATTTTAAAAGACTTAAATGTGAACTTTCAAATTGTAAGACTCTGTACCCTCTCCTAATAGCCATCAAAATGTAGAGCAAAGGCATTTAACTTCCCACTAGTTGAATTCGCATGTTGCCTTAAGTCAGAATGTATCTTACTTTGGTTTTGGATTAGTGTGTTTTCTTAACTCAAACACTGTAGTTTGTAAATCATCATTCATGACTTAGTGTATTGTCTGAATCTAGCTAAATATTCATTAAATTAATCAAACTAGAGTTTATAGTGATTTGTGAACCCATTATAACAGTGGCTTAGTTCGCATGGCACTCATGTCAGAAGCACCAAGGTGCTTTTCAGTTGAAAGGATTAACTGGTGACATCACTGTTGCCCAGGGGACACCCAGTTGGGGGCTCTTTCATGTCCCTGGCAGCAGCTAGAGCAGAAGGACTAGAGCTTATCCTGCCCCATGGCAGCATCTGGATCTTGAATGTGGACTTGCTAACTTTCAACCCAGCAACCTAACCATGAAAGCTATCGTGCTCCTTAGTGGCTTATTTTATAATGTGGTTGGTTTGGTTTTGGCTTAGCCTTGTATATAAACATAATTTCATATGGCCCAATTAAATCATGGCTTGCTTATAGTTTTATTTAATATAACAGAATTGACTTGTTTGTACTAAGGAAAACTGGTTTACAAACCACGATGAGTGAGTTTAAAGAACATACTAAGCTATGAACAAATTGCTTTATAACTTGCAATATTGTGAAAACCTAGTAAATCTACATACACGGTAGCCAAATGCAGATATTTATGTATTATATTTTTCAGTTAGCACATGGTAAATGTTTTGGAATATGTAATAATTGCAGCTTCTCACTCTTCACTTATTGAAAAAATGGACAAATGTTTTTGGCTAGTGTGGCTACACTTAAAATTTGGAGAAACTTGAGAGATACAGTGGATGGAAAAGGATGAACAGGGGCGGGGATTTTATATTGGCTCTCAGTCTTGGGGGATGTTTCCTATGAAGAGAGTTTTCATGGGTTTTTTTATGTTCAAATAGTCAGAAACTCCACTTTCAGTTTTGAATAATAGAGATCTGAAGGAACAAAAAGAAAGGTTTAAAGATCTGAAGATTGCCCAGCCCTGCCTTGGAAGACAAAATGGTACATTCAGAACGGTTCGCTCTGTAAGCTAACTTTCTTTTCTCAGATGAGAAAAATGATCTGACCATTATCAAAGCTGAAATGTGCCTCACTATTGGACAGCTATCCCATCACCCTTGACTCAGCACAAAAGAATGCCAGGAGAACATCTGCTTGTTCCCGTTATTAATCCCTATCCCGACTTTACTGCATCTGTTCTGAATCACAACTGAACAATTTGTTGGAATTTTGGAGAGACACTGGTATCAAAAATAAGGATGGGGACAGATGACAAGCACTTAGGAAACAAAGTACTACTCTGGTTAAGCCCAAAATAGCTCACCTGACCTTTTTCTAAGATAATGCATGGTGGAATAATGAGTTGAAAAGAGAATGTATTACTTTAAAACCGGTGCACTTATTTATTTAGTAATTTTCAAAAGTTATATAACCACCTATCTTTGAAAGTGAATCTAGGCGGTTTAACACCAATAAAAGCACGAATAAAACAGTTATGACTTTAGATTATTTTATTCATGGTTGGAGGCAGAACAATAATGATGTCATAGGGCATGGGGAAACTGGGTTTGTAAGGGCCTGTTGGCCCTGTGTTAAGCTGCAAATGAGAACAGAATCTGACTGCTGGCCAGTTTATTTCTGAAGTGATAATGGGGGGAAAAAGTCATATTTTGTTACAAAGAGTAAAATGACTTGGACAAACTGCATCTACAGCATGGACAAACATCCAACCGTTTGGCTTGCCTGGATCACACTGAGCAAAGAGGAATTGTTTTAGGCTACATATAAAATATAAAGGTAAAGGTAAAGGTTCCCCTTGCACATATTTGCTAGTCGTTCCCGACTCTAGGGGGTGGTGCTCATCTCCATTACAAAGCTGAAGAGCCAGCGCTGTCCAGACATCTCCGTGGTCATGTGGCCGGCATGACTAAATGCCAAAGGCGCACGGAACGCTGTTACCTTCCTACCAAAGGTGGTCCCTATTTTTCTACTTGCATTTTTTATGTGCTTTCAAACTGCTAGGTTGGCAGAAGTTGAGACAACTAACGGGAGCTCACCCCGTTACGCGGCACTAGGGATTCGAACCGCTGAACTGCCAACCTTTTGATTGACAAGCTCAGCATCTTAGCCACTGATCCACCGCGTCCCATATATAAAATATATAACATAGTTAATCCATAAAAATAACACATTTCCTTTTCTTTATATTTTTAAAATGCTTTTGTAGGGCTATGTTATTAGTTGTCTAGGGTCGCTTGTGGCTGTAGACTGCAACATGCCTGATCTAAAGGCTACATGAATGTAGACCCAATTGTGACAATCTGATCGTTTTTAGCTCATGTATGGGCAGTGTGTTATTCAAAACTATTGCGTGCAATTAATTTACTATTCAGTGTATTGTACAAATCCAGAGACCTGGGTTAATTTAATAAAATATAACTTAGTAAACATGGGTAGATGACTATTGTTATATTTATTACTAACAATATTAAATGTGAATGTCTGAAAAGATGATCCATTGGTAGACCTGCCTAAAAATCTGTGTCATTAGTGTGAATACTGGGGAAGGTTGCCTGAATCTGGGACAAGCCTGAAAAGGAATGTTGCTCTTCTTTGATTTTAGAGAAATGAGAAATACAGAGACTTTTAATACCAAGACTCGAACTAACATTTGTATAATACTTCAACACTGAGATTTTTTCAAGCTCATCAACTGTTGTAAGCTTTTATGATAACTCAGAAGGTTCATAGCATTATCCCTGAATTAAAGATGGAAAATGAAGACCTACTGCTTGAAAAGTTATCAACGAAACTTCATACAGTAATAGAAATTATATTTTGGCCAACAGTCACACGAATTAAAAATATATTTAACTTGAAATAAATCTGAAATTATTTGATTATGTTTCCAAAGAAAAGTAAGAAAAGTTGAAATGCCATAAATGAGTGGGAAAAATGCATCTTGTCTATACTCACATTTTCAATTAAAATGTATCTTTTGCAATTATTGTTTGTGATTCAGCGGATTTAATGCAGGTTATTAAAACTGAAGTTTTGTGTCATTAAAAAAAATCCATTACATTTTTTTATATATATTATATTAGCCCTTGTAATCTCAGGTTTCACTGAGTTTATAAGCAGTGGTTTGCTTAACCATGGTTTATTCAGCAACCTATAATTTGTAGGTTCAAACTACACAAAGCCATAATTTTTAGTCATAAACCAGTATGGTTTGCATTACATGGTTGAACACTCCTAGTATGCTGAGCCCAAGCCAACCTAACCAAACTATGGCTTAAAATGGATTATGTAAACTCAGCCACAATGCAATTCATTTGATCTTGCTTTATTGTGTTGTATGAATCCAGCCACTCATGGTTATGGCTTAGTGTGCTGTCCAAACCCAGCTAAATTTTCTTTTCCTAAACCCCCCCCCCCACAGCTAAATAAACAATGCCTTATTGTGATGCGCGTACTGGTATTAGTTCTTAATTTACTTTTGTTTCTACTTCCTGTGTTTCTGGCTTTCTAGTTTACAGTGTAAGGACAGGTGCTTGTTGAACATTTCTTCTAATTTGTGACTCAAAAGGAAAATGGAAGACTATTGGCTTCCACTGATGCCCCAAATAATGCCTTATGCAAGTGTCAGAACAGTTGAAATAAAGAATTTTGAGCAAAGAAATTTAGTGAAAATACATTGAGTATTCATTCACAGGCCATAAGGAAAACAGGCTCATGGCATTTTTAACATGATTTTGAAAATCGTGTGTGGTAAATTCTGAAATAAATTTGCTGCATCTTGTACTACTACCCTGTTTTCCCCAAAATAAGACATCCCCCGATAATAAGCTCAATCGGGCTTTTGAGTGCATGGCAATAAGGCCAAGTGCTTATTTCAGGGTTCAAAAAATATAAGACAGGGTCTTATTTTCAGGGAAACGGTGTATGTGGAGTTTTGTTCCTAATATTCTTTAATGAAAGAATGTAATTTATTTTACCCCTCTAGAATTGCACCTACATTAAGGTGGGCTGCTTTTGAAGGCTTAACGGGATGAACTTCGTTACTTGCTTTGACATTACCTGCTTTGTCCGAGCTTCTTCACTTCCTCCTCCTGCCTTCAGTTTGTAAATTTATGAGAATTGCAGCTGGTCGCTTTGGCAAGTTACCCTCATTAAGAGCCCCCTTTGAGAACAGGCTGTGTTTGAATATTTCCCTAATGAGGACAGGACGGGGTTAAAAAGTGACCATTTCATGGTTGACTTGAACCTGCCTCTCTTCGATGTTTCGTGGGGAAATGCCTGACCCGGAGAAATGCATTTTCGGAAACGCAAAAGTCAGCTGGCCCTTTGCAAATAGTTCACACGACGGGGAGGGAAAAGGGGCTGAAGGAGGACGCGCCAGGGACCAGTTTACCTGAGGCAGGCAAGTGCTGGTTGTGGAGGGAGCTTGGCTTGGGCAATAGCCCTCCCTCATGCTTGGGGCGGTTTCTCATGGCTGGGCCGGGCGGGGGCGAAACGGAAGAGTTACACAATGCTTTCGGGCTGGTGGCCTCGATGCAGTCCGTCTACAAGGGCTTCGGTGGAAAGGCTCGGGTTTGCTTTGCCTGGGCGTTCCTCGGATCAAAGTCCGCAGGTGTCAAGGCGGTGAAGAAAATCTTGTTTTTCCTAAGCCCATTAAAGCCTTAGGAAGACATAATGTAGGTGTAGTTGAAAATGCAAGGCCAGTGGGCACCCTTTACTCCTGCACTTGGCTTTCCGTCCCGTTTGTGTTTCTTGTGGCCACTTTCTTTGCTTTTCCAAGAACGGGAGACTTTACGTCTGATAAGTCTGAGGAAAGCAAAGTTTTAAAGCAGAGATCGGGGCGATTTCGGAACTTGGCATCCAACATGAGAACTTTTGCTAGTCTCGAATCCACTTTCAGAGAAATTCATCAATGGTAGCGCACCCCTCGCAAGCACGCACAAAGGGGTGCGAAGGGGAGAGAGAAAAAACGTTCTTCAAACTGACTTCCCGCCTTAGGGCGAGTGTGAGAACGTCGTTAGTGAGTGCGTGTGTGTTTTAATATGCTTGCATTCCTGGAAAAACAAAAAACCCGCGGGCGCGAACTTCTTCTTGGCACGAGCTGGTGGGTGAGATTGAAAGCAGACGAGCCTATTGCTCCAGCAGCTGGCTTTTTTTTTTTTCTTTTCCCTTTTTGCTTCCCTCAGGGGGGCCGCCACCCATTTCCTCCTCGCACCCTGGTGGAAAAGGCTGCCCGAAACGGACCCCACAAATCAGATACGGGCAGGAGCGAAAGTCTCGGGCGGGGATGGAGGCCACGTGGAAGGGGTTCCCTACGAGCATGGCGCCTTTCCACCACGGGGTCTGCTAAGAGCAGGCTGGCTTTCACTTTTCAGGGTGGAGTGAGGAAGAAATCCGAGCGAGTCTTCAGTTCGGTGACCTTGCTCCACATGTAGGCGGCGGGGTCGCGGGTTTCCAGACGCTTGTCTATGCTGCAAACGTATGCAGGGGAAGAGCCGCCAACGCACATTTCCTCCCCCCCCCCCCCACGCCACCCCCGTTCCTGTTGTCTAATCGGTAGCGAAGAAGCAAACTTTCCCGCTTTGTAGCCCGATTCAGGGTCTGCAGACAGACCGGGTTGGGGTTTCTTTCGCCTCACCCTTCCCCCCCTCCTCCTGTGAAGGAATTTTCCACCGGGCGGTGGTGTTGCTGCGCTCTTTTTTCGCTCTTCCAGAACTTGGAACTACGAAAAACGCTCCCCACAGTTCCCCCAAACGGGCCCGCTTTTCAGTCCCCTCTAGAAGGGGAAGGAAAGTGAGTGTAATGTGCAAAAGCAAGCGCGTTTGTAAAATGTGTGGCCAACCTCTAGTACTGTACGGCGGTGATTAAAAAGGAAAGACAGGGAGAAGGGAGAGGAGGGGGCTCGGGAGAGGGAAGGAATGCATTTGCAGCAGCAGCAGCGACGGGGGGGGGGAAGGGATGTATGCGTCGATTGTGTAATTAAATAATAAACCGAAATCCTGAAGTGTTTTGAGGAGAAAGCTATAACGAAGGAAGGGCCAGAGAAAGGCGCTCTCGGTAAAATACCCTCCCCCTCTGTTGAACTTCTAGGTCTTGCAGAAACCAGTACACCGAAGAAAGGGAAAGAGTGTAAGGGAGGAGGAGGAGGAGGAGGAGAGGAGGAGGAGGGGAAACCAGAGATTGATCGTTTTGAATTTTCAAGAGATCATTTTTATTACAGTGGGCGTTTGAAAAGCAGGCTCTGAACATTATCCACAGAGAAAGGGGGTGGAGAGAGACACAGAGGCAGAGGCTGCTGCTGCTGCTGCTGCTGCGAAAGAAGCCCAGCGTTTGCGCGCTGCTGCGAACTGTTTCTGCAGCCTTGGGGGACGCGCGCGCATACACACACACACACACACAACACACACACACTCCCGGGTTGGCGCTCTACTGCACAGCGCTGTTGCAAAGTTTCGCCTGCCAGGATACGCCAGGATTTTCCTGCTTCGCCGCTGCAACCTTGAACTTTGGCAACGTGGTTGATAGTACCGTGGTGTATCCCGCTAGCTGCTTTTCCAAAGCGCTTGGAAATCCGGGAGAAAGGGGGAAAAAAGGCAACGCGAGGAAGGAGAGAAAAAAAAAATCTCGAACCCCCCCTCTTAACTCCCTGCATTCCATTCAACCCCCACCCCCTACCCCCATTCCGCCTCCTTCTGTCCCAATTCACCAGCAGCCACTGCAAACAGCAGCAAGAGTGAACCGCCGCCGAGAACAAGAGGGTTAAAAGTGTAGATTGGATTTCACCCCGGGAAATCTAGCGCTCGGAGTGAACTTGAATCTTTGGCTATTTAAGGAGGACCGGGGCTGGTTGCGAAGTTGTGGCGATTCAAAGCAGAGCTTGCTCCGGATCCATCTTTTCCTTTTGGAAGCGTTACATGATTGTAAAATGAATAGATGAAGCCGTTGCGCTTTTGATACTTTTCCTCTCAGCAGAAGTGCTATCTTAGAGCGAAGTCATGATGTATTCTCCCATCTGTCTCACTCAGGTATAGCCGCCTTTTTTCTTTTCCTTTATTTTTTTTAAGGGGGGGGGAAGTAAACTTGGACCGAGTTGCACCGAGTACCGATAGTTAGAACTGTTCAAAGGAATATTCGTTCCGTCCTTGATTTTTTTGGGGGGGACGACTAACAATGTATGTACTTATGGTATAAACCTATTTCAAGGTGTGTGTGTGTCTGGGGGGGGGGAGGATAGGGACTAAATATAAATATTTCAGAATGACAATGATAAACGAGTATTATTAAATCACTCTTGAAGGAAAAAAGTGATTAGAATTAGCATCCACGTCGTGTAGATTCACATGAATTCGCCACAAAATAATGGTCCGTTTTGCAGACTATACTTAACCTGAAAAAGGAAAGTGTTCCCTTATTTTTAATTAAGCAATGACTGGTAACATAATACCATCCCGTGCTGAATTAATCATATATACTTGACGCTGGTTGGAGAAAAGGTGACTTAGCTGAAGGCTTTCTTTCTTGATTATCCTATACATTTTTTTCCTGATAAATTCCAGTACTTGAAACTTTTCGAAGTCAACACCCAAGGTCATAAGGAAAACTGAATCTTTCGTGCTATATTAGGCCTGCAGACACTCGTGTATTTTTAAAACCGAGTGATTGTGTATACTACACATACATGATTTTACTTTGAAGAACATATAGACAAAATGTACGTTGATTTAACAGGTAATGGTTTCCATTCACATAAGATAGTTAGAATTGCAGCACATGGTGTGATTGGAGTAAAGGTTAGTGGCATAGAAGTTTCAAAAGGAAAAAAAAAGCGCAGTCGATCCAATATAAATTATAGCACAGAAAATGCCTTTGAGATGTTCAAGTGTCTAAAGCATGTGACATTTGTATCATTTTTTCATTCATTAAATATTACAGGTAGCATGTAAAAAATCAGGTCTGATTAAAATCTTAGGGTACAATTTGAACGTGTTAATGCATACAAATATAACTAATATTTGTGGGAAGTAGGTCTTTGTTATGTAATATTTTGGTTGGTATTATGATCAAAATAATAAAACTTTCCTTTTGACAATTGGAAAGCATTGTAATTCTATTGGACTGGAGCATTCACAAATTATGAATGAAGATTTAAACAATGATAAGGATTATTCAGTGATTGGATACAGTCCTGTAGCTTTTTGGCTGACACGTTTTTATTGTTTATATTTTGTTTGGCATCAAAGTGTGATTAACTTTGGAATCTTTTTAGCAAGTAAATGGGAACTTTACTGATGGAAAACAGGTGTAAAAAGTGTTCTGAGGTATTTGAGAAATTATAAAAACTCAGCATTTACACACCAGCGCGCACACTTTTTATGTCTCTTGATCAATTGGCAGAACATTGTAAAATTCAATATACTGTTTTCATGTATAACATTTAATACTTAAGGGGACTTCTACCAGCCACATGAAATATTTGTTAGTTTCCTATGATTCCATTGCAAAGCCATGATTACTGGTCTAGGATCATATATTTGGGTTTCTGTGGTGATAGGTGTAGCTGAAAATTTAGCTTAGTTTTTAATGTAATATGCTTCAATTGTAACATAAAGTATAATCCATTCTTGTTTCTGGCCTAATGCCTCAGTTCACAGAAGTGTTTTAGAATAGATATTTGTGCCTGAACTTATTACAGGGAAGTATAAAAATTTTCCTTGGCTGTTATTAAGTAAGTTTTATCACTTGCTTATTTACCATAAGCATAGTATTAAATGTCACTTTGTCTTTTCCAAAACAAAATAAATTATTTAGGTGTAGTTTGCATGCAATCTACAAGTCTGAAACAGTTTTACGGCAAATCTAGTATCGACCAATTTAAGATAAGTCAAGTCAAGTGTTTCAACAAAATGCCCACTAGTTTTGAAATGAAATGTGTACTGTTTTTTGCCCAAATGATTTCTAAGCTGGTTTTCTATTTAGTTTGTGAATTTATAATTCACAGACTTGAAGAATGAATAGCTGTAAGAACAGTTGGGACAAAATTCAGACCCCCCCTCAAATTTTGAATGCATACCCATTGTCCCATGTTTGTAGAGCAGTTTATGATGAATATAATATTGTACTGCTGGTATTTTATAATATATTTGTTGTTAGAAATCTTAGGAATGAGGAAAAGGAATATTTGATAGGCTAAAAACTGTACAGAATATGCATTTGATAAACATTTTTTTAAAAAAGAACCTATATAAAAATAGTAGTTAGATTTTAGGAGCGGTTATTTTATTGTATGGTTATGGTTACCTTGGAGTCAAAATAAGTTGCATTGAAATCTATAAGATATAAGAATAAGGTGTCAATAGACATTTTATATCTTGGAAACCTAACCTTGTTAAATAAAACAGAGGATTATCTGAACATTCCTTCTTTTGTGTAATTAATTTAAACTTAGTTTTAGGTCCATGAATAGTTCCCTATGTTTGTTAGTACTCACAGCTGAAGTCTTTTTTTAAGAAGTAGTCCAGCAGTAAATACAGATTTACGGTATTTTATATCTAAGTTAGAATTGCTAAATTGAACATTAAACGTAAAGGTGCGTACCTTTGAATATATCTTTGCAGTGTTAACTTTATTTTGTGAAATAATATTCTGAATTCATTTAACAAACTAATAGGAAGGTAAAATAGAAATGGGAAATCATTTTTCATTTTTTTCTGGAGAAAAAATAAGTTTTTTTAATAGGGGAAGGTAAATAACATGAAGATATTGTGGAAATTGACCATGATTGTAGCGTAAGTATTGTGATTTAAAATAACTAAGAAGCTTGATTTATCTGTTACAAAGTTGCTCTTTGTTTTTATTGCAATCTATGCAAAATACAACTTTTTTTTACATTGTGCATCTTTCAAAATATCAGATTTCATAGTGAGTGTATAAGCATTTTTGATGAGAACCTATGTAACATAAGTTTTACTTGAGAAACAGTTCTTACTTGAACAATGTTTTGGATTGTTACAATAGTTGATATGTATATCAGTGACTGTAATTTTATTTAAATATGAATTTTATGCCAAGATCTGTTATTTAATGCAGGAGTTTAAAAACATGAACATATTTTTTTTATCAGATAACTTGGATTTTATAGCTGCATTTTTATAGCAGTAAATACATTCTGAAAACTTTATATGTAAAATTAGAATTTGTAACCAGTGTGCATAATTTTAAAAACACAAGAGTACATAGCAATAGTAATCACAGAGACCATGCATTTATCCTGTTGCATTCAGGTAGGTCTCTAGTTACCTAAATGTGATTAAAATAAAGTAAAATTAAAATCCAAAATTTCATAGGTTTTTTTTTTTGTTTGTTAAAATGCCAAATACCATGATCTGAATTGTCAACATCACAAGATCTTTGATTGGAATTTATGGGGATATATATATATATTGTAAAATAATTTTTAAACAGTACTGGACATAGTTTCTAATCATTCAATACCTAGACTTTTTAATAATTTCTTATTAAAGTTAGAAGTAATGAATGAAGTTTCTTATTAAAATACACGTTTTACTAAGATTTCTATAGCACTCAATTTCTGAGAAAAAGAAACTAGTAGTAGTAAAAAAAAATGGCATCAGAGTGCACTGAGATAGAGAAGTCTTATCGAGGGCTGTGGTTGCTCTAAGCTGTGCTCTCTTCCCACACAAAGAGCAGATTGTGGTTTAACTCTTTCATTAATGTAGTTTGTGCCCTTAAAGTAACAGAAAACTTAAAAGTCTCTGGGTAGAATGGCTTATTGCTTGAAACCTTGTTTTAATTGTATTATAATTCTTTTTATACCCTGTATTTCTATTCTAGTTTGATTAATGTCTGCCCTAAAAAGGAAAGAGAAATATATAAAACCAAAATTGAAATAACATTGCAGGTCTTGCAGTACTTCTTGAAAAGTCTTACTATAAGGTGTTATTATAAAATCTTGCCATTTTTACTTATAAAAATGCAGGATTCAGTTTAAAAAACATTTCAGTATTCGGTGTGAATGTTTTGCATGAACTTTTGTTGAGTATTAGTTGATAGTATGAACTGTTTGATAAAACTTTACAGGAATTTTGAATTGAATAAATACATTTTATGTTCTCAAATTTAAATATAAGATTCTTAATTGGAAAACAAATGTCATTAATTTTAAGTATTTTATTAATTTGTATGCTACATTTTGCTTGAAAAGTACAATTTAATTATATCAGGACTAATTTTAGCGTCAATATTTTACAGTATTATGATATAAATTCAATTTGAATTAAATATGGTCTAAAAAATAATAGGTCAAACAAATGAATCTGTAACATTGCCCTTCTTTTGCCACAATTTTCTTTAATCTTATAATAGGTGCCGGGACTATAGAGATAATTTTTCTTTGAAGTAAATTATATACTGTATGTGACAAAGACGGAAATTGAGGCAAAACACCTTAGTAGTTCTTATTGATCAAAATAAAATAATTGCTAATATCAGCCAAAGTTTAGTCAATTGAAACAAATAATAAAATCTGTATAAATAGTTAGGTAAAGCCTGTAAAAGGAAAAGTTTTCAAGTCTAATATATCTGTATTTTTCAGGAAAAAAAGTTTACCCAATAATGCAGTATTAATGTCACACTGCCACAGAGTATTAGATCACAAAGAAGGCAAAGTTTGTTTCAAATTGCCCTTTTTTTGTGTGCCTAATATATATATGTGTGTGTGTATATGTGTGTATGTATGTGTGTGTATATATTGGAGTGGGATGAAATAATTATTACATACTTGAGAATCATTCTTGAGTTAATAGGTATAATCCAGTGAGATTTTGTACCCCACAGTGGAATGGAACAAATTGGTTCCATGTAATTTTCAGTATTTTTAAAACGTTTTTTTGGTAAAGTTATGCAGGGAAACATGGGCAGCTGGCGAATGCTATAAAATACCCTAATTTTATTAGAACATTGTCTTTTCTTTGGCCTTTCTTGCCTTACTTCTTGATTTCTGTGGTTATTCTTGCTAGAACAATACTATGATAACTGGACTGTTGGGTGATTAATAAGGGATTAAGTTATATTTTCATTGTTCATGGTCTTTGTGTTGTCATCGGTCTCTTGCTGATGACAAAAGTGGAAACTACATAATGCAACATTGAACATGTATACCATAATGTTTCTGAATACAGAAGATGAATGATTTGCAATATTAACTTCTACATATATATTTTTACTCATTTGTCTTAAAATTTGCTGTGCCAATATTTCTTATTTGTTAAATCATAGCCAAAACATTCAAAATCCCAGAGCCATTTTGTTTGATTTTAAACTAATATAATTGTATGTCAGTTTGGAACCAAGCCCAAGAAATTGGTATATTATAAAATATAATACTTCCCTAAGTGAATTATAGACATACATTTTTATAATACGTATGTATCTTTTCTAGGAATTGTAAGCCTGCTAAAAATGCTTAGGAATCCTCGTAGCATAAGTTTGCATTTTGCTCATTTTCGCCCCCCAAAATAATTGTTTGTGATTGTATAAGTAAAATTGGTCCCTGAAGTTTTGTTTTTCTGTTTGTTTCTTCCAACAGGATGAATTTCACCCATTCATTGAGGCACTTCTTCCACATGTCCGTGCAATTGCCTATACGTGGTTCAACCTTCAGGCTCGAAAACGCAAGTACTTTAAAAAACATGAAAAGCGAATGTCAAAAGATGAAGAAAGAGCAGTCAAGGATGAGTTACTTAGTGAAAAGCCAGAAATTAAACAGAAGTGGGCATCCAGGCTTCTCGCCAAATTGCGCAAAGATATCCGCCAAGAATATCGAGAGGATTTTGTGCTTACTGTTACTGGGAAGAAGCACCCATGCTGTGTATTATCCAATCCTGACCAGAAGGGCAAGATTAGGAGAATCGACTGCCTTAGGCAAGCAGACAAAGTCTGGCGCCTGGATCTAGTCATGGTGATCCTTTTTAAAGGTATCCCTCTGGAAAGTACCGATGGAGAACGGCTCATGAAATCCCCCCATTGCACAAATCCAGCACTTTGCGTTCAGCCACATCACATAACAGTATCAGTCAAGGAGCTTGATTTGTTTCTGGCATACTATGTACAGGATCAAGGTAGGGCTTTTAAAAATATTTTATTTATTTATTTAGATACGTATACACACATGGATATGAATACCCCAAACCATCTTTTTGTTTTTTTTAAAAAAAGTTGTAAGCATTTCATATATCTTTATAGATATTGATATGAGCTTGCTAATGTATGCATTAGATGCAGGAGTATCCAAAATACATATTAACATTCGTTATAAAAGTTGAAAAATACTAGGAATGATTTTGGTGTTAAGAATATATTCATAGCATATACATTCATAACAATTGTATTCATCTTTTTAAATTCATAGCTACTTATTTGCCATTGGTCTGTCTTTATGAAAATAGAACTATTAAATATAAAAGAATGAAAAAATGGCATGTTATTTTATATATTTATATATAATTACTCAGTAAATATAAATATGTGATTGGGCGCCTTTCAGTGTTCATAGTGTGGCATTTCTCCAAATTTTGAGTTAAATAACTTCTGCACACATTTTAAACATTGCTTCGATATGGTTGTTTTAAATTATAATGTAGTGAAAAACCTTTGTAGTTAACGTTATGATTGTATATCTACTTAGATTATTTGTTTTCAATGATGATATTTGATCTAATGTAGAATTTGTTATGTTTTTTATTATGTACATTTTTTACAGTAAAGCCTGTAACCATTATGGTAGATTGTTTCTAGAACCACATAATAAATACGTCTAAGTTATAATCATGGAGTATTTGCAGATGGCGGCTTTCTACATAAATTGGCCTGGTCCTAGAAACTGCCAAAAGAAAGATGGATGGGGAATGTTAATATAAATATAAAAAAGTAAAATTATTTTTCATGTTTATGGTGATACTACCAAAAGACTTGGCTTTTTTTCTTGGTATTCTTAGTGTTGATTTTGTATAATTCAGTCCAATATTGTCATTGCTAACTTCTAACTTTATTCAGTATACACTTACTGTATGGTAACTTTACCGTGAAGAACAAACATTTACCATAAAAGCAGACAGTTCTCTTTTTCAACGAGAGCAATTATAAAATGTAGCCTGGATTCCAGTTTAGAGCAAGCGAATACTATTTACGTTCCATTGGTTTCAATGTGAGTTTAGCATGGCTAACTTTCTAAGATTTGCTGTGATATGCATTTGAAAATTCTTGTAATCTAAATCTGCAATCCTTGAATGGGATTGAAGAAGACCTTCATTTAGGATTATATGAATTTAAATACACTGCAAATTAATCTTGAAAGAAAAACTATAGTGAAAATTTCGATCTAATTGTATGAACTATATATTCCCTTAAATACTCAGAGTATCTAAAAACGTAATGTTTAATAACGGAAACAAAGTGTTAAATATAGGTAACATAGTTATGTTAAACTATATGTGAAACAATAAAGTAGCCAGTGACTTTATGATGGAATGTTTTACTTAGTTGCATATTATCTCCATTAGAAAGTCACCTGTATCTGAAAATAAAATGGATACAGCATTTTTATATTTGTGCATATGTATTTCTTCAGATGCTACGTTTGCTTGCATTGAGACAAGGATTCCTGTAAAACACTGACGATATCAGATGATATCAGGGTTTGTGTATGAATTGTCAAAATAACTTCTGTAAATGCTTTCTAAGATGATTGGATTTTCCAATATTTTTTCAGCTAGTGACAATTATGGATGAAAAGTTGGTATTTCTATATTAGGTTACCCACAGAAGGACACTATCACAAGTGATACATATTTAGCTAATAATCTGCTAAAGGCTATTTTGGATTTACTGTTTTTGTGGTAAAAATATATTTTCAGCCATTTTTCCTTTGTATAGAAAAAGATTCTAGGTTTGAATTATTCTCAAGGTAGCTGCCTCTTAATCCATTGGCAGGTAGGGAATGAAGGCTGGTTACATATATACATGAATTATATCAAACTAAAATATTGTACTTGGTAATGGTTAACGGGTGGGATGATAAGAAAAATTCATGGACAGAAAGTTGAAAAGATAAAATTCTTGAATGAATGAAAGAATAAAATACAGCTATATTGAAACATTGGCAAAAACATGAGGAAGAGTAGTTTGAGAGCCAGAAATGGTTGCCAGTGGCACCAAGGTTGGCATTGGACCTTCTTTGTTTAGACACGAATGCCTGTGATTTGTTAGTTGGTATCCGCATTGCAGAGCAGAGTAATGCTACAATATATTGATAATTTCTTGATATAGAAATATAAGTCACTTTTATGATTTGCTGGAGAGTATTTTTAAGTTTTTTCAAATCTGCATTGAAGGGAGAAATATAGACCAGTCTACCAAGTTATGATTTTGACAGTATATAACTCTTTTTCTTAAAAAACTGCCCTCTCTCTCTTGCCATCCCCTTTTTTCCCCCAGAATTCCTACCTTAAAGTTTCAAAACACAAGAGAATTAAATTCTTATTTGATTGATGTTGATTCCTTTTGCTAGCTGGGGGCAGAAAATAGTCTTAAAATAATTTGTGGTCTACAGGTGTGCAGATGAAGCAAGAAGCCTGTTTTAATAACATTTATTTAAATGTTACATGTTCTAGTTAAATTCATCTCAAAATTAAGAATTAGGATTACAGTATCTTGCTTAACTTAAAAAGGATATATTTATTAGTTTCTTTTATTTGGTATAGGCTGTGTTTCAGTCTATAAAATCAATTGGTAATATTTGATTCAATCAGTACAGCTCTTATGCTGTGTTCCGTTTCTACAAGAACCGCCATTTTGTTTGTCAAGTGCCAGCAGAGTGGGGGAGGAAAAGCAGACAATGTGCTTGATGCCAATAATGGTTGCCAGTGGCACCGAGGTTGGCATCAAACCCTCTTTGTCTAGTTTCTGAATGCCTTTGATTCGTTGGTTGGCATCTGCATTGCAGTGGGCACATTGGAAAGTTTTTTGACAATCACTGAATGAAAGCTGTTGTATTTATTTGCTGCAGTAGAACTTCAAATAAAAGAAATCTGTCCTCTAATAGATAACTTTTTTATTCTATAGCAGCACATTTTTAAAGTTCCTCTTTTTTTTTTATTGAAATGAACTATTTTTGGTGTGTATTTCTTTTCTAAATAATTTAATCCTCCTGGTGTTTGCTGTTCTGGAGTTATACAGAAATACATGCTTTTATTTTAGGCTGTCTAATGCATCTTGGGATATATTATGTGTCCTTAAAATAATTATGATAACACATAACACACAAAGCACACAGAGTTTCTGAGTCTTATTTATATGTCATGGAATTGCACCATGTTTGTTATTTCAATAAACTTACATAACTAATTCAGCTTTAGCACATTGATTAAAAATATTAGGAGTTTAATATTGCTTCCATTTATCAAGCAAATAGAAATATATTTTGTTTTCCGCAGAAAGATACAGTTTATCCCGGTTTGTTTTAGTTTGGGTGCACTTGGATTTCCAGATTGTAAAACATCAATTATTTTTGTAAGTAAGCTGCATGAGTTGGCACCCAAGGCCAGTGCAAAGACTAAGGCATTGCTGCTGTTTCCTAGATAGTATTAATATTGTTTTCATGCTAACCTCCATTATTCCCTTAATTAATAGGCTAGCAGTTTTACCTAAAAAGCCACATGAAGGAAATCTGGCCTACATAAGTGCTGAAATGTGTCATGTCTGCAGAAAAAAAGGGGAAACAGATCAGGTGACTGCTAGTTTGATTTTAGAATAAGAGAAAAGAGAATAGTTGAGTATAAGAATAAAGTAAAAATGTGTATTTGTGTATGTGTGTGTATATATATATAATATATATATGTTTGTGTGTATATATATTTATATATATCTATATATCTATATTTAGTGTGTATATAAATATATATATATATATATAATATATTTGAAACACCCACATGTTCTTTGTTGGCATTATATTCAATTCACATGCCGTCTACATTTGTAGCTTACATGTAGCTTATATATCTTGGAGGAATGGTAATAGTTTATATTATTAGTATCATCTTGGGATAATTTTTTAAAGCATTCACAATTTGCAGCTGTATTGTATTCATTGGGGACATTGATATTAGGCATTGGTTATTCTTCTCGCCCTCCTGGTACGTATTAATGCAGTAATAGATACTAAGATAGAATTTATTTTTAAAGAAGTTTTAAAAAAGGAAACTTGAGTTAAATATTTTTTAAGTTGTTATTTCAAATTATTTTGTGTGTGTTATACATTTTGACTATATGTCGATTGATGTTAATAAATGTAAATAGAATGAAAATTTTATCGGTTAAAATAAATGTTGAAAACAATAATCTGGACATGTCAATTTAACAGTCATAAAGGCTAATTTAAGGTACAGATTGATTGCTTTTAGAAGGGAAGTATTACAATGCAGCAGAATTTAAAACATAATCTACTACTTCTTACTGAAACAGTTGCAATATTGACTGATTAAACTAACTTTTAACAGTGTGTAGGCCATTTTAGAAGTATTAGAATGACGATTTTGAGAAGATACATTTTGCACACAGTGAAATGACAATTTAAAAATTAGATATTTGAAATAAACCATGTAGTAATGCAAAAACAATATAGTTTAATTGGTATGTGTGTGTGTAATGTACTTCACATGAGATATGAAGTGCATTTCTATGTTTCTAAGGACTTCAGAGGGTATAGATAATAGTCATTTGTTCATGCAATTTTCTATGTAAAAATTACTGTAATTATGTTACAGTATTATTTCTACAGTTTCTGTAGAAATCACGAGTACTATATTATTTATGAAATAAAGTCAAGTCCAGCGATCTAGAAATATGAGCATAGTCATTGTGGTTTGTAAACCACATTGTAACCTATTGTGAACTCAGCCATGGTTTAATGCAATGCTTCCCAAAGTTTTAATCCATGCAGAATAGAATCTGGATTGCTCACCGGGCCAGAGGGTTAGTCTTCCAGGCTTTCGGACTCGTGCTGGAGCCCATCCTCAGGGAACTTCTCTCTACCACACATTCTGGTAGAGAGAAATTCCTTGAGGATGGGCTCCAGCACGACTCCAAAAACTTGGAAGACTAAACGTCTGGTCCCATGACTGACCCAGATTAGATCCTGCAACATTATCCTGGGACACATATATTTGCCTTCATTCGTAAAATATTTTAAGTCAGTTGTCCCTATTGTGATTGGATAATGGGTTTGTGTATTGTTACTCACAGGAAAAGCACTTTTACTGAAGTTTGGGTAATTTACCCAAGTTTGGGACATACTGGTTTAATGTGATATGTATACCCAGCCATTTAAGATATTTGCACAAAATGGCTGCTGCCAAACTTGAATGTATCTGGTGACTCATTGTTTCCCTTGCATGTAAAAATGTTACATTTGTATTGATGTCACTCTTCAGTATTGTATTAAAATATTCATTAGAGTATTACATATTCCAGCATGGTTCACTTTTCAGTAGGATTTGGCATACAATTTGGTGTATTGAGCAAAATGAGTGTTTTGTGTGATGTTGGAATTTTCTTATTAGATATAAAGCATATCAATAATATTAAAAGTATTAATATGTTAAGGATTAATATTGTTTCAAAGTGGGCTAAATTTCTCGAAAATCTAAAAACATTCTTAATATCTTGCATGCCAAAATAAGCATAATTTTTGTCTAGTCATTTTAATGATTGCAATAACTAATTCATGTTCTGGACCGGAAACTTTTTAAAAATCCAATCTTTGGAAAAGAAGCACTTAATTTTATTTAGAAATGTAGGAGGTGAATTAATCAATTGGCTCAGAAAGGAGTAAATGGATATGCAACATAGTTTCTTAGCTATTACAATTTCTTGTTTTACCTAGCGCTATTTCTGAGGGTCTCTGGATTGTTTGGAATTATAAGATGGAGGGGACCCAGCAGCAAGGCAGATCAGTTGAAAGAATGTTGCAGAACTAGCTTTAGTAAGAAGTAATGCTTTTCTGCTCCTATAAACGGATCTCTAGAAACACCTCTTATTGCTTCTTAGTTTGTATTTGGATAGGAAGATAGATGTTTAATGTTTTGAACCTGTTAATTTAGGAAAAAGAATGGTGTTTTCTAATATTTTGAGGTAAAATTAGAAGTGGGTAATAAAATATTTAAAGGAAAGTGCTTCAGAATAATTTCTGCTATGTAGTGTTGAACAAATTCCACTATATAGAAATAAAAGCTAGTGCATAATTACTATTTAGGTTAAAGATTTTAATTGATAATTTGATAAAAGTTCAGTTTTTGAACTTTTCTGGAAAGGATATGTCTTTATAATATACCTTTATGACATGAATGTACAGAATTTTTAAAGGACAACTCTTCTTGAGATACTATATTCATTTTATTTTTGTGAGAAGAATCCAGATGGATGTTTGTTCATCAACAGAGCAGTATTTATAAGCAGAACAATTTTCTCTTTTGATCTGTGTCCCTCAATCTGCTATAACAAGTAGTGGGCCACTCTAGTGTTAGTTTAAGACTCAGGAGGAAGAGAGACAACTGTTGCACAAGCAGAAGCCCATTCATGCAACAGTAAATGTCAATAATAGATGGAGAACATTCTTAAATTAGTCTAATTTTATAAAACCTGAATACATTAAGCTTCAATTAGATGGTTGATAATAATCATGCTTGATAAGTTTCACAAGTTTTTGCAAAGGATGACATAAAATCCAATTACTAGATGTATTTAATGTGTATTCAAGGTAATTTGGTCTTGTGGATATAAGCTAAATGCATATTTGTAATTAAAGAATGGTTTTAAAGATGGAAATAACAGTTGTTGCTGGAACTAATAATTAAGGGATTAGAAAAGAGATGTAGCAGTTATTATTTTTGCTGTGGTCCTAAAGAAAGCCCATCTTTTAAAACTGGTACTTACTTTTATGAGACATTTCACACATTAGCGTCATGAAGATTTCCTTTTTACTTGAAGTAGTAGATTCAGAGTATGATTTTTCCTCAAGTTACTAGTAGAGGAGAAAGGGATTAAATTATTTTTGCCATCTCTATTCTGATTAATTATCAGACATACTCACTTCTGACTGTGTGTTTTAAATTTACATATTTAGGTCAGAGGTGGGATTCACTTACCTTCCCTACCGGTTCGCAAATATGAGCGCCCTAACCCTAACCCACAGACGCCGCTACCAGTTTGCTCGATCCGGACAGAACCGGCTGAATCCCACCACTGATTTAGGTGTAGTTTGACCCTTAGATTTGGATTTTTACTGATTAAATAATGCTTGTGTCCTGTATGCCACTTCATATGTTGCTGGACCATAGCATATTGGCCATGTTGTTTGGGAGTCTAGGCAGTGGGTTTATTGTAGAATCTGGAGGTCCATGTGTTGCCATCTCCCACATTATACTGTCATGGTCCACAGAATAATTCATGAAATAGGATAGATCTTGGCTATTTTACAGAGAAAAGGTTGTTTATTCTATGAAGTAAAAATATCTATTAAATAATTAATCATTGTCACTTTTCTGATTTAATAATTTGAGAAATGAAAAAATATTGGTTGTGTTTCCAAGGATGAGAATGTACACATTGCATAGAAGGCAAAGAGTCGTTGCCAATTTTGATTTGCTTGCATATGTATAATTCACACTTGTAAGCATGTTTATCTAAGAAATGTAATATAAATTAGTTTCAAATCATTGTGAAGAAAGTTCTTGATAGATATTCTAAGGATTCTATTCTTCCATAGACCTTCTAAAGACATTAGAAGGATTATTAAGGATTCATAGGGCTCAAATTCTACTGGTCTTCACTGCATAAAGTGCTTAAATAAAATGGACTGAATGACTTGGGTTGTTTTACATGATGTCATGAATTCTTGTGCTTTGCAGTTTGTAATATTTAGTGGCTATTATAGGTATATCTATTTTATATTTCTTACTCAACCTAAGGAGTAACCTGTGGAAGCTTTCCAATATTTAAAATAGTTACCTGCTATTTCTAAATCTAACCTATGATGCTTTTAGAAAGAATAATGTAGATAGATTCATTTTGAATATGATGAAGATTGAGCATAAAGAGCTTTCTGCTCCCTAAAAGTAGAAATTATACAATCATATGCATCTCTCTATGTGTGAAGATCAGTTTCCAGAATTCTTAACAAAAACTGTACTGTTTGAAAATTCTGGGAATTGAAGTTTATATGTTTAGAGGTCACCGAAGTTGAAGAAAACTGCTATAAGCATTTTTAGGAGAAAGTTCCTAAGGTATTAACAATATTGTTTACATTATAGTATATCTCACATAATGAGATTTTCATCAGAATAAATTTCTAAAATTGTGCTGCAAATTTAGCATTTTAAAAAAACTAATACTTTTTTGTTTTGTATATGGATATATATATATATATTTTATTAACGGAGTGTTTTCAGTGCTGTGAGATGAAAAGATGTGAAAACTACTCTTGGTAAAGGCAGCTTGCATTTTATTCTGCTGATGTCTGAGGTTTCTAGATGGATTACCTTAAATTTGTTATGCCACGTTAAAAGCCTTGTTTTATGAGGCCAGTCTCAGCTCCTGGCCTCAGTGTCAGGAACCCTGCTATGTGATGCAACATGTCTTGTTAGGTTTAATTGACCAAAGCTGATTTGTTAAAACAATTCATTTGAACAAGTAACTTATGCCCAGGCCAAGTTGCTACCTGAATCTTTTGACCTTGACTTGTTGGGGTCATGAAAAGGCTATGAACTCCTTGACCTTTTTGTTGTATAGAAGTGTCACTGTTTCTTCTGGTTCTTTTATGGAAATAGCTGACAAGCAGGCTTCAGTTTTGACTTTACACCCCAGTGGGCTTCTAGGCAGCCTCTGGAATTACTATGTCTTTTATTTAATGTGGTCTGGCTGCAGACTTGGTTTGCTTTTGTCTGCTGACAATGATGGGGACAAATTGGCAGCTCTTGTTTATATAGAAAGGATAAGGAAAGGATTTCTTGTTTCTAGAAGGCTAATTTTAGCTCTGTGCTTCCCTAAGGCTGTCCCACATTAAAAATGTGCATTTTAAAAAAGAAGCACACAGTCATTTTGAATTCTTTTTCTGAACTTTTATGACAACCGCACTAAAACTTTTAGCAGTTCTGGATAAACCCCTTGGTATGGACTATGAAACCTGTTTTTAACTCTGCTTGGTTTTTTTAATATTTAAGTATTTATATTATTCCAGCGTTAGTTGGGAAATATTGGGGTGATATATTTGTACACTACTTCTAAATAGTATACAAATACTGGATATTCAGGGATTTTGTGTTTTCAGTATTGTAATTATACAAGTTCAAACAAAATTAGTGGGCTGCTTATGAATAATATATCAATTTGAATAAATAACTTGAATAGCCTGTTAATTTGAATATTCTAATGCTGGACTGCATATCAGTTTCTATTATTGATAAGTTGGAAGTTCTCAAATAAAGATTCCATAGGTGATATATCCTCTTCCTCATTTTAAAAGCCCTTGCTAGCCTAGCTGCCATACTGATTCTTGAGGGTTTCTCCATTGTGGGTGGAGACAGCAGCCAGGAATGGGTGGTTCTCGCCTGTTCAGCTTGAAGGACTGAGACTATGGTGTATAGATCAGTTTTTTCATCATATTGACAAGTTCCAGAGAGTTCAATGAAAGAACTCTGCATAAAATAGAGGATCCATGTGGTAAATGTAGACGTGAGAAAAGTAGGTGCTACGTGTCAGTCTTACGCATAGCATGTTAATGTCAGTGAAAAAGGAAGCATGTATTCTGGAAGGATTAAAACAGCTGCATCTTTTAGAAGATTGGTAGTTGGTTTAAAGGCTATTCCCAGTTGTCTACGTGTGATCGTGTTTGCAGTTCGGTTGGGACCTCCAGCAGAGAAGCTGTGCCAAACTTGTTTTGAAGCAGTTTAGCAAGCTTTCTAAAAGATGCGATTGATTTGATCTGTTAGAGAGACATACCCAATTTATGCTAATCTGCTTTGCAAACCCCCCTTTTGAATGCTTTATGGGGTCTCACTGCAAGGTCCAGGTGGGGGGAGTCCATTGCATATATTAGAACCAAACAATAAATTAGAACAGTGCAATTTTAGTCCATCTCATCTCCTAGTAGGCTAGGTATACTTAAGAAAATGGAACTTTATGTGAGAGTCGTTTCTCACATGGGCAAAGAAAGACAATATGACAACAGATTTGCCTGTGACTAAAACAAGAGACAGATGGCAAATAGGCTTTCTGCCTCAAAGGGTGGTGGTGGTAACTATTGCATAAGATGGGCAGGAGAAAATGACACAATAAGGTTGTTTTTTGGTTCTGTAAATAAGACCTACTTTTGAATTACAGCAGTTAAAAAAATATTTCATGATAGTTTCTTAGGATTTTTAAAAAATCTTAGCATTTTAAAAAAATAATTAATTATTGTCCAGAGTATTTGGAGAGAAACTTGTCTACTTCCTGGATCAAAGCCATAACCATTGATAGTTTCTTTGCAGGAAGAAGTGAAAAAGTGCATCTGTGGAAACAGCTAGTGCCGTGATGGCGAACCTATGGCACGCGTGCCACAGGTGGCACACGGAGCCATATTAGTGGGCACGCCAGCTCAGCTCTGGGGCGCATGCGCGGGCCAGCCAGCTGATTTTCAGGCCTTCTGGGCCCACCAGAAATAGGGAAACAGGCTGTTTCCTGCCTCTGGAGGGCCTGGGGGCGGGGTGGGGAAGGCCCGTTTTTCTTTCTTGCCTGACTCCAGATCCTCTCTGTGTATCTGGGAAGGGCGAAAACAGCCTTTCCCACTCCAAGCCTTGGAGGCCCTACGGAGGCTGAAAGGGCCCATTTCCCGACTCCCGGTGGGACAGGAAGTGACGTTTTTTCCTGTCCCCAGCCTCCAGAGACTCCTAGAGAGGCTCCTAGAGACTCCTAGAAAGGTTCTGGAGGCTGGGGACAGCAAAAAATGTCACTTCCTGTCCCACCGAGAGTTGGGAAATGGGCCCTTTCAGCCTCCATAGGGCCTCCAAGAGAGTGGGAAAGGCTGTTTTCGCCCTTCCCAGATACACAGGGAGGATCTGGAACCAGGTAAGAAAGAAAAACGGGCCTACCAGGCCAGCATGTGCCAGGAGCGGGGGGGAGGGGGTTGCTCATGCATGCGCGTGGGCACGTGCGCGCGCGACCCTCCCCCGCCCCCCCGGCACGCGATGGCAAAAAGGTTAGCCATCACTGAGCTAGTGGAACCATAGGTCAATTGTTAAAATCTCGTAAGGCATATATTCCTCACCTTTTAAATAGATATTGATGGAAGAATCCATTGATGATTATGTACCATCAAGTTGTTTTTGAATGCCAGTGACAACATAGGATGACTCTTGTCCATGACAATCTACCCCTACCTGTTCTTTCAAATTTCCCAATGGTGCACTCATCACCACTGCAACTGAATCATCCACCTTGATGCTGGTTATCCTCTTGACTTTTCTTCCATTTTTCCAAGTATTGGAGCCTTTTTCCACAGAACTGGTTCTTCACATAAGGTGTCCAAAGTAGGATAATTTGAGTTTGGTCATTTCTGCTTCGAGAGAGAACTCTGGGTTAATGTATTCAAGGATCCATTGGTTTGATTTATTCCTTTGGCTATCCATAGTATTTTCAGAAGTCTTCTTCAACTTCTTCAAGTTTAAAGGGGTCATGTCGTGTTTTTTTAAAGTCCAACTTTTACTTTGGTAGAGTGTCACAGGGAATACTATGGCTTGCATATTTCTGATCCTTATAGGAACTAACATATCATTTGAGTATCTTTTATAGCTTCCTTTCATATATATTCAACATATAGTTCAATAAATAACGGGACAAAATGGAAGGATCCATGTGTACATTTTAATATACAGATAGTCCTTGAGTTACGATGGCAATTAGGAGCTGAATTTCTATCATTAAGCAACACAGTCATAAAGTGAGATGTCATGTGACCGCATCATTTATCAAGGGGAATACCGCCACTCAATGTAGCTGTTATTGACTGAATCTCACTGCTCGTTAACTAAGGACCAATCCCAATCCAAGCCATTCTCAGATGGTCCCGCCCAGTCCGAAGACTTGGCTCTTCCAAGGTAAGGTATTACCTCCCTTTAATTTTCCCCAACTGCCTATCTCCACCCTTTGGGCTGCCATACACCTTGCCTTGCATGGTGGCAAGCATTCATAAAATTGCATGACTCTGGGGTTGCTTGCTATCCTGCAGTTCAGGGGCTTCTTGGCACGCTTCTGCAAGGAACCCCTGAGCTTCAGTGTGAAGCTGCAGCCTCCAATCCTGCAGGATGAAGCCTTAGCCTAGCCCAGCAAAATAGTGCAAAGCTCCAGCTGCAGCTGCCCTTGCCACCCTGTACTTGAGATCCTTGATTGCCTATGCTCTCCTTTACCGGCTGACTTATACTATGTTCTTGCTCCTGTTCCTGACAGGGCATGCCCAGCCTGGCTCTTGGTGAGGCAGCTGTTGGTCACGTGAGGCCTTCTTCCTGAGGTCTTGTGAGGAAACTGCCATGTGCAACCTTGAAAAGAAGCCCTTATGCAGTCAGTAACTAGCCTTGCAAAGGGCTGTGCTGGGTATGCTTGGTCAGTAGTAGGAACAAGGAGATGGTAGAGTGCAGTAAGCCAAAAAGGTCGAAATGGGGGGAAATAGCTTGCTAAAGGAAGTTGAAGCATCCCTGTGGTTATGTGCGTGGGTTGTGAAGTGTCCAAATTTTAATCATACGATTACAAGGGTGTTGCAATTGCTATAACTTTGGGACCAGACATACCCTATTTTTGGGAGTATAAGACGCACCTTTTTTCCTCAAAAAAGAGGGTGAAAATCTGGGTGCGTCTTATACTCTGAATGTAGCCACACCCAGCTTCTCAAACGGAAAGAGGCTGAAAAAAGCATCAGAATCAAAGCTTCAGAAAAGAAGTCCCCAAACAGAGCTTCAGAGGCTTTTTTTTCTGAAGGTCAGTTTCGGAGGCTTTCAGAGGGAGGAAAAAAAGTTTTTTTGAAACAAAGTTTCAGAAGTTTCAGAGGCAGAAAAAAAAGCAAAAAAAAAAAAAAAGCAAGGCACAGAGCTCATAACCAAGGAAACTGTTGCTAAAATTCACCTGTGGGAACAGCTAATTGGGGATATTCCAGGAGGCCCATCTACCCACCAATCAGCTTTTTTTTTAATTTTCCTCCCCAAAAACTAAGGTACGTCTTATACTCTGGTGCGTCTTATACTCCGAAAAATACAGTAAGTACTATTTGTTTATTGCTGCCATAACTTTGAATGGTCTCTGAATGAATGTTCATAACTTGAGGACTATCTATATAATTAATTACTTCTTATTGCTGTCATCTGTTGGATATATGACAGCAAAAATGACCTCAGTCAGAATGTCTTAAGACCTTTTTTTTTTTTTTTGAAGTTTGAAGAGAGAAAATACCAAATATTTACTTGTGCAGGTATTAAATTTAATTAAAACTTTCATTAGCCAGGACAATTAAATGTAAAGAATAAGACTGGCTCAGCACACAGCGTTGCAGCATAAAAGACACAGAATAACTACAAAAGCAGATGAGAAAGATAAGAGCAAGGGGGAATAAGCACAGGCACTCATTGTTAAACTTACTGTATATAGTAGCTTTTATGACTCACTGGAGTGGAAAAAAGTTCTGAGGGACAAGTGATGTAATTTGTCTTCCAGGAAATCTAACATGGCCCTGCTTCTGTGTCAGTCTCCTGCAGCTTTTCTAATCCTGTATGGAATCCAGCCTATGTTTGCATTAATTGTTGGTGAAAAACTTATGTGGACAGTTGGTGGTTGCTTCAGGTGTTACATGTATTAAACCTGTGCAACTATATTTTCTACAAAGGCAACTGTATATTTTAGAGAATAATGTCTGAATATTATCCTCTGCATATAATTTTGTATTCCATCTTTATTTTCTACAAATTAACTCAAGGTGGCGAACATATCCAACGTCCCTTTGACCCCATTTTTCCCACAACAACAACAGCCCTGTGAAGTGAATTGAGCTAAGAGAGAGTGACTGGCACAATATTACCCAGCTGGCTTTCATGGCTAAGGTGGAACTAGAACTCAGGGCAGGGTGAATAAAAATCGATGATTTTTAAAATAAAAATAAAAATAAAAATCAGATTTTTAAAAATGTAAATCAGATTTTTTTTAATTTAAATCGGATTTTTTTGATTTTTATCAAATTTATTTTAATAAAATGCTTTTGGAGTAAAAATCTATGGATAGTTTTCTATTTAAGGTACATTAATAATTTAGTTTATTCATCATGAAATGGAGCTTAGTTACGTAACATGAGGTTGTATATTCTGCAATATTTACATTTTTGGTAAATTCATTCAATGAATCCAAGCTCTGCAAGCTAAATAAGAAACCTTCATTTTGTTTGCAAATAATAATATTAAAGATTCTAACTACCAGCAAGGATGAGTCCTTACATTTAAAGAGCATTTGTCATTTCAGATCCATCATGGCAGCGGCTGTTAGTGGGCATCCATTCCCTTGCTGCCTGCCACGTCCCTCATTTCATTGTGTCACTGCCGCATCACCAGCCGTCCCATTAAAGTTAATGGGACTGTGGGTTAATCAACAGCGGGTCAAAGGAGGGAGCTGCTGCGGGACAGAGATGATAGTTGCTCTTTAAAAATTATGATTTAAATTGAGTTGATTTAAATCAAGCCTTTTTACTAGTGATTTAAATTATGATTTAAATTGTAATTTAAACTGTGATTTAAATTGTGATTTAAATCATGATTTAAATCGATTTAAATCAAATTCACCCTGACTCAGGGCCTCCTACTTTCTAGCCTGCTGCCTTAAAACACTAGTCCAAACTGGAATGCTAGTTATTATGTAATGTTATGGTATAGAACAATTGTGGGTAGCTTTATGCCATATGTTTGTGTCAGTATGAAAGATGGAATAAGTAAGAAATTTTCAGAGCAGCTCAAAAAGGCAGATCTAAATTTATGCAACACATGGAAAGAATACTTGAATGATATATTTGAAGATGCCACAAGTTATAATTCTTCATATGAAAGATATCCATGTAAACTGGATCATGTAGCAGCATTTTGGAAAAGTCCTAAGATGATAAAATGCCATGTTGGGACTGGCCAAAATTTCGACAGCCCAGGCTTTTAAAAGTTGTGAAAAAACATATGGGAATTGTAGTGTTTGGAATCCATCACACAGAAGTTCCATCTCAATTCTTCTGGAACTGAAATTTACCTGAAGAGCTAGATTTTGAATTGGGAGGGATGTACATGGATGTACAAATGGAGTTTTTAGTTCAGAAAGTGAAAAGTAAACAGTTTGTCAGTGAAAATTCATTCTATTTCATGTTTTCTTAAAACATAACAGTAATACAGTATCTATTCCAGTGCAGCCAGAAGTGGTTCAGAACTCTACATTGGAGAAGCCAACCAGCCTTTAGACAAGAGGATTACTCAGCACAGGAGAAATAGCCCCACAGGACCAGAATCAGCGATATAAGCTTCATTTAAAAGAAAAAATTATTATTTTGAGGAGAATAATGTTATTTGAGATGACCTCGAAACCTGACATTCACATTTTGGACATAGAAGATAGATGGTTTGAGAGACGTGCGAAGGAATCATTTATGCCAAAGCAGGGGTGAAATCTAATTTTTTTTGCTACCGGTTCTCTGGGCGGGGCTTAATTAGTGGGCGGGGCTTGGTGGTAAGGTGAGTGGGAGGGCGTGGCTTGTTGGTCAGGTGGGCGTGGCCAAGTCAATGTCACTTCTTTGCCCTTTTTTAACCTACAAAACACAACACAACACAAGTGGCTCACCCACAATATAAAAGCAGCTGTGCTAGACTCAGAATGGCCCCTGCAACAAGCAGGAACCTCACACAGCCACAAAAAGCCCAATAAAACAACTTTCACACTTTACACACACACAACACAACACAACACAACACAACACAACACAACACAACACAACACAACACAACTGGCTCACCCACAATGTAAAAGCAGCTGTGGTAGACCCAAAATGGCCCCTGCAACAAGCAGGAACCTCACACAGCCACAAAAAGCCCAAAAAACCAACTTTCACACTTTACACACACAAAATTCCACATACAGCTTTGTGAGATTTTGTGTGTTTGTGTAGTTAGAGTGAAACACTACAGAAACACACAATCTCAGAAAGCTGCACAAATATTTTATTTTAATTTATTTTTATTTTTATATAAAAGCAGCTAAATTTAAAACTTCCTAAACTTTAAAGAACAACTAAACAACTAAAAAAAGAACAACTTAAAAAAAAACCCAATTAATTATTTTTTTAAAGCTCCCAAAGGGGAAAAAAACTTAACCAATAGAACAGGGGTTTCCAACCTTGGCAACTTTAAGACTTGTAGACTTCAACTCCCAGAATTCCTCAGCAGCTTTGCTGGCTGACGAATTCTGGGAGTTGAAGTCCACAACTCCCTGCCTGCTTGAATGCAGGCAGGGAGATTCAGTTGCTTGCTGATGCAATGAATTGTAGGGATTACAGCAAGGCGTTGCGACCAGCAGCTAAGGTAAGCAAGCTGAGGGGGGGAGGGGGAGGGATTTTTGCTACCGATTAGCAGGCAACTCAGCTGACATCATCAGAGCTTGGCTCCTCAGAGCCATTTAAAAGAAAAAAAAGGCTCTGATGATAGTGAGGCTCAGCTGGGCATGGGGGGTGGGGGCAGGGATTTTTGCTACCGGTTCTCCGAACTGCCCGCCGCCATTGTTACCTACTCGCCCGAGCCGGTCCGAACTGGGAGCATTTCACCCCTGTGTCAAAGTGAAAAATCATTCCTACAATAGAGGTGGAGGCCTCAGACACACAACCTGTCTTCACCCCATTTTTTATGCTACGCTCTTTCAGTCCCCCAGGAAAATTAAGACCACTTCACAGGTTCCCCAGGGAGGCCACACTTAATGAACCCTAAGAATTTTAGGAGTTGGTAGAATCTTTGCCTACTCAGATTCCCTCTAACCGATTGCTCAGACTGAAGAAGCTGCTTGGATAGCAGCGAAATGTTTCAAACCAACAAAATTAAGTCCAGTTGCCATGAGTCAACTTCCGAACAGTAAAAGTTGTTAATCTGCATTTGCTTCCACATGTCTGCATTTTTGGATTAACAAGAATAAATAATACTAGAGGTGCTGATACAGATGAAGTGGCAAAATGAAAAGCGGAGGTAAAATGTAGCTGAAGGTAGACTTTATGGCTGACAGGTATGCAGCTCTATTGTTGGCACTATTCTTGAAAGAGGTCCAGCTGTTTGTGTGTAATTTCGGGCCTGAAGGAAAGCTAGATTAGCTCATTTGCCCTTTCTCTTGACATTTTGTAAATTACTGATCTTCAGTGGTATCAGAATGTTGCTCCCTGAGGTATTCTGCCTTATCCTATATATTTAAAATATTACTTTATACAAAGCAATAAAGAGATGAAATGAAATATAACCCAGGCATATCTGACACAAATCAACCATTCACCCTCACAAACATAAAAAAACTAAAATGCAGTAAGTTTGATTTAGTGAATACCACAAGTCAATTTTTAACAAATTGAAACTTTGAGCTCTATTGTCCTCTTCTTTTTTTTATGCCACTGTTTGAGGGCAGTGTGGGTCTTGATTTTATAAGAGTAGTAAATGAATAAATACTACAGTACATCTAAGAAAAATACAGATGAGCTATACAATTAATTTTATTGCATGGTTTTCCTTGTTCTACATTATTAGATTTCTGTATACTTTAATTGCAAGGCTGTTCCAGCTTTATTTTTGAAAGGTTATCTTGAGTTAGAGGTACCCAAAAAGCTGATCGCATAGATCAGATGACTTTGATCTTGTATTGATTAGATAGTAACCACCAAATCACAAAGTACCTTTCTAATTTGAAAGAAAAAATGTTTAATATTAGATTGAGTATGTCAAAGACTTTGGGCATGCTTAAACTTGCATCATGGCTTATGGTAGAATTCCAAAGTAAAAATTATTCCCAAGTAAAAACATAACTCTCTGAAATTTAGTCTTCTTTTAAGTTGTAGATAATGTACTTCGTTGGCTTCTCATATTTTCTTCCTAATTTTTCAAGGGAAAATTAGTGAAATACTATGAAATTAAACCCAGAATATCTGATTTGTAACCTTATCTTGGTATAGTTAATTGTGTTATTTATGTTCCTTCCCTTCCTATCAAGTATCAGCATTAGAACCTTTTTAAGAAACTGAGAGGCCGAAGGGCAGAATATAGCAAACCATAATTTGGATGAAGCTGCCTCTAGTATGGTGTACACATTCTGTCCTTTTCCTCATGACTCTGCTTTTTCTTTTTTTTTTCTTTTTTTTTTAAAACCTTCTAAAATGTTTTGAGGTAGCTAACTGGCTAATGCTCAAAAAATCGCTTTTTTTTTTTTTTTTGGGAAAATTACTACAATGAGCTTATTTCTTATTGTTGCATTTTATGATAAAAACATTTCTTTTGTTCTCTTTGTTTTGATCAGTGTCAATACTAAAAAGTGTGCTGTTGCTTTTCTACTGACAAAAGAATAACAGGACAGTGTTACAAAATAGAATTATAAAAAAGATTTGTCTGTCTTAGTGCAGTTTCAGACTTCTAAAGTTTATATGCCACTGTTTTTCCACACAATGCTTTCCTGTTTTTCTACACAACTCTGTCAGAAATGTGTTTTTATCCTACAATCCAATTAGTTATATTTGTTTGTTTATGTTTCTGGGATTAAGTTATATATTCTAGAAAGTTTTGGAAAACAGTTATTAGATTGTTGTCATTGTAACCAAAGGGTCCAATCCTACATTCATTTTGAGCTCTTTAAATCACTAAGATTTAATTATGTTCTGGCTTAAATTAAAAGAATAAATTGAAACTAAGAAATAATTCTTCCATAAGGCTTATAACAGTGTATGTATAACAGGAATCAATTCCTAAAGGAATGAATATTCTATTTACTTGTTACATATTCATATACTGTATTTTAATATTATTCATTATCTTGTTTTTTATATTAATGCAATAGTGGGTATTTTTTCATGATCTGTAATTATCCAATAACAATTACTGCTCCATTTATAAATACCATAATGGGAAAAGCTGCTTATAGAAATACGAGGAATATTAGTCTCTCAATGACTATTAAATAGTCTCATTATATAATATCAACCCTTTTAAAAAAAAATTTGGAATAATTTTTAATTCCAAGAAGCATTGTATCAGAATCTAATCCGTTTCTCCTTTCTATATTTATCTAATATGAAAGGGATACACTTAAAAATTCTGTGGCTAAACATTTGAACAGTTACACAGAACAGTGAAATAATGTGAAAATGTAGATGATAATAGGCAGATAATACTTAGGTTATAATGAATTATGAAAACTAAAAATGTGTCTGTCTGATGTCTGTCTAATCGCTGTTTAAAATTGTGTTAGCATTTATATAATTTATAATTATTTGTTCCAAGTAATACTTTTTAATATATATAGCCAATGCTCTAAACTTTTAAAAAATCCAATATGCATTCCTAGCATAGTTGATATTTGGACTACATGGAAAAGTGTCTATGAAAACCTCTTTTCAAACAACTGAAAAATATTTTGTTTGTAATGTTTATGTTAAGCACTTAGTGTTTATTATTATAATTAATATGCATATTATTTGCATTGTTCATAGAAATATATCTCTATATATAAAAGCGAAAACCACTCACGCCGTAATCACGAAATCTCCAGAACTGTAAAGCCTACAAACTTGAAATTTGCCATGTATGTTCCACTTGGCTTCTAGGTGCTCACTAAGAAAGGATTTTTCGAAATGACTATCAGAGCATTAGTATTTCCTATATTATGATTAACATGCTCTGATGCTAAGGAGTTCTACACCACCTCACCACCTGAAAGGAAATCTGTTCCAAATGCAAAACGCAAACAGAGGAGAGGAGTATCATTTTCAGTTTTACTTTCACAGCAGGAAGCAGCTTTAATACAAAACAGTTGAATTAAGCCATGGCCAGGCTCCTTCCTGAGAGAAGGGGATAGGATAGGGGACGCTTCTGTGGGGCAAGGCTGAAGGAGAGAAGGGGATAGGATAGGAGACATTTCTGTGGGGCAAACCTGAGGGAGAGAAGCGGGATAGGATAGGCTTCTGTGGGGCAAGGCTGAGGGAGAGAAGGGGAGAGGAGTGACCGATAGTAACCAATCATTAATTTTCAAGTTTTAAGTGTCAATTTATCAAGCCCCATTACATAGTTTTGTAGTGAAGCGTGGGTATCCAGCTAGTTCTAAATATATCTTAATGCTTTGGGATATGTATTATAGTAGAGTACATTGGTAACTATGTATTTTTGAAGTAGTAAAGAGGCAAAAAAGATCATAGTGTTCTCTTCCTAAATCACCTGATTGGCAATGTAGATGTCATTTAAGATGGATGTTAAACAAAAGGAGAAGAATTTTCATATGTGAACAGAAATACCAGGAAGACCTATGTATAGTATTATTAGAAAAATCATAATAATAAGAAATAGTAAGCTAAAATATTAAAGGCATGAGAGGAGAGAAAAGAAAGATTAATCTAGTTTATACCAATAGGTTCACTATGATTCTTCATATCTTCTATTCTTGGAAACTGTCCTTTTTATTGTATCCATATACTACTTGTATATAGATACAGTATCCTACACGGTTTCTTTTTTAAAATTTTCAGTGTTCTGTTTTTAAGATCTCCTTAACTCCATCCAGATATAATTTTCTTTTAACACATTCACACTGAAAAATTTATGTAACTGGTGCAATTTACTTTATGTACATTTGCAACTGTAATAATTAGTGTAATTATTAATTTAATTATTGATGTAGTTATGTCACTTCTATCAATTGATCCAGTTTGCATAATTATACAAACAATTCAAATTATGCCAGAACATGAATTCGGATTTAATGGGCATTTGGATTTAACAGATGCTGTTTTCCTACTAATTGAAAGAAGTGAAAGAAGCTTTCACTGTATATAACGTATTTCAGGCAATTCCAAATAATTCTGGTCTCTAATAGTTCAAACTTGTATACCTAGTATGCAGGGGTGAAATGCTACCGATTTGGTCCGGTTCGCCCAATCTGGTAGTAAAAAATGCTACTGGTTCGCCGAACAGGTAGTAAAAAATGTTTTTAAAAAAGTTCCGACAATCAGCTGAGCGACCTGCGATTGTCGGAACTTTTTTAAAAAACTTTTTAAGCATTTCTTTAAAAAGTAAAAAAAAAAAAAAGTTCCGACAATCACGGGTCGCTCAGCTGATCTTTGGATTTTTTTTTTTAACTTTTTAAACATTTTTTTTACTGCTGGCTCGGGCGAATAGGTAGTAAAAAATGCTTTAAAAAAGTAAAAAAAAAAAGGCTCCAATAACCACAACTGTGCCGCGCAATTGTTGGGGCCTTTTTTTTTTTTTTTTTTTTACTTTTTTAAAGCCTTTTTTTACTATCTATTCGCCCGAGCCAGTAGTAAAAAAATGGTTTTAAAAGGTAAAAAAAAGGATCTGATGATCACAGCTGTGGCGGGGGATCATAGGAACCTTTTTTTTACTGGGGTGGGGGTCTGTTTTTGCTCCCAGCAGGCTTCCCTGAAGCCTGCTAAGGCAAAAATGGGGGGGGGGAAGAAGGGTGTAGGCCAAAAACGGGGGGGATTTGTTTGAAAGAGAGAAAGAAAGCAAGAGAGAAAGAAGGAAGGGAGGGAGGGAGGGAAGGGAAGGGAAGGGAAAAGGAGAGGAAGGAAGGACTACAAACCTGGCACTAGACGCAGTTTCAGAGGATAATCCAGGGCTGGAAGGGACCTGGAGGTTATCTAGTCAAACCCTGCTCCAGCAGGACATTGTTAGTGAGTTTTTGTCTTTTGACCCCCTGTCACATGATTACATAGCCATGCCCACCTGGTCACATGACCTCCACCAAGCCACGCCCATAGAACCTGTAGGAAAAAAATTTAGATTTCACCACTGCTAGTATGCAAATAGGTTCTAAAAATTAGTTTTCCTATCTCTGTCAGCTTTCCTGTATCCCAGAACCCTAATAATCTGATATGAGTTGCCAGGTTTATGGAAACCTCTACGTGTTGTGTTTGAGAATGTCTTCTCTCTTTATATCTGCACTATATATGCAGATATGAAGGGAAGGACTACCCTGTTTCCCTGAAAATAAGACATCCCCTGATAATAAGCCCAATCGGGCTTTTGAACGCATGCACTAAAATAAGCCTCCCCCCCCGAAAGTAAGCCCTCCCCGAAAATATTTAAATGCAGAGCTGGAAATCAGGTAAGATGGCAAGAGGAGCCCCATTGTGTTCCACGCACCCCAAAATAATAAGACCTCACCAAAAATAAGGCCAAGTGCTTATTTCGGGGTTCAAAAAAAATAAGATAGGGTCTTATTTTCGGGGAAACGGTACATCAGAGTAAAATTACTTGTCATGACCCTACTTACACGTTTAAGCTTTGACACGGACCCACTTATATGATTATGACTTAGATAGTTTTTTTGTTGGGTGGGACTCGTGAATGGATGCGTACACTTAAGAATAAGTCTGTGCAGAGTTTTGGGAAAGGAGAATTCAGAGCCAAAGGAACCTTCCTCTTAAATAACAGAGGTTTAGTATTGGCATTCAAACTATTACATTAACTATGGGAATAATAGAAAGCTGTATGGGATGCTGGTTGGCTTTGTAGTAGAGTCTTATTCTTTTCTAAAGTAGTGTTGGATTAATACCTGAATTTACTAATACTTGAGTACATAGCTGTGGGCTCCAAACAAATTTACAAGAATCCTGAATTCTTGTTTAGAAGTTGACTAATAGTGAGCTAAGGATCTGATAGAATATAGAGAAGTGGATTTTATTTTGAAAGTTTAGTTTAAATACTGTAGTACAACAAAACATACTCCTTTCCTGATCTTTCTAAAGTAAAAATCTGGGTTGCAAATGAGAAATATCCTGGAGTCTGCAGAGCTGGCTAATATCAAGCCAAGCTTGTAGAGATTCCAATAATCTTTTATAAATGATATTGCAGTTTTACACAAGCCTTTTGTCTTCAATGGGCTATGTTGCAATCTGAGATACTGTACTTTTAGCTCTTATATGTTCAGACTTTGAATAGGTCTTGCAACCATCTAAAGGTGCGAAAAGATTACTCTGGAGTCTCAAATAACTGCAATCCACTCATTTCAAATAGGGGAAGACTTGCTTGCCTTGATTTGATTATTGAATGAGGTGCACTTGTACTTTTGAACACATCTGCTTAAATGATTCTCTCACCTCTAGAATCATAATCTTTATAGATGTTTTAAAGAATGGTTAGTGGAGAGAAATCACTTACACATTGACCCTTTATTCCCATAACATTTAGTTAATTAAAAAAATTACTTGCCACCAACTCAAGTCATGATTTTGGGAAGCTTGCAATGTTCTTTTGCTTCTTGTAGTTATATTACTCAGATTTGCAAAAAATTGTGTTGGATGGCAATTTGCCACAAAACATTAGGGAAGTTAGCTGAAAAGGAAAATAAGATTGTAGTTCACAAGGACTCTACCCTATTATTTCAAGTTGTTGATATGAATTCTCCATCTGGTGACATATCTATGAGCAGTGTCTCCAGCCTGTAGCTTAAAATATATCCCTTTCTGGCCAACTGATTTACATATCACAAAAGGCTTTCTTCTCCAGTGTAGTTGTGGGAATGGGTTGCTACAGTCCTATCTGCCCACAGACTGAGTCACAATTATTCAGCCATGCCTCCCTGCCTCTCTCTCAGGTCCCAGTTTTTGACTCAGTCGGCCCAAGAGAGACATTCTTTTGGAGACAGCTGGTTTTTCGTTGACTTCCATTCCTGGACTATCCTCCAATTCAGGTTTTTTTCTCCGAATCAATTTAGCGATAGGCAGTGGTTTCCTTACTTGCGCAACAGACTCCATGGATTGTGCTGGCTAGTCCAGCTTGGCTGGCAATGCCGCCCACACTTCCGGCCCCCACTGTCATCAAAGTGGGGCCTGTTCTCTGTGCCGCTCCTGCCATGGAGCAAGTCAGCAGGCTGCCTATTAGCCGCAGTGGGCTGACAACTCAAATGCTGCTGCAGCGCGCCAATTAGGAGCACCAGGACTCGCTTAAGAATGGTGCGAGCTGGCTCATTCGCCACCAGTCCCTGGGTCTTCCAGGTCAACGGAGCGGCGCAAAGGCACCATTTTGCGGTTTGAACACCAATCCGTGGTTGTCTCAGGTTGAGGAAGCGGCTCCAGTACTGTCTATCCCTAGGTTCGCCCTAGGAAAGCCGCCCATTGAAGCAGTCATCAGTTGCTTGCGTATGTGCTGGCTACTCCCGGGGTTTTCCGGCACTGCCGCCACTTCATTGCTCCCTCCAGTCTTCGGGGTGCAATTGGAGGCACAGGGTCCCTGACCTAGACCGCTGGGCACTACCCTGATTAATAGGGAGCAGGACTGTACAATCAATAGCTCCCAATCCTGATTGAAAGCAGGGACAAAAGGAAGGTCTTGCCTTCATCAGCAAGATGTGTAGACCGTTGCCCCATCTCCTTCTACTGGAGGTCATCCTTTCGGTCCAATGAGCAGGAGGGTCCATCCCAACAGATGTTTTACGCCCAAAGGGCAGACCGCCAGACTGAGAAACATAGTTTTCGAGCCAAACCATGGAGCTTTCCCCCAACAAACGGCCATTTTGAGGGATGGGCAACCGCCAGTTCCATAGACAAAAATGACTTCAAGGCTAATCCCCCCATTGGAGGACGCTAGAGTTTCTTTGCAGACCAGTGGATGGAGACAACAACAGACAGTTGGGTTTTGAACACAGTAAGGTTGGGTCTCTCATTGGAGTTCCTCTCCAACCCTCTGAACCACTTTGTACAATGCTCTGTCTCACACAGCAACACCAAACAGGGCCTCATGGACAAGGCCATTTATCACTTTTTGGAAATCCAGACCATAGAGGCTGTTCCAGAGGAACAGTGGAGACAGGGATTTTACTCGATCCTATTTATTGTACCAAAGCCTTCGGGGTGGGTGGGGGTGGAGAGCAATCTTGGATTTAAAGAGCCTAAACACCTACTTGGTCTACAGGAAGTTCAAGAGGAATTCTCTCCAGTCCATTCTGGATGGAATTTGGCCCGTGGACTTCCTGGCATCAATCGACTTAATGGAGGCTTGCCTCCACATTCCCATTGTGCCAGCCCAAGCAGGTTCTGTTATGCAGAGAAGCATCTTCAATACAGAGCCCTGGTGTTCGGACTGGCTTTGGCACCCAGGAGCTTCACGAAGGTCCTGGCCACCCTAGCAGCTCACCTGAGATTAATACTGGTGAGACTGCAATGCTACCTGGACAACATTTTGGTCCAGGCCTCCTCCCTTCCCAGGGCAAAGGAGGATCTAGATATAACAATTCGGGCCCTGCAAGACCATGGCTTCCTGATAAATTACAAAAAGAGCCACCTAGTTCCCTCCACTCTCATAACTCATCTAGGTGCGATTATTGACACCAGGCTTGGGGAAGTTTTCCTCTCGCAAGAAAGGTGGGACAGCATAAAGACCTTAGTAGTTCAGATCCAGAGTCTCCATAGCCACCTTGTCCAAACTATTTGGCAAAATGGTATCTTGTATGGCAATAGTACCTTGGGCCCGATTACATGCCAGGAACCTTCAGTGGTTCCTGCTACCATATCAGATGGCAAACAGCTCCAATTCTCTGACCAAGGTCAGGGTTTCCTTACCCGTCATGAAGTCCTTCCAATGGTGGGCTTCCTCAGTTCTCAACAGGGGAAGTGTCTTCAGAGAGCCCATTTGAATCATGCTCACATCTGATGCAAGCCTCTTCAGCTGGGGGGCTCACCTCAAATCCAAGGTAGTGCAAGATCGCTAGTCTTCACAAGACCTCACCAACATCAACTGGTTGGAGTAGAGGGCAATGTTTTGGGACTCGGTGCAAGGGAAACACGTCCTTGTGCTGACCGACAATGTAGCAGCAAAAGCTCATATCAACCGCCAGGAAGGGACCCACTCGAAGCGCCTTATGGAGGAATTCTTGAGGTTAGGGAGGTAGGCAGAAAACAACATCCTCTCCATCAAGGGGGAGCACATTGCCGGAACATCGAACATTCAGGCAGACTATCTGAGCAGGATCACAGTGGACAACGCCGAATGGCATCTCCATCCGGAGATCTTCTGAGACATATGTGACAGGTTCGGGCATCCTACAGTAGACCTGTTTGCTTCTCAGACAAACTCCCAACTTTGTCCTTTCTTCACGAGGTTTCCAACTCCGGGAGCCGAGGAGACCAACGCTCTTTACAGTGTTTGGCCACCTGGCCTCCTATATGCATTTCCACCTCCCCCCCTAATACCAGGGGTAATCCGGAAAGAGATCTTGGAAGAAGCAGAGGTTGCCCCTCACTGGCCCAGGTGTCCGTGGTTCGTGGACTAGGTCAGTCTGTCAGTGTCATGGCCCTGGAGAATTCCTCCAGATAGGATTTCTCTCAGCCGGGGGTTTTAGTACATCTGGAGCCACAGTGGCTCCAACTGACCACCTGGTACTTGAGGGGATCCTCCTGACAAGGTTATAAGGACTATCCAGGCGGCCAGGAGACCATCGACCATCAGGATCTACAATGCCACCAGGGCTAGTTTTGTCGGATGGTGCGCAAGAGGTCACATAGATCCTGCCTCCGCTTCCATTCTGCAGGTACTGGACAAGGGATTGTCTAACAGTACCATTCAACAGCAAGTAGCGATGTTATCTATGGTACTGATAGGCAGCGAACGGGGTCCTCTCGCATGCCATCCTGTCATCCGCAAGTTCATTCAAGGTGTGACTAATTTGCATTCACCGACTATTCATATATACCCCACTTGTGATTTACCCAAGGTGCTGCAGGCATTTACAGCGCCACCCTTGGAGCCTCTGCGGACAATGAGCCTCAGATATTTGACTCTTAAGGTGGCTTTCCTGGTAGCTGTTACCTCAGCAAGGCGCATATCCGAGATAGTGGCACTATCCCTCAGGGCGGATCTCTACATTTTTCATCCGGATAAGGTGATCCTCCATCTGGATCCTTCCTTCATCCCCAAGGTAAACTCCTGGTTGCACAGGGCCCAGGAGCTTATATTGCCAAACTTTTGTCCAGGACCTTCCCATGCCCTGGAGAGGAGGTGGCATACCTTGGATGTAAGGAGGACTCTCTGGATATACATTAAGAGAACGGCGTCCACCAGGAAATCTGAGGCACTCTTTGTCTCCTTTCAGCCAACGTCGTTGGGCACTAAGGTGTCTTCCTCGACCATAGGTTGTTGGATAAAGGCATGTATCACCAAAACGTACGAGGTGCAGGCAATACCTGTATCTAGACGTAACACTGCACACTCAATGAGAAGCGCAGCCACAACCGCTGCTTGATCGATGCAAGCCTCCCTGGAGGACATTTGCAGGGCGGCCACCTGGACTACTCCTTTGCCTTTCATCAGGCATAAGTTGGATGTCTTCGCATCCACGACGGCATCCTTTGGCAGGAGGGTCTTGCAGCAGGTGCATTTGGCCTTGGGGGCTCCAGACCCAATGGCTACCCGCCCTTAGGACAGCCAGGGTTTGGTTGTCCCATTCCTGGTCTATCCCGCAACTACACCGGAGAAGGTGTGTTGAGCCTTTTCTCACTGGATTGCGTGATAGTCCAGCCCCACCCTGGTGATCGTAGGATCTGGAGCCGGGCGTACCTAATATTCTTGGAAAGCCTCTCTTTCAGCTATGACATCGCCAAAAACTGGGATCCGAGAGAGAGGCAGGGAGGCGTGGCTGAATAATTGTGACTTAGTCTCTGGGCAGATCTGACTGTAGCAACCCATTCCTGGACTAACCCGCAACCCACTGAGAAAAGGCGTTCAGGTAAGACCAATGCCCTTTAATGCCAGGGGACCTGTCCTGGGAATGGATATTGAATCATCAAATCCTAGATAGCACATTCATTCGAACATTCATGAATACTCTTTAATGAAAATTTTGCTATCTGTCCTAGAAATGGACAATTAACCAAAGTATGGAATTTATTTTAGTTCTAAAAAATACATATAGTGAAATTTATTTGAGGGCAAAGCCTTTTCTTTGACTTTAATTGCATAGAATGAAATTGGGAAGGGGGAGGGGACTACATATAACAGAAAAAATACTGTGTTTCAAATCCAGAACAAATATCACTCTTCCTCCCTTGTAAGGCATCGTTGCCAGTGTTTCAGCACAGAGCATAAAAGCTGTGTCTCTCTCCCTACTCAGTTGCTACCAGCATTGCTGTTATTTGGACTTGTAAATCTGTTCCTTGTTGTGAGGGTTTTAGTGATAAGTGCTGTGAAGTTCAGGAACTTGCCCACTTCCAAACATTTTAAAACTACTTGCTTTTGTCCTCTGTCTGCCTTCAGTCATTGTCACTATCAGAACTTTTATTTTTGTGCCTTTGAGTCTGTTTTTTTAGTCCTGATAACTGCTCGGAATAGTCCTAGCCCTGCAATTTCCTTGGCAAGTTTTTTTCAGAGGTACTTTGCCATTGCTTCCTTCTGAAAGAAGGAGAGAAAGCTGAGAGAGAGACCAAGGTCACCCAGCTGGTTTTATGCCTAATGCAGGACTAGAACTCCCAAGTTTCCTGATTTCCAGCCTGATGCCTTACCTGCTGTACCAAACTAGCTCTCACTACAACATGCTTTAACAGCAAGTCAAATCCATATATTTCCTTTTTCTTGCTTTCATCATCCTGGCACATCAGTTCTGCAGAAATCCATAACAATTGTCTACCCACTGTATTGAATAAAAAATAGCCAGTGATGGTTGCTAACCTCAATAATTAAAGTAATTTCTAGTATTTAATTTAAAGATGAAAGAATGTGCAGTTTAATTTGATGGCTCTAATGAGAGTTTCCATTTAAAAATATGGTTTCCCCCCCATCTATGTTAGTGTTTATTACCTAGAAGGGATAGATAGACACAATTATGTTGTGATCATGCCATTCTTCTAGATTCTGTTACAGGGAATAGCAGCATGTTTCTTTTCCCTTATCTGTTGTAATGCTGCCTTGTTTTTTGAACCATTTGTCACTTTTAGGTCATGTGCCTGGGACCACTTAGCACAGCCATGAAGAACGCTACGAGGCAATTGTTTCGGATCATGCAAATGAGACTACTGAATACTGAAAGTTATGGGCAATATTTTGGAAAATACCAATTTACTGACAGATTTATTGAGTCAAATGTATATATGAGGTCCCTTGATTTCATTGTAATGCACTGAAAACAGATGTTGAAGTGTCCCAAACTGAATTTAATAGTTAATCTACATTCCACATGGAAGCTACAAACAAACCATTTAGAATTTTGCTGTTAATCCTGTTAGAGATTCTGAAAATACACCCTGCAGAGTAAATTCATTTTCTACCTTCTCTTGGTTTTTATGAGAATAGAGATAGATGCATGTGATAAATTGTAATTTAATTTGTAAGTCTTTTGGACAGAGACAATTTTGTCTCTGTCCAAAAGACTTATATTTTCTATTTTACTGCAGGGAGGCCTTTAGGCTGATTCACACATCTGTTAACAGGATAAGCAGTCCTTCCTTTTTTAGAAAAAAAAAAACTTGAAAAATGGTCATAGAAGCTTGTATTTGTAGCTTTGAATGGATTCAAATCTTTCATTGTGTGGATTTTTTATCTTTTGTTATTAGTGGGACAATTATTCGGAAAAATATATTTATTTTATTTTAGTTTTTACAGATACTACCTTTATTTCCTGTACTTTTTGTTCATTAAAACTAAGAGGACTAGTAAAGTCAATGCTGAGATGTTCATGTTTCATTCTTCTTAGTCAAGAGAGCTACGCACCTGTCAGATTACAGGCAATTGTCACTTAATGGCCGATTAAAGTTTTAATGAAACCCCCCAAAAAACCCCCCAAACTTACAATTTTTTCTCAATATTATGACTGACATGTTCACACAAACACACACTGCAGTCACGTGATCACATTTCAGGTGCTGGTGACATGACCACAATTTGTGACTTTTTTGTGGGTCTCCAGCAAAAAACGCTCATTTGGGAGAATGGATTTGCTTAACAACTATGTGGTTTGCATAACAACCACATTTTTGCATAACAACCAGAGAGATCTGTTTTATGAGCATTGTAAAAAAGATTGTAAAATTGAGTCAGATCACTTGGTGACCCAATTAATAGCTGCAATTTCTTACGACCAAAATTCCTGGCTCAATTGTGATCATTAAGTGGGGACTACCTGTATCTGTAGAAATAATCAATAAAAAGACAAGCTAGAGCAGGGGTGTCAAACTCATGTCACGGCGGTATCACATGATGTATCGGGACTTCCCCCCTTTGCTAAACTGGGCGTGGCCAGCGCGTGACACATCTGGCCCGTGGGCCAGGAGTTTGACAGCCCTGAGCTAGAGTTTCAAGCTAATCACTAGTCCATTAGGCTGAACATCTAGTTTTCATTTTGGTCTTGAAGACGCATATGTGTAAATTTGCCATAAAGTATCATTTATGGTACTTGCAGTAGACCAAGGGTGTACATTTTCTGTGAAAGTACTTCTACTGTGCAGAGAAGTCTTGGGTTGGGAATAAGATCTCTTATTGTAGGTTTCGCTCTTTATTTTCTGCAGGACTAGAGAGGCAAAGGAGTTTTTTTCTGTACTGAATCCACACGTTTCTGTTTCTTTCCTGCCTATGCCATTCTAGGACTTGCCAAATGCCTCAGAGGTTTGGAAAACATAAAACCCTGCAATCAGCACAGAATAAACAAAATTAGTGAATGCTTCAGGTTTGATTATAGAAACCAAACAGGGCGATAGATTAAACACTTTTTCTGAAGAAAAGTCCAGAAAAACTACTGAGACCTGAATAATTCTGAGAATGCAGAATTAATGACCTCTATGATTTTCCATAATTGTCACTGTATTTATTGTTAATTTTGGGTTAGACATTTTTGTCAAGAGATGTCAAAGTTGTTTCCTTGCAATTCCTGCAATTCTAATTTTGAAAATGAAACCTGCATGGACTCAGAATAACTCTAAAATTCCCAATCTGTAGACACTATCCTGTTGATTCAAAGTTACTATGACCACCATCACTTTACTTCCCTAGGTAGCAGTGGTGTATCTTGGTGACAGCCTCGTTTAAAAGTTGCTGTTCCTGTGCAGGAAGTAAGAACATTGAAAATTAGTATAAAGAAATCAACACAAAATATTTATTGATGCTATAGGAATTGTAGCTTCACAGGAGTTTCACATGAGTTTTAGCAATCTACAACAAAATACTGTCTTTTCCAAAATTATAATTTGAGGACATATTTCTTTTATAAATATATTAATAACATTGGAAATGTAATATTTATTCTTTATCTTAGCAATTGTCACAACAGAGAGGGCTGCCTTTTTCACCATTTTCATTGCATCCTTTTTGAACCACACAGGGAATTACTTTCATGGCTAGTTCTGGAGAAGAGTCAGCTGAACTCTTAAGTAGTTTATTGTGATAATTTGTGGTACATTTTGAGAGTTTAAGTTACTTATATCTGCTCATAATTAGCTGAATTTGTGGGGTGCTATTTGGTCAAACTTACGGGATCAGTTTTAGTTATGGCAACCTAAAGAAGAAGGCAGCATACTGGTATATGTTAGGCCAATACTTTGTGTTTTAGCTGGCTCCCACATTACCATGTATTTAAAAAAGAAGAAAAAGCTATTTCTTTAGGGCCAAATTATCTTCCAGATTACCCATTGTTTTGTTTTTCTGCATTTTTTTATTATTTTTAAATTGTGATGATTTTATTAAAAATTACACCTTCATGTGTAATTTGAAATACACATACTAGCCTAATTTATTGGTTTATTTATTGTATCTGGCCTTCATTATTATTTTTAAAAATAATTCAACGTGGCGAACATACCTACCACATCTTCCTCCTCCTATTTTCTCTACAAAACAAACTATGGGGTGAATTGGGCTAAGAGAGAGTGGCTAGCTCAAGGTTACCCAGCTGGCTTTCATGACTGAGGTGGGACTAGAACTGATGGGATCCTGCATTCTAACCTGACTTAGTTACTAGTTCAAACTGAATTGTTGAGCAGCATATATTGAAGTCCAAAAATGCAAAAGCCAGAATTTTCAGTTTCCTGTTAAAAAGCAATGATTGTAAGTACCGTGTTTCCCTGAAAATAAGCCCTCTCCCGAAAATAAGCCCTCCCCGAAAATAAATCTTCCCCGAAAATAAGCCCTCCCCCGAAAATAAGCCCTCCTTGAAAATATTTAAATGCATGCGTAGCTGGTCCTGGCCATTTTCTCTGGTTAGGGTTAGCGAGACAGAGCTGGAAATCAGGTAAGATGGCAAGAGGATCCCCGTCTTTCTCCATGCGCCGCCAAATAATAAGACATCCCCCAAAATAAGGCCAAGCACTTATTTTGGGCTTCAAAAAAATATAAGACCGTCTTATTTTCAGGGAAACACGGTATATCCATGTTTTTAACATAGTAACAAACTGAGAAAAAAATCGTTATGACCACTGGATGCTCCACATTGAATCTGAATTATAGGGAAGAATTATTACAACACATTCTTTTGGTTTTAGAATAATTGTAAACTTAAATTTGTATTTGGAGATTTTACTACTGCCTTTTGTGTTTATGTGACCACATAAAGAGCAGTTAAAACCTATAATTCCTGACTGCTTTTCCTCTTTTTGTTTATACATGTATGTAGTTATATGTATCCTCTCATCTTTAACAGTGTGAGTCAGCTAAGATACAAAATTCAAAAAAGCTTATGTGATACAATCATATAATTTAGAAATCAACATCTGCATATTTGCATAATTAAGGAAGAGTCTATAATATATGTGTTTTTATTTTATTACTAATGACAACATGCACGTTGGCACTGAGAAAGTTTAGGTATACTGAGGAGAGCATCAGATTTTTCTATGATGATAAATTGGTTTACTGATGAAGCTATTATTCTGAGAGACAGGGCTGTAATTAAAAATATAAGAGTAATTGTTCTGCAGCTTTGTTTAAAGCTTTTAAACAGTAAAAGAAGCAAATATTTCATTAAGTTTTGTATATATTTTTGGAATTGTATTTTTTGGCATGAGCAGGAAAATGAAAATTTATTAACAGATCAATACAAGTAGTCCCCAACTTACATCCACAATTGAGCCCAAAATTTATGTTGCTAAGTGTGAAATTTGTTAAGTGAGTTTTGTCCCATTTTATGACTTTTCTTGCCACAGTTGTTAAGTGAATCACTGCAGTTGTTAAATTAGTAACACAGTTGTTAGGTGAATCTGGTTTACCCATTGACTTTGCTTGTCAAAAGGTTGCAAGCAGTGGTGGGTTGCTCCTGGTTCGCACCGGTTCACAAGAACTGGTAGTAAAAATTTGTAGTAGTTCGGAGAACCGGTAATAACATTGGCTGGCCACTCCCCTGAACCAATCCCCGGCCCGGTCGCCGCTCGCTTACCCCGCCCACCTCATCAGAGGCTTTTTTTTTTTAACTTTTAAAAGCATTTTTTCTACAACCTCTTCGGCCAAAAAATGCTTTTAAAAGTAAAAAAAAAAAGCTTCTGATGATCGCGCAGCTCAGCTGGGATCGTCAGAGGCTTCTGAAAGCATTTTTTTCTGCAACCTCTTTGGCCGAAGAGGTTGTAGGAAAAAAAATGCCTTTAAAAGCCTCTGGAGATCCCAGCTGAGTTGCCTGATTATCAGAGGCTCCTAAAAGCATTTTTTTCTGCAACCTCTTAAGGTTGTAGAAAAGATGCTTTTAACAGTTTTTTTTTAAAAGTTGGCCACACCCACCCAGTCACATTACCCCCATCAAGCCACGCCCACAAAATAAGCCACTCCTACAGAATCGGTCGTAAAAAAATTTAGAACCCACCCCATCTTGGTTGCAAGAGGGGAATCACATGGGACACTGCAACACTCATAACAGTGAATCAGTTGTCAAGCATCTGAATGTACATCATGTGACTGAGGGGATGCTGCAAAGTGAAAAATCATCATAAGTAACTTTTTTCAGTGCCGTTGTAACTTCAAATGGTCACTGAGCGAACTGTTGTAAGTCAAGGACTACCTGTAATTTAAAAATACTGAATAGTTGATGAATGGGGCTCTCACTTTCTATTAAGTCTGAATAATAAATAATATTGCATACTAATGAGTAAAAGAAAAAGATCTGATATACTAAATAGATTAATTTAGAATGCATAGGTCATTTACTTTAAGTAAGAATAAAATAAGTGTTTTTCTGTCAATCCAAATTCTTTTTTCTTTGCTACATAATTTATTGAAAATCTGCTTCATGACTATCGGAATCTTTCTGAATAGCATTCAGTGGGACACCTGAGATAATAGATATTGAGAAGCAAAATTTGTTGTTTTTAAGTGAGACCTTGCACTTAATTTAGTAATAATAATGAAAATTTGTTTTATTTCCTTTCTGGTTTTACAACTTAAAAGATCCTTTAGTTATGGCTGAAGCCAGAATTAAATTGAGATGTGTTTTTATAACTGTATTTTAAATACTTGTTTTGTTAATGGAGATAATTGTCTATAGCTGCATGTGTTTAATATATTAGTATGCATAATGTATTTACATTTTTTTCACTATTATTTATATACCAGTTAATGTAGCATACTTTTGTAATTTATATGTCAAACTTAGAGTTCCCAATGGGAGAGAAGGTGATAAACATTCTTGCAACTATGTTAACAGAGGCATGAATTGGATACAAGAAATATAGAGAGGAAGCTATGTTGATATTCATACACTTTGGTGTGTTGTATTATTCACTCACAATGAAGCTTACAGATTGGAATTTATTTAGAAGGCTGTTTCAGTTTGAGAGGTCTCATAAGCAAACAGAAAAATTGCTTGTGTTCACATGTCTCCCCAAACTTTGTGTAATGGTGATTATGACTATTTGCAACTAAGAATGAGTGATGCTCACAAGCCTTCTGTGATTTGAAGTACTAGGCTTACCATGAAATACACAGGCTTCATGTGCTAAGAAAAATACCATTGACTCATGATTTGGTTTTGATTTGCTAATAGGTTACTTCTATTCCTGCTTCTGTCATGCAATGCTTCAGTAACAGATGGCTTGTTATTGGCACTTCTTCATAGTTGGAGCCTTTGAAGGTGTAAATATGCATTCCTATTAAGATAAGATTATGGAATAGCATGATGTACAAATGACCTTTTATTCTCTCCTGCCTTTAGTTGAACATAGCCCTCTCTATTTTTTCATGTCCATATGCACATATTCCCACCTAGTTTATTCAACATACATATCTGTACATTAAAGTAAAAGTTCATAGGTAGCGCAGAATTAGGCAGCAAGAAACTGACCAATGGAAACCTAGAGACAAAGGTAATTTAGAGTGAGAGATGAACTATTTTAGGGTTACTTTCAAGAGACGTGACTACAAAAGAAAGTAACAGATGTGTCCTAATAACTTGAGGTACTTTGCAGTTACTTTTATCAGAAGACAGCGTGATAGAGTAAATCCTACAAGACTAGTTATTTTTAATTGCAGGGCTCAAATTTGATATTCTCATTGGATATAATTGTGATGTTCGCCCATTGTGTTCAAAGAGGACCTTGACATCTACCAGGATGTGGGCTATTCACGATGTGTCCACAGGTATTGTATATATAATTGTATAAGGTAAAGGTAAAGGTTCCCCTTGCACATATGTGCTAGTCGTTCCTGACTCTAGGGAATGGTGCTTATCTCCGTTTCAAAGCTGAAGAGCCAGCGCTGTCAGAAGACGTCTGCGTGGTCATGTGGTCGGCATGACTAAACGCCAAAGGTGCAGAGAACACTGTTAACTTCCCACCAGAGGTGGTCCCTATTTTTCTACTTGCATTTTTTAGGTGCTTTCGAACTGCTAGGTTGGCAGAAGCTGGGACAAGTAATGGGAGCTCACCCCGTTATGTGGCACTAGGGATTCGAACTGCTGAACTGCCGACCTTTCGATCGATAAGCTCAGCGTCTTAGCCACTGAGCCACCAGATCCCTTTATATAATTGTATATATCTCTCTATCTATCTATCTATCTATCTATCTATCTATCTATCTATCTATCTATCTATCTCTCTCATATAATTGTAGAGTGGTGGCCAAAACAGACCTGATGCAACTATGTTTCAGCCAAATCACTCCAGCCAGCTGCTCATCAGGTCACTCTCCCATTGATTGCTTCCCCTCACATGGAATCGCAGCCCCCACTTCAGAGCCATTTGCCACCTCCCCTCCTATATGCCTGGGACTGGCTCATCCTCCTCCTGACTAACATCCAGAGATCTAGGGAAGCATCTGGGGGAGTCATCACAGTTTTTCTGCTAGTAAAACTAATGACAACCACTTTCCCCTGAATATTATCTATAGCAGAACAATAGTTCTGTTTAAAGCTGCAGTTATTGAGAATAAAGCAGAATCTAAAAGCATTTTGTAATCCATGACTTCTTTCTTAAGAATACAAGATACATTACTTATAGTATCACTATTCTATTTCTAGTCAAGTTGACACTTCCTTGTATCAAGACTGCATTTTTTGAGTTGTCAGACTAGCTGCCTGCACCACTGCTAGACAATTTATTTTTATCTTTGAAGCTTCATATTGAGTTGCATATCATATTTAATTTGAAACGGACAATACTAGTACAGGTAGTCCTCGACTTACAACAGTTGGTTTAGTTGATCAACGTTACAATAGCACTGAAAAAAGTGATTTATGATCATCATTTTTCACACTTACCACCGTTGCAGCATCCCCAGGGTCATGCGATTAAAATTTAGATGCTTGGCAACTGACTTACATTTATAATGGTCATGTGATCATTTTTGTGACCTTCTGACAAGCAAAGTCAATGAGGAAGCACTAAATTACTTATTAATTTAACAACTGCAGTGATTCACTTAAAAACTGGCAAGAAAGTTGGTAAAATGGCACAATATTCATTTAACAACTATCTTACTTAGCAATAGAAATTTTGGGCTCAATTGTGGTTGTAAGTTGAAGGCTACCTGTAATTAATATTGCAGTTTAATAAGGACTAGCAGAGGAATAACTTGTCCAGGAATATGACTTTGAAAATTTATATAATTTAGTACTTTTAGCATTAGAAAATATAATAAATGCAGAAAAAAATGGAGAATAAACCAGATTTGAACTCTATATACTCGTGATGGCGCACCTATGGCATGTGTGCCACAGGTGGCACGCGGAGCCATATCGGTGGGCACGCGAGCTCAGCTCCGGCGCGCATGTGTATGCCGGCCAGTTGATTTTTGGGCCTTCTGGGCCCACCAGAAGTAGGGAAACAGGCTGTTTCCTGTCTCCGAAAGGCCTGGGGGTGGGAAAGGTCTGTTTTTTGCTCTCCCCAGGCTCCAGAGCCTCTCGGAGCCTGGGGAGGGTGAAAACAACCAACCCCCCCCCCCCCCCGGAGGTCCTCCGGAGGCTGGAAACTGCCTGTTTGCCAACCTCCTGTGGGACCGGAAGTCCTGTTTTTTCCTCTCCTCAGGCTCCAGAACCTCTCTAGGAGCCTGGGGAGGGCAAAAATTGCCTCCCCCCCCCAGGCCCTCCGGAGGCCGGAAATGGCCCATTTGCCAACTTCCGGTCCCACCTGAATCTAAAATTAGAACCCCACAAAACAGAATTGTAAACTGAAATGAAGCTTGACATTTACTATACACAGTTTGAGTATGGTGGTTGTTCATAGTTCATAATTACAGCATTTCAAAAAAATATTGGAGGAACACCATAACTACCTAATATATAACAATAATATTAAAATATAAACTGAAATTATGATTTAAACTGAAGCATAATTTTGGTTATATTTTGGAAGACATGAAAATCCAGTGGCTTCTAATTAACAATAGAATTTCAAAAGTATTGAATAAGACTAATGGTAGTCCTTCAAAATTGCTTTAATTATCTAATAAATATCGCCTAATCTCACCTAATAATAAATAATACATTATTTCACCTTTTAAATTTCATAGAAAATTTTTTTAAAATACAGATTAGACTGTTGCCACTACTTGCCAACATTGTCAAAAGAGTTGCAGAAATGAGCAAGACACATTAAGAGGCCAAATAGTTCCAGGAGGCAATCTAGAATTAAACATCTGGAATTCTGAATTGTCAAGAGCAGAATTACTTTATAACTGCCTGCTGAGAAATTAAGTTTTTAAACTAGTGCCTCCATCAATTATTCTGTAAGTTGAAGTTCCTCATAATAGCACCCTATTTCTCAGAAACTGTTTATTCCTTTATTTGGCAGATTTATACTTTCTCAGTCCTCAAGGAGCTCATGTTATACTTTCCTGTCCAACTTTTCTCATAAAAGCAACTCTGTGTTGGGTTGGAAAGAGTGATCGTTGCTCTTTATAGGGCCATATCCGGAAGATGGTAAATGAAAGCTAGTGTTCCTTTGTAAAACAATGCTTCTAAGGCCCATAACCTTTTCAGTATCCTTGCTAAAAGTGAAATCTGGCTCAAGAGCAGCACATGAGAGAAGGAGTTGGGTGTACTGGTGGATCACAAGTTCAGTGTGTTCCAACAGTGTAATGACAAAGGCCAGCAACATCAAGAAGAGCATAGATGCTACTAAATCCTGGCTTGGGAGTTTTAAGGAATATGGTTATTGAAGTCAACTTTCCCCTGATGAGATCTAGATCAATTTCACAGGAAATAATTAGAGACTATATATTAAAACTAATAGAAAATTGTAAACTTTCCACCTTTCAGTAGTCATATGCAAAAATGTTGGAGGGAATAAACATAATGCTGCTAAAATCACATTATCAGATAAGATAAACGTGGTTAGATCACAAGATAGAGTGTATCTGACAGCCTTGCCCCACAGAAATGTCTCCTATCCCCTTCTCTCCCTCAGGCTTTCTAGCCCGTTCTCTCCCTCAGGCTTGCCCCACAGAAGCCTGTCCTATGCTATCCTGTTCTTTACAGAGTTATTTTCAAGTTGGGAGGGGGAGTAGAACGTCTAACTAATTAGCATCAGAGTGTGTTAATAATAATATAAGAAATACCAATGATCTGATGGTCATTTCGAAAAATCTTTTCTTAGTGAGCACCTAGAAGCCAAGAGGAACATATGTGGCAAATTTCAAGTTTGTAGACTTTACGGTTCTGTAGATTTCGTGATTACGGCGTGAGTGATTTTTGCTTTTATATATATAGATTTGGGCACAATGGGGGTGGGAATTCAACTCAGATCAGACTATCTTCTATTTTCTCCCCACTTGTCAGAATCCTCAATAACTGTTTATTTTTAGCTAGATTACAGTTCGTTTTGTTTACCCCTCCCCTTCAACATTTTATTGATGGTCAGGAAATTTCTGGTATCTGTCTGGTTATACTATACAACACGGTTAAAGATGTGTATTTATTTTATTGATATAGCAATACGTTTGATTTTTAGGTTAAAATTTTGAAAATTTTTATAATGTGCAGTATGCTTTTATATTTGAAACATAGTCAGTATAGGAACATTACTGTTTTTATTATTCCTCACGCATCAATTTAGCATAATTCCAAGGATGATCAGGCATAAAAACCTGATGTGGCAACATGTATGGGATCTCCCCTTATCAAAGAGAAATGAACAGCTGCACTTGTTAAGGTTGTAATTGAAAAATGTCAGTGACACTTTCTCTTACATCAGAAATATAAAACAGCCTTTTCCTTAATCATCTAACATTTAACTAAAATGTTACTTAGCTTCATTTAAGATGTTCAGTCTGGTTAATCATCTGCTGATGAACAGATGTCATTTAGAATTTATTTAAAAAACTAGCCCATTCTTTGGCTATTGACTATTTCATGACTGACTTTAGCGCCTGTCTGTTAATAGAGTGAATATTGTCTTCAGTTTTGATTTTGCTTGCTTTTGGTAAACAGTTGGATTCTTTTTCAGCAACAAGTACACACATTTGGTGTTCAAAACCCTTTATTTGTAGATAACATCTGGAATTTATAGTCTTATCTGCTAAATGTCATCAAAGGTGAAAAAAGGCTGTTTCCCTTGTGGTTAATTGTGGTGAAGTGCCACATTATATTTTACTACAGTTAACAGCTTTAGGGCGCCAAGAGCATGTAGCGCTGTCTCTTGGGAAGAAAACTTTTTTTTCCTTTCAGCTTTAGCTCCAGGAAACCTGAACATTTGTGTTTTTAAGGCTGCATACTACTGGGAAGGAAGTAGGAGTGGAGATGTGTACTGAGATTAAGTGGATATGAGAATAAGTTTGCTGTGTGTGATCTAGGTTCTGCAGATTTTATGAAACATTCTCTGGCACATTCTTGGATTTTTTTTAAAAAAAGGATACAGACAATAAAAGCAGAGTGATTCATCTTGAGAGAGAAATTACACTATACTCAGTGCATTAAACGGTTTCTTTGGTATTCTTATGGGTGTTCCAAAAAGTCAGCTCGAGTCTTAAGGCCTCATGGCTACATCCATGTAGTTAGGTTGGCAACACCTTCAAAGCAGCGTTACATTTCCTTTTCTGGATTTTTTCCCCATCTTCCTAGTCTATTTTGATCTTTCCCTGGTGATCATCCATTCAAGAACTAACTAGGCCCAATATTCTTTTGCTTCCAAGCCAAAACCAGATAATTTCAGAGACTTTCCATGCTTTCTTTTAGGTCTTGATTTGGTGAAAGTTTCTGCTGGAAACTTTCTGGCATAACCAAAAAGGACAGAAACGTACAGGATAAATATAAATTAAAGTGAATAATAACATGGCTTTAAGATTTCAGATGGAAGTGGCAACAGTGCTGCCTATGCCATTTTGCTTTCTATAATCTCTCTAGATGACTATTGAATTGAATCATAGGTAATTGCTCTCTATTTAAGGGAATTTTGATGAAATATGTTAGAGGCTGGAAGTAGAATCACACACAATGGCTGTAAAATATTCTAAGTGTATTGGGGGAGGGCTTTATAAACAAATCACAGTTAAAAGAATTCTATATCTTGGGGGAGCTAGGCATTACAATTTTTAAAATATATTTTGAGCAACATCAATTCTTCATACAGGATTGTTCTCCATTGAGCTAGGGAGAGAGAAACCAAGAATGGGTGTTGCTCTATCTTCTGCCTGGAAACTGAGCATGTGATATTTTTTTGGTCATGCCTTCCTTGCCTGGTGATCCCCCAATTCGCCTCAGTTTTCAGCAGGGTGGATTTGATTTAAATTGAGTTGATTTAAATCACAATTTAAATCATGATTTAAATCACTAGTAAAAAGGCTTGATTTAAATCAACTCGATTTAAATCATAATTTTTAAAGAGCAACTGTCATCTCTGCTACTCCTTTGACCCACTGTTGACTCACCGATAGTCCCAGTGTTGCAAAATATACAGCCTCATGCTACATAACTAAGCTCCATTTCATGCTGAATAAATTAAATTATTTATGTATCTTAAATAGAAAACTATCTTACGATAGATTTTTACCCCAAAAGTTTTTTATTAAAATAAATTTGATAAAAATCAAAAAAATACGATTTAAATTAAAAAAAATCCGATTTAAATAAAAAAAATCTGATTTTTTTGATTTTTTTTTTAAAAATAATTGATTTTTATCCACCCTGGTTTTCAGCCAGAAGAGACGTGTTAATGATCAGCTTCGCCCATCGATCCCTAGAATCTTCTAACCATGAGCTCAAAAAGTGAAAATTGATTAGGAATCGCTTTCAGCGATTAGGTCAGCTAACCGGTCCGCTGGTTAGCTGCCTTTTCCAGCTTTCAATAGCTGAGATCCCAGCCAACTGCGCAGCAGCGGCGAGGGGCTCCTTTCTTTCTGGCTCTTAATCACTGAGCCAAGGCCCCAGGCTTCCCACCAAGAGACAAAAAGGGCGGAGGGGACTCAGTCACTGCCCAGCTTCGCCTGGGCACACTGGTAGCAGTGGGTGCCTATTAGGTGCAGTTAAAGTCGCAGCAACAGCCCATTGTGGGCCAGATCTGCCTGCAACACAGTGGAAAGTAGCGGTTTCGGGGCATTCCACTAGCCAGAAGCTTCAGGAAGGGGAATATAGGGCTTGCTACAGAAAGAGCTCCTCCAGCCAAAGGGCTGCTGCCAAGGGAGCTGCAGAGAGGAGCCATAAGGCAGCCATTGTGAGCGGCAGAGGCTCAAAGGCAGCCGAAAAGGACGCCAAACGGCACCAGAAGGCCATTGAAAAGGAACTGGCCAAAGCCTAAAAGGCTGGAAAGAGGCAGAGCCTGGGAAGCCCTCCCATGGGAGAAGCTGGAATTTCCCATCTTGCACAGGAATGACCGTTGGGTTCTCGTAAGGAACCAAGCCTTTTGCAGCCTGTATGCTCTCGTGCCTGGTCATCAGATGGTGCTAGGGAGCTGTTTTCCCCTATACAGATGGAATCAGTGGTTAGATCTGAGTTTTTTTTCTGGTGCAAATCCCAGCATGTCTGTAGCAGGATCTGAGAGGCAAATTCCTCTTTCAAGAGCAATACCTGAGGCTACTTTTACACCAATTGTGGTGAGGCTCTGCCCAGAGGAGGACAGTGGTTCAGAATTACTTGACCACCTAAAATTGATTATTTCCCAGGCAAAATCGCAGGGAATAAAGTTTTCCCCAAAATAAGACATCCCCTGATAATAAGCCCAATTGGGCTGTTGAGCACATGCGCTAAAATAAGCCCCCCCAAAAATAAGCCCCTCCCGAAAATATTTAAACGCATGCGCAGCTGGTCCCTGCCATTTCCTCTGGTTAGTGTTAGGGAGACATAGCTGGAAATTAGGTAAGACTGTAAAAGGAGCTCCGTCTTGCTCCATGTGCCCCAAAATAATAAGGCCAAGCACTTATTTCGGGGTTCAAAAAATATAAGACAGTGTCTTATTTTCAGGGAAACACGGCAGCTGCAGGCCTGCAGCAAAGAAGCCAACCTCCCCAAAGTTTTCCTCATTTCCAGACTCCGCAACTGCCACCCATGGCACAGGACTCCTGGGTGGATCCTCAGGGCATTCCCTCCCAGGCTTCTTCCATTTGGAGAGGGGACTCCTCTGCTAAGGAGGAGGAGTTCATGGCTCTTTTGGAGGATGAGGAAATGACCCTTGATCCTTCACCTTTCATAGGCCTTTTCCGGCCTGACTTATTCAAGTCCTTGTTATGGCTGTTATGCAAGGCCAAGACCATAACAAATTTGGGCCTGAGCCTGGGCCAGATCCAGCTCTGAGTGCTGTGGATTCCAGTCATATGGTCTTTTCAGAGCCAACTGTTGAAAACGAGATGGTTCCATTGCCCAAGCTATTTCTGGGCATTGTTCAGAGGCAGTGGGCCAGTCCAGGGGCAGCCCCTCCCCCTTCAGGTACTGAGAGGAAGCTATATAACGTAGCTACAGACCTCTGAGGCCCTGCAAACCCCTACGGTAGATAAACCAGTGGCAGCTTTGACATATGCTGCGCTCCTACCTAATGATGCAGTTGATTGCCCAAGGCAGAAAAAAAGAAAGCAGAACTGGCCCTTTGCAAAGGCCACCAGGTGGCTGCCTGGGTGGTCAAGGCCGCAATGTCCGCTTCGTTTTTAATTGGGCATCGTTGCTCTGGCTTCACCAGATGCAAGCAAGGGTGCCCCTGGACAAAATCTGATTATACCAGGAGATCAACAAATTGGAGGGTGCAGCCGAGTTTTCAGCTGATGCCACACTAAATGCGGCAAAGTTCGCATCTAGATCCATAGCCTTCTCAGTCATGGCCCGTCACCTGCTATGGCTTTGGCACTGGCAGGCTGACAAGAATGAACGGAAATTGGCTTCTGCTCCCTTCATGGGCAGCAATGTTTGAGGAGGCCCTAGAACCCATCCTGGTCGACACCAAGGCCAGGGGCAAGGCCATGCCTTCCCTATACAAGCAGGGTGACTGACGTCCCTCTCCATATTTTTGGAGGCAGCCCTATTGGGGCCTGGATACGAGACCCGACTACCAGCTGTCCCAAAGGCCATTTTTGGGTAGGCAAGACAGACAACCAGACTGGTCTGAATTTCAGAGCCATTAGCCGTTTTAGAGCAAGCGGCCCTTTCGTGGAGCAGGAAATCGCCCCTGTTGCCGCTCTAAATGACTGCAGGGCTGACCCTCCAATCGGCCGCCTCAGCCTCCATGCTCAACAGTGGGAGGCTACAACATCGGACAGGTGGGTTCTCAGCACAGTGAAGTCTGGTTTGGCACTGGAGTTTCTCACCACATCCCCGGAGTTCTTTCTAAGATGTCCCGTGTCCAGGGACTCAGAGAAGAGAGGCCTGATGGTCATAGCCAGTCAACATTTGCTGGACATCCAGGATGTTCGACCTGTCCCTCAGGACCAGCAGGGTCAGGGATTTTATTCAATCTTATTCGTGATCCAAAAGAGCTCGGGGTGGGGTGGAGATCAATTCTAGATCTGAAATGACTGAACAATTGCCTAGCATACAAACATTTCAAAATGCAGTCCCTCCAGTCGATATTGGAGAGCATATAGGAGGGCGACTTCCTCACCTCCATCGACTTGACAGAGGCATACGGAGTGTACTGATCTTGCCTGCTCACAGGAAAGTCCTTCCTTTTTCCTACGAAAACAAACATTACCAGTTCAAGGCCTTACCATTTGGCCTGTGGTCAGCGCCAAGGACGTTCACAAAGCTGTTGGCAGCCCTGGCAGACCACATCCGGGCTCTGCCAATCAGGGTCCAGTGTTACCTGGATGATATTTTGATCCAGTCCTCCTCTGGGGCCAAGGCAGAGGTGTACCTCCGGACAATGATCCAGGTACTATAGGACCATGACTTTTTGATCAACACCAAGAAAAGCCATTTCTCTCCAACCACCACTTGTGAGCCATCATAGTCACTTCCTTGGGTGTGGTCTCCCTCTCACGGGAGAGACAAGACTGCTAAGTTAATTCTCTTTACTTCTGATCAGTTGTGATTATTTTTTTAACATACACATACACATACACATGCTTTGCCCTTTCTATTCATTTTTAAATTGTTATATCTAGTCATGGGATTGCATGTATACCTATTAAATCATGTTTACGTTCCTGTGTTCAGAATTGAAACTCATCTTGTTTATTTTCCATGATCATCAGAGTATAGACAGAAATGATGGTACATCTTAATGAGTTAATATTCATTCTATACTTCAATAGGTACTAAAGTAATTACTCTCTCTGTTATATTTCATGAGTCTTTAACGTGCTTTTTTGTTTTAACTTGTGAAATTTCTTCAATTCTCACAGGATGCAGATTAAATCCCTTCTGATCAAATTAACGAGAGCTTGAACCAAGTACATTCTTACCAGTCCTTAAGAAGTGTAATCCATCTTAATCTAGGAATCTGTCATCTAGCAAATATAGATCATGGTTCCAGAAATAACATATCTTGCCCCTTGTGCTGTATATGAAAGCTCTTCTCTTTCTCTATTTGCACAGCAACCTCCTGCTTCTCAAGGCTTCGGGCTCTCATTTCCTGTTCCTTATGGTTTTCTTCACTCTGTTAGGTTTAGAAAACCTAAAAGATGTTTCTCTCGTGTGGAATATCTTCTGATTCTGTTGTTTCGAGTTGTCTTATCCGTTGGAGGTAGTGTTCTATTCTTTGTGGAGAATAGTTACTTTCTGTGTCAGTTTTTCTTCTAGCGCCTTCTTCCTTTTTGGTCCAATAAATCTTCAACCACTATTATGTACTAAAAGTATAATTTTCCAATGCTCTAAATATACACAATATTGTTCCTGAAATAAAATGTGGGCTATTGTCCAGAATACCCAATTGACCCCTAAATGCTTAAACCAGAAATTTCAGGATATATTCAGTCATTTATCTATGGCTTTTTTTTCTTATCTCAGATTGCTGGTGTCTTCTGTGAATGACACATAGTATTGTAAATACTAGAGTTTCAATTCTCTACATTTTTCATATATTTGGCTATACAAAACATATGTTTTACCATTTTACCATTGTTTACCATTAGTCTTTTATAAGGAACTATTGTAAGTATATAACTTTTATAGGAAAGAATTAAATTCCACTTTTTTCTGTCATCATGCAAAATGAAACAAACTTTTGCTAGTTTCCGTATACAATTCTGAGGCTTGAACAAATAGCTTGGTTTTCTGTACAATAGAAAATCTTCTATATTAAATAGGTAACATAATTTTTTTGAAAAGTTGGTTATCTAGATCATGCTAGCAGGCATTCTGTATAGTAACAGTTGGTGCTAATGTGGAGGTACATCCTGGATACCTACAAGCATGGTTGCATTTGTTGCTCTGTTTGAGACATTAAAACAATCTGCAATGGAAGGAATTCCTATATGATGTTTTCTTTGAAGAATGTAGCTTCCTGTGTTTCATCTGAGAAACATCTCCTTAGAATTAGAGGATTTCCTCTACTAGCTTCCTTCAGCATCTTTATCATTCTCAAGAGTTTTCTGACACTTGAGTATTACCCTGAGTGAAGCAGAATTGTGTCCTTCAGCAAGGCTGCTTCAACTTACATTAGGATTGGACCAGTGGTGAAATCTAAAATTTGTTACTACCGGTTCTGTGGACGTGACTTGGTGGTGGTGGTGGGGTAATGTGACTGGGTGGGCGTGGCCAATTTTTTTTTTACTTTTAAAACCATTTTTTACATGTAAAACCATGTTAAAAAAATGCTTTCAAAAGGCTCTGACGATCCCAGCTGAGTTGCCTGATCGTCAGAGGGTTTTTAAAAAACCCTCTGCCGATCAGGCAACTCAGCTGGGATCGTCAGAGCTTGGCTGGTCAGAGGCATTTAAAAGAAAAAAAGCCTCTGATGATCGCGTGGCTCAACTGGGCATGGGGGGCAGGGGCAGGGATTTTTGCTACCGGTTCTCCGAACTGCCCACCGCCATCGCTACCTACTTGCCTGAGCCGGTCCGAACTGGGAGCATTTCACCCCTGGATTGGACACAACCAATTATGTACTATATGTATACTCCTTTGTTTTAACATAGGGGTTGACAGTATTTATCTGCCTGCCTTCATATAATTATGAAATCTTTTGCATCTATTATTATCTGTCTTTTAATCAAATGGATAAAAATAATTTTGCTTGATATCACTTATCTTGCCTTAATTCTTCTCAGATACTTTATGTGACCATTTTTCTCTCAGTTTGCTTAGCATCCTAAAACAGTTACCGTAGGATTTGTTAGATTGCTCATGAAGAAAGCTTATTTCAAAAGGGATATACTGTAAGTATTTACTTGCCGTTATACTTTTTTAAAATATGGACAGGAGCAGTGAGATTGAATCCCCAAAATCTCTTATCTAGTTTTCCTGATATTTAGGTTTAAAACACTATTTGTCCTATCTGTATCTGTATGCATGTGTGTATGTATGTCTATTTCAGATTTATCGAATATGAATTAATACAAAAACTACTCTTGAGTAAAACAAAAAAGTAAATAAAGATATAAGTAAAAAAGAATACAATTTAAAGTGCCCATGAAAATTTAAAGGGAGCAATGTGCTATTATTAACTGCAAATTTTTATGAGAATGTGCTGCAGTATTTTATTTGTAAAGCATGTTGGTTGCAGTTTGCCAAATTTAGAATGTTTCAAAGCAGCCTTTTTTTATCATAGTCCGTAGTGTTGTCTCCAGCAGCTCTCCCTCCTGTAAGCCTGCTGTCTGGTCATCCTTCTAATTTTGCTGCCACATTAGCATAGTGAAAACAAGAGAATATTATTTTATTTTTATTTGTTAAATTTATTTGCCACCTATTTCTCATGGGGACCTTTCTATGATGGCGCATGCAAAATCATTACTAATGTAGCCTGTCAATTTGTTCGTTGTTTCAATTTGAAATGAAACAGGATTTTTTTGAATGTAGATTTCTAAAAGCAAACATATACCACGCTTCCCCGAAAATAAGACCTCCCTGGATAATAAGCCCTCCCCTGAAAATAAACCATCCCTGAAAATAAGCTCTCCCCCAAAAATATTTAAACGCATGTGCAGGCGGTCCCCGCCATTTCCTCTGGTTAGGGTTAGGGAGACAGAGCTGGAAATCAGGTAAGACTGCAAGAGAAGCCCCGCCTTGCTCCATGCACCCCAAAATAATAGGACCTCCCGAAAATAAGGCCAAGCGCTTATTACGGGGTTCAAAAAAATATAAGATAGGGTCTTATTTTCGGGGACACGTGGTAGTTGATAGTGAAAATTGTAAAATATTCCCCCCCCCAAAAGTACCATAAACTATAACAAATGCATAGTTCTATAAAAACAAAGTGAACACCTTTAAATGTATTAACAATATGCCATTTAATGTCAGGTTTAACATTAACTCACATTTTCTTGTAGTTGTTCTCTACTGTAGAACTTCAGCTTTGTTTTCTTTTTTGTTTTTGTCCCATTGGGGAAGAAATGAATGATACACTTTTTTTCCTAATAAGTGGAAGGTCATGCTCCCCTGCTGGTTTAAATTTCATTTTTCATTCTAATGTACAATATGTTTGTTTCTACGTATGACAACTCTGCAGTCGTGTGTTCTCTAAAAACTCATCTGAGTTTTTAATGACTCAGATGTCATAATTAATTTGATGAGCAGGTGGGGGTTATTAGTCTTGTGCTTCACTTGCTAATAGCTGCACAGCTTTTCTAAAGTACTCTTTCAACTAAAGAGGCATTTCTTCACACAGAATAAACAGTGCAGCACAAAAGCCTGTTAGATAACTATCCATGGATTTGAAAAGCTGCCAAGCAGATGTTGTTGTTGGAGCTGGCCCAGACGAGATTGGGCAAGGCAGATTCTAGTGGGGGAAGAGGTTATATACAACCAAGATACTTTCTCTGCATCGGTTGGATAGTATTATGGAAGTAGGAGGTTCTTCTCGCAAACAAAATCCATAGTTGTTGGCCTCGTGCTCACTCTTAAAAGACAAACTCTTCAACTGTAAATAAATGAGGAGTGAAAAAAGCTCCTTCCTCTTACTATCCATATGGGAATGAATTAGAATGTTCATCCAGCAGCCAGAGACTTCTGGTTCATATTAAATTGGCTGTGTGTGATTTTTGAAAGGCCTACAGAGAATTTGCTTCATACCTATCAACGTATGTAATGAGCGCTGCGGCTCTGACGTTTACCAGAACTTGTAGGTTCTGTTGCATTGCTATAAATTAGGTCGTGCAAATTTAAGACAAAATAATGTTTTGTTTCCTGTCGCCTCCTGATTTAATTTTTTCCTATCAAGACTTTTCTTCCTTATTAAGATATGACAAATATCAAGGGTTAGAGTAATTTGTTATGATTGGGGGTGAGGAGAACAACAGTAGAATTCCATCCAGGACACTAGTAGATTGGACTGAAACTAGAGTGATCTGCTTTCTGGTTTTGTTTTTCTTCTGTGGAGGAGAAGCTTAGCTTTCTCTTTCTCTTACTATACTACTAGAAGTTTTGAATCCAATAATTTGCTTTTTGAGAACAATTTAAGTTTTATAATTGTCAAAAAGTAGTTTAAAATCTATGTGAAATTGTTTTATACGTGACATGAAATATTACAAGGAACATGTTTATACTAAATGTTGCGGAATACATTCCTACATGCAACACATGACCACATAGACTATACAGTCTTCAGAAAACTGATCCTGTTGATCTTATGTTGATAATAAACAGCATATTGAGTTATTCTCATATTGTCTATGAAATGCTGCAAGAAGCTATTTCAGATATTAGAAATGTGTTCTTAAAAGCATGAGAAAATCACCACCACTTGCCACCATTCCTTTTCTCTTTTTCCGTATTGCTAAGAATTATCTGAAATTTGATGGCATTAAGCTATTTTTTAAAATCTATATACTCCATGCAAGTTTTTTTTAGATTACAAGACATATAATTTACAAATGATAATAAATGTTTATAATAAAGTTTATTATTGCTTTTTATATCAGCTTTTCATTTGAAAAGCTCAAGTCTATTCTTATGCAGAATAACTTGTTATAGATATTGCCAAATTCTGTTTTGGTCAGAAATATAAACTTTGGTGGTCATTATTATTTTGCAAATATCACAATGGGTATTAAGATGACCTGAAGCAGAAATAATATTTTCTTTGATTGTACCCTTCCACCTATTAGTGACCGATGCCCCTGTAATGGACTATGGTCGAAGGAGAACATACAGCTTCTTCATTCTTTTGCCCCAATTTTCAACAAACAGATTGTAATCATGGAAATAAACCTGGCATCAAGATTCCTAATGTCTGCAATCAAAACAGTCTTCTAATGTTCTATTAATGCCAAGTATGGGAGACAGTGAGTAAAATTAGGTGTCTCTTACCTTCAGGAACATCGGGAAATGCAACTGGGCAAATCACTTGGCATTAATAGAACATTAATAGATCAGTAAAGATAATCCAGGCAGCCTTGTTGTGGTTCAGGGAAGCCCCACTTACTATTCACTGTGGATAATACCCAATTATACAGTACATCTCTGCCTTGGGCAAATTAAATGATCTGTGGACCTCTTATCGCAGTGCCTGCAGGCTGTGAGATTCTGGATAGAGGACAGCAGTTTGTAGGTGAACCCTGGCAAGACTGAATGACTTTGGGTTTTTGGTCCTCCAATTCTTGCCCCAGACTGACCTGGTGCACTATCTGGGGGTCGTCCTGCTTGAAGAGCAGGTAGCAGTTGTGGCTAGGAGGATCTTGGCACAAATTCGTATTGTATACCGGTTGCGCCTGGTCTTGGATCAGGGGACTCTGGTTACTGTCACTCATGCCCTAGTTAGCTCTTGTTTAGTCTTCTCTAATGCGCTCTACATGGGGCTGACTTTGAATAATATTCAGAAGCTTCAGCTGGTGCAAAATACAGTGGTGTGAACAGTTATATGTATCCCCAGAATGGAACATGTTACATCTCTGCTCCATGAGTTGCATTGTTTGCCATTTTGTTTCTAGGTCCAATTCAAGGAGCTGGTTTTGACCTATAAAGCCCTTCGTGACTTGGGACCAGGTTATCTGAGGGACTGCCTTTCCCTGATTATATTTATTTGTCCCAGTAGATCTGACAGAGAAGTCATGCTGTGGATCCTGTCTATAAGGGGATTCTCTTGGCTGGTGTCAGGACCTTTTGCCTCCAAACAATTGGTATTGTGACTACCTGAAAGACTAAACTTTTTATGTATAATTATTCTTTCTGTATATATGCGTGGTTTGGTCCAGAAATATTGACCAAAATAGTTTCTCTTCCATGAAGTCATTGGTAAGCATAAGCAAAAAGCTTATTTCAGTTTAATATTTTCCCTTTTTCTCTTCCACATGGTATTTTGCAGGGATAAATCCTCAGTTCATGAAATAGGAAGTGTGAAAAATTTATTCAGGGCAGCAGCAAACGGGTAGTTTTGAATGATCAAAATGAATAGGGGAGGACTGTTCTATGTCATCCCAGGTTTGGGAGAGAGACAGTCTTGAATTCTCCCATGCACTATTTTCCTTGACTTGCTTAGAATTTGAAAAATGGAAGTGCAGTCATCTGTTCTTTCTTCCCCAGGCTTAGCCACTTTCCCACTTGCTCTTTGTGCCCATGGACAACCCAGTAGGGGACAGAGATTCTGTACTGTTTTTCTGTACTGTAAAGCCAGCAAGAGAACTGGAGCAGACACCCTAGAGAGAAAGAATTAGCTACCTTTACCAGGAATCAGTCACAGGAGATTGTGGCAGTCACATGATTTTCCTGGAATAAGTGCCCATGATTTCCTGTATATGTCTGGACAATTACACTATCTTTTTCTCTCTCTTCCCCCCTCCCCCCCCTTTTTTTTCTGCTTTCTTTCCCTGCAAATACAAATATTCCTTTAGTGGCTATTTTAAGTTACTAAGTTTCTATGGCACTGAAAAAAGCGATTTACACCCAGTCTTCACACTTACAATTTACACAGCATCCCCAATGTCACAAGATGTTTGGGCAATGGCAACCAGCATGTATTTATGCAGGGTTGCAGTGTCCTGGGGTCATGTGACCACTATTTGCAACCTTCCCTGTTGGCTCCTGATAAACAAAGTCAGTGGGGGAAACTGAATTTGCTTAATGACTGCATGATTCATGTAATAACTGCAATGATTCACTTAACAACTGTGGCAAAAAAATGTAAAATCAGGCATGACTCACTCAACAACTGCCTTGCTTAGCAATGGAAATCCTGGGCCCAATTGTAGTCATAAGTCATACCTGTACTTTTGACCTGTACAATGTATATTTACACTTTTTGACTGCAATCTATTCAAGTACTTGAAATACTTAATTTGCCCAAGGAATGTTCAGTTCCTGTTCATTCCTCCTCTCCAAATAGACTAATTGCTACTTGCTCAGAATGTGATATCTTAAATTACTTTCTCTGAAGGCAACAACAGTACTTTTGTTATTAAAGTGTAGTAAAAGGCAGAGATTGGGAAGAGTAGTTTTTCAATGAACATTCATGAGAAGGACAGAACAAAACTACATTAGCATGAAGTATGTGGGTGACCCCTTAGTCGCATGAGGTTCATATCTGACACTAAAATAACATAGATATTTCTTATAAAATAGTTTAACTACCAGAATCGAATTACAATTTGAGTGTATGCCGATTATTAGATTCAAACAAGTAAAGTACTTCTCAGAAATTACTAGGACATTTGCTAAACAGAAATAAGCCAGCCACATTTTAATTCAGTACATTCGTACAACTTCTACAAGTTATGACTTCACTGTGTTGTGCAAATCTAGAAAATTGGTTTAATTTAGTAAAGAATATTAATAGAACGATGAGCAAGCATTTTGCACTAATTCAACCTTTATATTTTATCATCAATTATTAAAAATGACAGGCACCTAGCTTTTGAATAACATCAACCTTTCCAAGTTTGATGCTTCTAGAATGTGTTGAATGTCATCTCCCATAATGCTCATCTGGCATGATCATTACCCATGCTGATAGAACTTATGAGAGTTTAAAATGAGATATATCTGGCAGACATCAGACCAAAGAAGATTGATAAATTATTGGTTCCTTGTTTGGGTTTAAAAAGTTTACAGTATGTGTTAATATGCATCATATACATATCATACTTCTTTTAGGGATAAAGAAGCTCAGTTTAAGCATTTTTAAACAAACATGTAAACTATAAAACGCAATGTGGAATAAAAAAGTAATTTTAAAAAACCTAATGTGCCATATGTTTTAGCAATATGGTCACATTCAGGTATGCATACTCCTGTAAGATTTTGGGGGGAAAGCTGTGCACGGACCTCATTGTTTAACAGTTTGAGACCCTTCGCCTACAAATAATTTTAACATGTTTAGTTGAGCATATGTATGTTGACATACTAGTTATTTTTCCCTTTTCAAAATTTAATATCAGGTGAAGACTCATTTCTTTCATTGTAACACTATAATTAACCCACAACTATTGTAAGCAGAATTGTGTTGGAAATATACTAACAGCAATATAAAAGTAGTAAGGGCATAGAATTTCAAACTTTCATCCAAGTCTTTGGGAAACTGTTGTAAGTTCCATGAGGTGAATTGGGCAGTGAGCTGTTCTCTCTAATATTTATACTTAGTTACTACTAAAGATAAATACTTTAAGCTTGGCTCAATGCAAAAGAAGAACATGTTAGTTCTAATATAGCTAGCTTTGAATCCTGGGGTTTTTTAACTTATCTAATGACTGTACTATTCTGGGCTCAGTCCCTACAAGATTAACCTTCTCTCTCATCCGCTTTGATCCTGGTAACTAAAGTTCATTCCATAACTCAGGTCAGACAGAAATGATGCATTGCATCACAGCTGCTTTTATGAAAGTGTTTATTTCATATCTGAAATGTTTTTAATATACATGTGCTTTGCTATGACTTGCAGGAGGAGATACAAAGCAGTTTTACTGGAGGCAAAACAGCCACCTGTGAAAACTAATTGGAGAAATTGCATTGTGTTGGTATCTGTGGGAAGAATCCGGCAGGAAGAAAGTAAATGTTCTTAATCTGAAAGCCAATTACCTGCATGACAAAATGTCCTCCTTCAGTAAGACAATAATTCAATATAGTAAGGAGCATGGAGGTTGGATTGGGATAGGAGAGAGTTGGGCCAGAAACATGTTACCTCTGGCCTTGAATTAACATCTATCTTCAAAAATTCAAAATGGACAATGCTAAATTATTTAATTAAAGATTATACTTGAGTACGTTCATGGTTTTATTTTTGCCAGTGGCCAATCTTTCCTCCATTTTGGGGTTTCCGCCCATCATCAGAATAAGGAATATCATAATAGAAAAATAGTCACCAGTCTTGCTACCTGGCATACATGGGAATTAATACCTAAAACATCTGAATATTGTCATGCTGCATATCTCTGTGGTACATCAATGACTAGTGTTTTGTTAATGGTGAATAACCACTGCAAGTTCTGTTGTGCTTTTATAGAAAAATGCTGCTGCGAATCAATTATCTAGCTGTACTTTTGCATATGGGGAAAGAATATTGTATGACATAAAAAGTAATGGCAACTTTGCATGCATAAACCAGCTCTTCATATTGTGACTATGATATTACTGGTAATGCAGTTTGAAGTTTTCTCCCCAATATCAGCTCATGTGCAAAGGATGCCATATTTTATTACGGGTTTTTTTTTAAATTAGCTTCCCAGCTGGTTATCTTCATGCTTCTGTTTATACATTTGCTTTCCCTTTTCTGTGTTTAGTATTTCACACATGTCTTTCATTTTATCATTTCATCTTTTGTTTCTGTGGAATTTGAGTTACTTAGATAGTTTGCACAGACGTGCTAACAGATTTTATGTCACACATTTTTTTGCTTATAATTGTGACAAAGAAGTCACAAGCAGCTATGCTTCATGCTGTATGTTCCAAAAGGTGCTTTGCACATTGCCTATCATAATGCTGTCTAGATACTTTTTAAGAATCTGGGTGGTATTGCTGTGTTAAAGCATTGTGCAGTATTATAGCAAATGACCATGCAACAGAACAAATACATCCCACGATATAGCTTTTTCATTCTTTCAAGATTACTTGGGATTCTTTCTCTGATTTGCCGTGCCTAAGGGAGTGACCAGTTTGAAACTTCATCCAATTGTATTTAATTGAAAACAAGTAGTTTCATGGTTTCTAATTTGAGCAGACTTGAGGAGCTTCATGATGTTTAATACTTGCTTTTTGTCCATTGCAAAATCAAGTTATGGATGTAGAGAGCTATAGTTGTAATGCGATCGTCCTATGAACCCGAGGCTTACAGATGGATTTATCTAGAGGTAAGATGCTTGGTGCTTTTGAGCACCAGTATACCCAATTGCATATCCTTTGCACCGTTCTCCACAAGATTTTTGTGTTAAAACATTTTAACGTTGAGATAAGATGGGTGGCAAACAAATCTAATAGATAATTTAAAAATAAGGTGCATTGTATTGAATAGAGCAATCTTTATAATCTGCTATTAAAAATGTTGGACCTGTGAAATTCAATCTTATTTAGTGGCAATCATTGTAGCGGGATTTGCTCTTAAGTAATTAGTACTCAATCCTATGCCCATTTGTTTTGGTTTTGGCTTTATTTTGATCTCCCAGTGATCCTTGTACACGTTAGCTGGTTTTTTTTTTAAAAAAAGTTATTTATTTATTTTTAAATTGTGCGTCAGTAATAGTGTGGAAATATAAGCTAACTAACTCCAGAGGACCACTTCACCAGATAAGAAATGTATTCAGTACCTTTTGTTTGTATAATCTCTTGAAGTTTAATGCAGGACTTGTTGAAGTGATAGTTTGTTTGCATATCATTTGCTGCAACCTGAATGACTGGTTATTCTGGTCAGAAGAAAATAGCACTGAGATCATGTGATTCTGGAAGAATTAAAACCACATTGGAACTTGGCCTTTCACTACCCAAGTGTCTGGCAGCAGTCTTGGGCTTGGCTGGGAGCCCCATTGAGTTTGCTAATATAATCAGTTGACTGCTAAACTAGACAGGCTGCCTTGATTTTTGATGGTTGGGGTGGGTGGGAAATGCTGCTGTCTAAAAAAATAATGGGCCTTAAGCCACTAGTGTTCTTCATAGAATAGTTGCAGAGATTAACCCTTTAGTTGCTTCTTATTTAACTAACAGTAAATCTTAAAAAACATATTGTGAAATGGAAATTCCCTTTTTTATAGGTTCACTTATAGAAGTGCTATATTGTAAACAATCACATCTGTTTAAAAAAAGCCAGTCGTGAATCTTTATTTAAGAACAATAGATTCTTAAAGAATCTATTAAGAAATAGATTCTTAAAGAAACTCTCCAATTATTTCAATGTATTTAGTTGAAGTACACACATCAATCAATCAAATCGATCACTGTATTTATTCACAAAAAGAAATTTATTTAAATAAATAATGGCTCTTTATTGAAGTTGTTCATTATTATGAAATTAAAATACACAGGTAGCTAATTATGAGAAGAATTGACTCTGCAAAATCTTAGATAATTGTATTTATCAATTGGAATATTATTCTGTATATTTTGAGTCTGAGGGACCAACACGGACAGAATTAAAACTGGGAAGCTGTAGGATTGAGGAGAGGTCCTGCAAAATCGTAACAATGTCCCTTAAGAAGGACATCTCCTCAAAATTTGAAGGACTAGAGTACCTTCAGTTCCACTTGCCTGGCATGACAAATTGAACAAGAAAATAAATTTACTGTTTATAGATGGAATCTGAAACTTTGATGTGAAAAAAAATGGTTTAGATTCGGATCCTAGCTTTTTGCTCAGTCCACAGAAAAATAGCTCTTATGAAAGAATTTTTGTAAGAATAGTTCTCTTTTCTTAATGGAAATTTCTGTAAAAAAAGCAAAAATTTAGGATTGAAGCTGCAGTGTATGTGTAGTGTTCCTCGTTTTTCTTATATTAATATTTAGTTAAAGCTGTGGAACTTTTTGATTTTTTCCCCTTGTGGAGCCACAGACTGAGGAAGAGTCATTAAAACAGTTGACAGTTAGGAACTATTTGGAAATCCTATCCAGATTTGGATCAATTTCTTTTCCTGACTTACCTTATCCTATGAGTATGGTAACAGTGGAGTAACTACTGAGTAGAAAAAAGAATAAATCATACTTCAAAGTGAACGGTAGAATGGAATATAACTGGACTTGTTTCAGAGGTATTTCTAAGGCTTTTTAATGTGTGTGCATGCACACACATGTGTGTGAGTCATTCTTTGCTGAACAGAAAGAGACTGTCTTGCTATTTGCATGCAAATTATTTTTGGAGATTCTTCAGGGATGAAAGCAGCGGAAATTCTTGGATATCTTGGAGCAAATCCTGTTGGTTGGCTCTAGATCTTTTGCACCTGCAAAGCCAGCTAATAAACTGTTTGCTTATTAAAGCCATTATTACCTGTCTCCATTTCCATTTTTTATTTTAGATGTCACTGTCACATAGTTGTGTAGAATGAAGTATGTTCATAAAATTCTTAGGGCTAGAGAAAGTATATCTTTTCTTGTAAAAATACTACATGAGGTTTGTGCAGGAAAGTAAATTTGTTTCAAATATTGAATTTCAAGTTATTCTTTGTTCGTTTTTCTCAGTTACTTACTACTGATTTTCAAATAGAGAGGAGGAAGCAGGAAGGTCTTACGCCAGATTTTTTTAATGATTGTTCCAGTTAATGCAGAAATCCAAAACCATTGGCCCTGGTAACCAATGATGGGAGGGGGCTATCTAACATTAGAGGTCTGTGATAGCGAACCTATGGCACGCGTGCCACAGGTGGCACAGGTAGGCCTCTGCCGGCACGCAAGCCCTCGCCCCAGCTGAGCTGTATATACGTCCAACAGGAACAAGAAGTGCCTCACAGCAGATAGAGGTAAATCCTAGAGAGGCAGGAAATACATCACTGAACAATGGAGTTCAGTGGAACAATGGAGATGAATGCTAGAGCTGCATACAAGACAGACATAACATCTGTAACAGCATAGGCATGCGGGGGGAATGTGGGAGGGAGTTTGGCACGCCCCTGTGCCCCCCGCTCTCTGTTTTTGGTCCCAGGAGGCTTCAGGGAGGCCTGCTAGGCCCAAAAGGGGGCACGGGGATGTGTGTGCATGCACGGGGGGAGCTCACGGGGGGGTGTTGTGTGCATGCGCAGGGGTATGTCATGCACACATTGTACAATGGGTGTGGGCATGCGATGTGCTTTTGGCATGCAATGACAAAAAGGTTAGCCATCACTGGTATAAGTGGACTCTGAATGATTACAGTGTTACTGTAGAAAGCAATATTTTTATTGGGATATACAAATTTTATTGGAATAATTTGGCTTTAAACAAATATAGAAGACAATTTCAATTATGTGAATTTAAAAATGTATTAATTTATTGTGTTTACATCCTGCCCCTCTCAAGGCAGCATATACACATCTATTCTTCTCCCCTGTTTTCTCTGTACAATTGAAAATACGAGTTTAATTATGATTGAGTAGAATTTTAAGTCTGGCCTGTTTAAAATCTCAGAGGCAAACCGTAGGAAATAAAGGTAATAAAAATAAAAAAAATAAACTCCTTGCTTAATGTTGTAGTGGTCATGTGACATCACACTTTAGGATTATGTCATGTAGCCACAATTCCCACTCCCAATTATTCTTGGTTAGTGAGCATTACATGTACCTAGAAGGAAATGACACAGTGTCTCTAAATGCATGTGGAATACCTTTGTTTCACCCACAATAAATAGTGTCGACTTTATTTAACCTAGAGGAGTCCTAATTAGAGGCTACAAAGTCTAAGGAATTGGGTGACATTCAAATTTTTTCCCTACCGGTTCTGTGGGAGTGGCTTGGTGGGGGGTGTCATGTGACTGAGTGGGCGTGGCCAACTTGATGTCACTCACGGCAAGGTGGGGTGGCACCACCCCACCAAGCCACGGCCATCAAGCCACGCCCATAGAACCGACAGAAAAGTTCAGCCAAGTCTTCTAGCATTCAACCTGGCTGCTTCTCGTCTCCTTCTCATGTTTGCTCCGTGTGTATGAGCCTGAGAAGGAGAAAGAGAAGCAGCCACATTGAATGCTGTGGCAGAGAGAAGCTGAACTTTTCTCCCTCCATTCACAGTGGAGCTGCTGCTCCCATTATGGTCCCCCCTGGCTCCCTCCCTCCTGGGGACTACCTTAAAGGGACAGGCTGCAGCAGCTCCACTGTGAACAGAGGGAGAAAAGTTCGGATTCTCTCTGCTGCAGCATTTAACGTTGAATGCTGTGGCAGAGAAAAACCAAATTTTTTTTCCTCCATTCACAGTGGAGCTTCTGCTCCCTTTATGGTCTCCCCTGGCCCCCTCCCTCCCGGGAACTATCTTAAAGGGACAGGCTGCAGCAGCTCCGCTGTGAATTGAGGGAGAAAAGTTCGGCTTCTCTCTGCTGTAGCATTTAACTTGGCTGCTTCTTGCCTCCTTCTCATATTTGCTCTTTATGTATGAGCCCGAGAAGGAGGTGAGAAGCAGCCACGTTGAATGCTGCGGCAGAGAGAAGCTGAACTTTTCTCCATTCACAGGGGAGCTGCTCAGAAGGCAGCTGCCACAGTCTGTCCCTTTATGGTCCCCCCTCCCTCCCTTCCGGGGATCGAAGTACCTTAAAGGGACAGGCAGGCTGCCGCAGCTTCCTTCCAAGCAGGCTCCCTTCCCTTCGCTGTGAAGGGAGGAAGAAAAGTACAGCCATGTCTTCTCCTCCTTCTCGGGCATACACACAGAGTACAAGGGGTGAGCAGCGAGCGGGTGGGGAGGGCAGGGCCAACCAGGGATGGTTTTTACCAGTTCGGCGGACCACTTCAAATTGCTGCTACTGGTACGCGAGATCTGGTCCTAACCGGTCGAATTCCACTCCTGCAATCATCAACAGATTTCATGCAATGTTTTCTAATCTTTGTGCTTGGTTTCTGTCCTTTTTATAGGATAGCAATGGGAAATAATATTTTATAGGTTTCTAAAATACTTGTTTTTTCTTAATTCCTTAATATTCGATAAAAATTATAGGTTATTCTTCCAGTCACTAATTGTGAAAAATGCTTTGTTACTATTATATGTTAATGTGCTTAACTAGAAATTTGATAGAGAAATAGAAACAATACTTTAAGTTAACATCTGTTATCTGTTTTAGCAGACAGTATTCTATTCAATCAAAAAAAGTAGTTGCTATGGACTCTGTGAGACACAATTGGATTTTATTAAAATCTAATTAAAATATTCCTCCAGAGTCTCTGTTGCCTCTTTCATTTGTTCACTGAAATAAAGAACAGAAAGCAAGATACATAAACATAGGTGGTATTGTATATTATTCTTTTAGTTTTCTGTTCAGAATGCTGTTTCATAATACAATGTTAATTTTATGCAATGCAAAATGAGTAGTTAAAGCTAAATTAGTAATTCTTTTTCCCCTGAAAGTAATGTTAAACCAATAAAATTTCTTTATTTTTAAATTTCCATAATGTTTGAGGTATTAAAACTTTGTGATAGCTTCATGAGTTAATTTTTCACCATTATGCATGAAATTGTACAGTTTTGTCTCAACCGCTGTAAACTTGGTTTGACAATTTAGCCGAGACTATTTAATTGGTAAGTGGGTGTGGGTAGTGTAGTTGGGTTCACACAGTAGACTGAGTATGATGTGTTTGATTTTGGATTCGGCTATTGTGTGAACAAAGCCATTGTAGTTTATAAGCCACACTTTATGGTGCTGTGTATAAACTCAGCCAGCTGTGGTTTATTTCAATACTTTCATGATTAAGTAACTATGTTAGGTGTGGTATGTGAACCCAATCACTTTTAATTTCTGTTCAGTATCTCCATTTGGAAACTAGATACTATCTTCCAATAATCACCTAGGTTTTAATCGGTATGCGTCATGGAAAAATAGGGGAGGACTATTGATTCTCACCACTGGCAAATACTTGGTTCCAGAGCAGTAGGGAAATTCCACATCTATTGATTATTTTTTTAGTCAGATTAGCATGTTATTGATTAAAAGTATAATAATATTGATGAAGAGATGCACACAAAAATAAAGAAATTCAAATAATATTCCTATGCATTCGCTTAATATGTATACTCTGAATGATGATAACCATTTTGATTTAGCGGGTAAGGGACCAGGCTAGAAACCAGGAGACTGAGTTCTAGTCCCGGTTTAGGCATGAAAGAAGCTTGTAGGTCCCTTTCTTTTGCAAACAATGAATAAACAGTTAGTCCAAAAAATAAACAAAATGTAGACCTTGTACTTGAAGGAAATTTATAGAAAATAATAATAAAATATTCTTAAAACGGCAGTCCCCAATCTTTATGGCACAATGAAACTTTACATGCTCGACCATTGCTTGCACAATCTGGTTGCCAACAGGCCATGGCTGGTGCTGGTCTGCAGCCTGAGGAGGTTGGGGACCCCTGTTTTAAAAGATATTGAGAAGGAAATGATTTATTGGAATGGAAGCTTTGGGATTATTCTCAAAACATAAGTGCATGAGTCAGTTAAGACCTTAATTCTGACTTAAAATGAGCAACTACAAGGACCTTGAGTGATGTCTCTGTGTTCAGAGAACCTATATATCGCCTTGGTTTATCGAATAAGTCTAGGAGATGAAACCTGCTCATTTAGAAGCATTTAGAAGCATGACGTGCAGTATTATCAATATGCTCATAATCCCTCTAATTTTGGCTACTGCAACAATGCTGTACATGTAGCTGTTCTTTAAGACCACCTGGAAAGTTTAGATCCGTGATGGCGAACCTATGGCACGGGTGCCAGAGGTGGCACACAGAGCCCTCTCTTTGGGCACGCGCACCATCGCCAGCTGCTCTTCTGGTTTCTGGTGCGCACATGCGCGCCGGCCAGCTGGTTTTCACGGGTGCTGGAGCACCTGAAAACAGCCTGAAAAATGGCCAAAAAACAGGCATGCACACGCCAGCCAGCTGGTCTTTGGGTTTCCAGCACTTCAATGTGCACACCAGAGGTGAGTTGCTACCTTTTCGCCCCGGTTTGGGTGAACTGGTTTTGGTGACAGCGGGCGGCTCTGCCTACCCTCCCGGATGTCTCTGCACATGCTCAGAAGCATCGCGAGCACGCACACACCCATGAGTGAACCGGTAGCAAACGAAATTGAAACCCACTACTGGTGCTCACATGCACATACATGCACATGTGTTCCGGTTTGGGCACTTGGTGCCGAAAAGGTTCGTCATTACTGGTTTAGATGATCCAGAATGCAGTAGATCATGCAGTTGAGACACCTGTGGTTTCCCTGTTCTTCCCACTGCATTGCATTGATTGCTAGCTTGTTTCAAGATACTAGCTACTAACTTTAAAGCCTATGTGGCACAGGACTAGGAAAAAATCTGGATTACTTATTGGAAAAAATATTAGGAAAAATGGAAGCATATGGTACTTTTTTAAAAAAGCATTTACCAGATATAAATAATAAATGGGCATTATTGCCAATGTCTTGCCTGCAACAGTTTTAAACTCAACTAGAAAACAGGAACAGAAAATCTCGGGACAGAATTGCATTGGCAATTTGAATGTGGCTCTTAACTTTATTACACAATGCCTATTGACATTGTCAAATCCAGAAAAAAATCTGTGCTTCTGTTCTACATCAGAAGTCAATAAGAAGATGCAAGCCAAAGATCCAACAACTAAATCCTACTTTGTCTCGTGAAAATAGTATTGTATGGCATATCTCCTGTGTACAATTATTTATGTAAAAAGTTCCGCATTTTTGGTTTTCTGAACCTTATCGTTTTAGAATTAAGTCCCATACATGCTTACTTTTCTGTGACTTCTTCCCATTGTCTGAAATCAACCATTGAATTCCTCATAATCTCCGAGGAAAGTTAATCCAACAAATCTCTTTAGATGGTATACTTGGTCCTCAGCATAATATCTCAAATTGATTGACACTAGAAATCATGAATGTGTCTTAGAGAGTTTGTAAGAAAAGAAAAATCTTATTGTAATCTCAACTTCAGATATATAAAGTGAGATAACCTTGTGTGTGGTAGAAGAATACCCTTTGGGAAAGCTGCTGGTACTCATCAATTATATGTGGCATAGATTTCTGTTATGGAATTTGGAATATGGGTCTTTAGGACTATTCTATGATATCTAGATTGCGTGGAAATAATGTAATAGAAGTAAACTATATATTTTACTTATTATTAGCTGAATGACTAAAGTCCAAAGAGTTAAACTGTCTACTGTCAAATGGGAGGGCAGGCAGGTATATAGGAGTGTGGGTCAAGGTGGTGTGAGACCTGCCATGTGGGGAAAGTAGTATATGTCAGCGAGAGTGTCTGGGTTGCTTTGGAATGTGTGAGAGGTGCAGCACAGATAGCTCCAGTGTACGAGGTGGGGGGCATGGGTTGGGGAGGATGTGTGGGCGCTCCTCTCTTCTTCCCTCTTCTTCCTTTCTTTTTCTCTTTCTCTTCCAGTCCAACAGGCAAGGTAGGGCAGGGATCAAGGAATTGTGGAGAGTCACTGGTAAAATGTCATTGAATGTTCAAAATAAGCATCATATGACAGCAGCAGTCTAGCAAAGCTGAAGCCACAACTTCCCAAACTTCATTCCTTTGGGGTCGTGGATTTGGGCTGTATTCTGTAAGTTAGAAAAAGTGGTTCAAAAATTGTTGCCCTAAGGTGCACCGTTTTGCCCAGTTAAAAGTTACAGAAACGGGCGTTTTAGTAGTATAAAGATTGAGTGGGAAATTGACAGTTACTTTAATTTTTGTGAATTTTGTATGTCACAATATAATTTTGTCTTAGTGTAGAGATGTCTGAGTGTTTAAAGTCATTGCCAAATGGGCTGCTGATGGCTAAAGAGCCGTGAAGTTGGAGGATGTGTGTGTGTTTTTGGCAGGCGGACAGTACATACTGTATCGGCATTTAACAATAGTGCTTTAGACGTACTGCCAAGTGTTTGTAACAAGATAGTGCTGTCAGTGTATTTAGTTTTCAGCTCTCCTTTTACATACCCTACATTTCTTTCTTATTCTATAAACAATGCATTGCATGCTTTTTATACTTCTGTAAACAATTCAGACTTGTAACTTGAGCTAGATTTGAAGTTTTCTATTAGCTGCTTGTACTTTTATTTTTAAAAATTCTATAGAATACTTGGCTGAGGAATCTTTGTAACCAAGTCATAACAATGTATTTTATTTTTAAAACATTTTATTTATTTATAATACTATTTGTGACAAGCAAACATGTTAAAAGAACTCAAGTTTCATTATTAAACGTTTATGTTAATTAAGAAAGCAATCAGTTGTTTGGGTCACATAGTAGAAGAAAGGATGGAAGGTAAAAGGAATATGATCTTCTCCCATCGGTAATTCTTATTGTTATTTAGAAAGGAAAGGAAGGAAAAATGCAAGGGAACATATCACTAAACCTCCTCTTCCTTTAAAATATATACCAACTATTGACAGGCAATTCATTACAAATCATCCCAGGTGAATTTTCAGGATGGAAATGGACATACCAGTAATTTCAAAACAAGAACTTTTAATTGAAGGCACAGTAATCTTTAAATCTTCAGCAGAATTTTGCTTGTTTGGGGCACACTGTCCAGCAGACATATTTCATTTCAAGTAATTGGCCAAAATCAGGTCTGGCAATGTAGGATGGCAACAACTGCTACCATCATAAAGCAGCATTTGACAATGTTATTTCAGCCCTATCAAAAAAAAGGATGGAAACTATAGTGAAAATGTTTTGTTTCCCTTTTTGCCAAGTTTTTTTTTTCTTACAGAGCCCCAAAATAATTCTAAATAATGTTTCAGCACTTTACATATTGATGATAGAATGTAAAACAATTGTGATGGGTATGGAATGTATCTTCGTACAGTCATATGTTTCAGATTTAGGCGCATCTAGAATATACCCATTGAATTCAAAGATTTTAAGTAAATTACATCTAAATTAAATAATGGAAATCAGTTTACTTTTAAGAATGATGAAGTTTGGATATAGCTCAATCATCTTTAGAATATGGGTAAAATTGCTATTTCTGATTTAGTAAAGAGGACATTTTCCTTATGTAATCAATAAAAATATTTCAAATTTTTATTTTCAGTGTACCACATAAGTACAATGAGATTGGTTGAGCTCCCTCAGTGCACCCCCCCAACACAATACAACTCACAGTGAAGACAGAAAATCCCTAACCCAATAAATCATATGAACAACCCCCAGTCCTATTGCACCAGTGTAAACATGTTACACGTTGCGCCGGCCCTGCAAGTCCATCGTACGACGTAGTTATAATGTTATTTTGCATTCAGGAGTCTGACAGCCCACAGATAAAAACTGTTCTTTGGCCTGTTCATGCGACTGGCTATGCTTCTATATCTCCTTCCTGATGGTAGAAGGATAAAGAAGTGGTGACCAGGATGTGAGACAGTACGGTGATTTGGATTCAAAGGAGGAAAAATGTTTCATAATCTGCATGGGGACACATACATTTCTTTAAATCAGAGTCTTAGCCCAAGAAGACGACATAGCATTTTAAAAGACTTCACAATAGATGCAATATATGTGCCAAATCACCTTTTCCCATTCAAATCTAGATCTTTGTATAGTTCTAAGTGCAAATCCAAAGTACTCAATTGATTTCTTCCAGTTTCTTAGTTTATTTTTAATTGATTGATTGCATCCTTACATTTACTCATGAGTTTTATTCCATCAGATCTCGGTAATGCCTAATACATTATATTTAAATATATAAAGGTTTCCCCTGTCCAGTCATGCCCAACTCTAAGGGACAGTACTCATATCTGTTTCTTAGCCGAGGGAGTCAGTGTATCCAAAGATGCTTCTGTGGTCATATGGCTGGCATGACTATACTCCGAGGCACACAGAACACTGTTACCTTCCGACCAAATGGTATCTATTTATCTACTTGCAATTGCATGCTTTCAGATGGCTAGGTTGACAGGAGCTCATTCAGTCACAAAATAGTTGGTTCTTGAACTGCTGACCTTTCAATCAACAAGCCCAGCATCATAACTGCTAGGCCAGGATGCCCCATTAAATAATGTTTATTTTGTTGCATTTAGACTACTTCCTCTTTGTGCCCTCTATTTTGCACCAATTGCGGTTTCATGTGGTCTTTAAAGACAGACTCATGATGAGAACATGACTTATCATTGAAAGATACTTATGATGCAGGAACCAGAACTGATGCACCAACAAAAATTGGGCAAATGCCCTCCTGGCCATAGCAGCCATCTATTCATCCAAATCCACTATCACCTTTTCAAAAGACATCAGTGAATTAATTAAAATTTTTGATGGACAATCAGGAATTCTAACCTGCTTGGATTCAATTTCATCTGTTTCATTTCATCCAAGCTCCTACCACCTCCAGAAACTGAGACAAGGGTTCCACCACATCATGGTATTGGCCGATGGTAGTGACACAAACAGAACCAATGATACTTTTCTCAGACCAACAAATGACCTCTCCTGATAGTTTCACATAGTATGTAAATCATAGGGCAAAAATACTGGCTCCTGGGGCACTTCACATACAAGGGATGAGGGGAGCAAACCATTGACTGAAACAGGTCACTAAGGTAGGTGAGAAATTGCTGTAAACAGCCTCTCCTACTCCTATCACTTGCAGGTGGTCGAAAAGGCTACCATCATCAGTGGTTTGGTATGACAAACTGTAATAGCACAAGAAGAGGTGCATTACTCTCAATCTAAATGCCAAAAATGGTCATCCACCAGAGCAATCAATGCTGTTTCTGTCTCATGACTAAGCTATGCTTCTGACTCTTCAGAACAAGGCTACATCAAGTACCTGAAATGCAGTCATGTAACAGCTTTTTTGGGATGAGGATTACAAGTTGACATTTTATGTCAGCTAGAAGTAATTTACAGGCTATAAAGCATTCGTTCTGGCACTGTTGCAATTTCGAATGGTGGTTAGCAACTGGTCATAAGTCAAGGACTACCTGTAGCACATTCCTGCAATTGGAAAACCAATCTTTCTAATGCTGGAAAAAGTAACATGTGATATTAAGTACTTTGGAGAGGGAGTTTTTCATTATAATTTTTGTTGTAGATGCCAATGAAGTTAAACAGTGTGTTCCCACTCCCACTGCATTTGTTCTCCTTTCCAATTGTCTGTGTCCTGCTTTACTGTTCAGATACCAGGTAACTCTGTGTGAGGGTAACATTAATTTTTGCTGAACTAGTTGAGGCAACGTCAGGTGACATATAAGGAAGCCCTCTTCCACAGAATAACCAAACAAAGCTTTGGTATGGCAGGCACTTCTTTTGTGGTTTATCGGAGAATATGGAGATGAACACGATCGAAACAGCTTCAATGACCTGCTGAGGATACTCCTTCTCTCTCTTTCCTTGAGGACAAGAACACCATATATTACTAGCCCTGGTTGACTGTTCTCCTGAAAAAGAATATTCAAGGGCTAAAGGCAAAACTATCCACCTACAGTTCATCAGGAAAAGTAAAGAATTCTTGAAACAGATACAGGCAGCACCTGTAAAGCAACAATACTCTGAAGAAGCCACAGAAGATATATGAAATCCATGTTGAAAGGACAAAGAGATGGAAGAACATGTCAGAAAAGTCCAACCACATCTAAAAAGTTCTGATGCTATGGAGCTTCAACATAAATCCTAGGGCCATGGTGACGAACCTATGGATTTTCTGGAATTACGTTCAGAACATGAGGGAAAAAACTCTTAAGACTGTTTAGGTACACTGTCAATTATCGCTTTCTACTGATCCAAGTGGGAACAAATGGTATAGTCCAGTGATGGCTAACCTTTTCTGGACAGTGCCCAAAGCACACGCGTGCATGTGCAAATGCGCATGCGCACACGCCCAAAGCCCCAAAATGCACACGCCCCACCCACCCACCCAGCACGCGCCCCACACACATGCACATGTGGGCCCTCATGCACCCGACACCCTGCACATGCATGGCAGAGACCACACGACCAGTTGACTGGTGGGAGGTGCACACATGTGTGGCAGAGCTGAACTGAGGCGACGACTCACGTGCCCACAGAGAGAGGCTGTGTTCCACCTGTGGCATGTGTGCCATAGGTCCGCCATCATGGGTATAGTCAAACCCAGCCTTGAAAATACCTCAAGGGACTATGAATTGCTGGGAATGAGGTTAAAGAGCTGCAGGCACAGCAGAGGGGACATTTTCTTGACTTCTTTATGTTGAAAGGTGACTAGGAAGATAAATATATTTAAAATAAAACTGGATGAACAGATGGTGCCAATGAGAATGGCTTGGAATTTTTGATATGGGATTAATTTCTAAAGTGACATGAGATTGGCTGTACCCCAAAAGAACAGAAAGCAATGTATTTGGATTTCTTGCAATCCTTATCTGGAAGTCTTTGAACCCTTTGGGGAAATAGAAGAGAATCCAGAAAACGATGATATGGAAAGTACCCAGAATGGCATTTGGAAAGGATGTTGTGGCACCCAACAATGAGCACATAAATACAAGAAGGAATAGGTCAAGTTATATGATCCAAAAATTCCAAGGTTTCTATTGAATGAATAAAATAGAATAGAATGCAGTGGCAGGTTTACAGATGGATGTTAACAGTATAGAATTATTTTTGGGTTTTATGTTGGTTACCAGTAGGATTATGGATGCAATTCAACATGTGTTTTGGAACATGGCTTGAGACCCTGTAGCTGCAGAACTATCTTTTACATTTGGTTATATTCTGTGTCCATGAAGTAAGGGGAACGTTTCTCGGTTACACCTCTAAGCATGATTGTCAGCCCCAGAGCAGAGAGACATATGCGGCTTATGCTGGGCCTGCAAAATCCTGCCCAACCCCCTAAGGCACTGCATAGTCCTTTTCTTACTGCACTGACTCTGCTTTCTGGTTGGATTTCGGCTCCCTTTCATATCTGGGACTGGCTAAAAAATGCCTGCTGAAGGATTTCAGCTTCCTTCCGTGTATGGAAGGAAACTCCGGAGGGATGCAGAAATGAAGCTAAAATACTCAGGTTCATTTCACCAAAGTTGGCAAGCAGTTTTTTCAGACACCCCCAAAGATGAGAGGGAGATTTCTCAGAAGATGGCAGCTTGCAACCTTCCTTGCTGGTTTCCGCATTGACTTTCAGGAAGTCAGGAGAGAAGATTAAAAACCGCATGGAGTCCTTGGGAACTGGTTATAAGCACTAACAGGTTGCCAAGCACCCAGATTGTGATTACATGACTGTGAGGATGGTGGTGCAGTGTTCTGCTAAGTTCTTTACAGGCTGTCATAATTCTGGATGGTGATTAAACAACCATCATAAGTTGAGAACTAACTGTAGTTTCTTTTCACTTTCTTAGTTTTTGATTCTTTACCTCAGTAAGCCACTTCACCTTCTAATAATAGTGACAGATCAGGTTTGAAAAGTATTTGGAGCTAAATCTGTCTGTGAATAGTTGGTAGTGTTTATCAGCCATTTTTTTTTTTTTTTTGAGTGGAGAATGGGATGAAGTTCCAAAGTACTGACTCATGTGATCCTAGTAAAGTGCTAGGATACAGCCATTTCCTACTTTTGTTTAAAAATGTACTAACCCTGCCCGGCGGATGCATGTTCTTAACTTCAGGCCTTTGTGGAAGGAAATGCTTTGGCTCTTTATTGATTACCAAATACTATTTACTAATTGTTTTTTACTTATTATATTTTACTTGTAAGTGGTAAACAAGGTGTCACATCTCTTTTAGTGTGCATTTGTGAATATGGCAGCAATTTGATGGCTTTCAAAATAATTAGAAAGGTGAAAGTAGCCTGATTTATAGCAGGACTCAGAATACAACGTTTTAGTAGAATAGCAGATTATTCTGGAAACTCAGTGAGATTTATCCTCTTTTATAGAGAATAGTCCCATATCAGAATGATACACATCAAGTTTCAAGCATGTCTTGGGACCCAATAGAAATTTATAGGATGGACAGATGGACACACACCCACCATATATCTTGAATAATAAAAAATTTAATTTTACTTTTAAGATTAACATTTTCAACATGTTTTTCACATTTGGAGCTTTCGGTCATCAAGCTTCTCCCACTTTCGCTTTCCTTGTTCTGTGAAACTTCTAGCCGGAAGAGCAGTTCTACAAAGATTGTGGATCTAGGTTTCTTTTTTTTAAATTGGATTTAGTGAAACCAGCCTTAGAAAGAATTTTACCTGTTTTCAGAACCTGAAAAATAATACTCCTACTGTTTTAGTTGCAGAGGGGTTTGGGAGGCCTGCAGAGTGCTCCTGGAGGCTGGGAAGGGCAAAAACACAACACGTGGGGGTTTTGGGTGGCCAAATATGGGCCTGATTTTTTCACAAAAACAGGGGTTTTTTTTCCCTCCCCAGCCCCCAGGAGCACTCTGCAGGCCTCCCAAAATCTCTGCTGGCCCCTTTTTGCAAAAAACGGGCTCGTTTTTTCAGCCTCCCAAACCCCCCATGCATCACAGTTTTGCCCTCCCCAGCCCCCAGGAGCACTCTGCAGTCCTCCCAAACCGTCTGCAGGCCCCATTTTTGGCCTCCCACACCACCCACGCATCACGTTTTTGCCCTCCCCAACCCCCAGGAGCACTCTGCAGGCCTCCCAAATGCATCCCATTTTGTGAAAAATGGACCTGTTTTTCGCAAAAACGGGATGCACAGAGGGTTTGGGAAGCCTGCAGACTGCTCCTGGGGGATGGGGAGGGCAAAAACATTTTTTTTCTTGTTTACCTCTTCGAAATCTTGGTACGTCTTATACTCTGGTGCGTCTTATAGTCCGAAAAATATGGTATTTGAAATGGCACATTCACTAAACATAATGACATAAGTACAGGTGGCTTTTTTGAACATTTGTAATAGTCATAAGGTAGATTCCTTGACTTTGAGGGATTTGCCTAGTAGTGGCTTGGAGTAGAAGACCTCCAAGGTCCCTTCCAATTCTTTTATTCTCTTATTTTATGATTGTGAGTATGGATACATAATCTTTGGGACTTCTAGAAAAGCAGAGCAACAATATGTGCACATTTATGTGTAGATGACTATGGAAAACTAAAGCTTGCAAAGCAATTGAGCCAAGCCTTCCAGGGGATGTAAAATGTGCCTCAACATTTTAAGAAGTAATGCTTTGCACTAAGATAATACAACCTGACTTTTAAAATGCTCTACTTAGCTGTACAAACTGCAGGTCCTAATTTAAGAGCACAACTTGTAGTTATCTGTTTTAGAAGCAATTCAGATTAGAAAATGGTTGCAATAATGACTTATGTAAACCTTCAAGTTCTCCAGTGTAGTTGTGGAATAGTCCAGGAATGGGTGTTGCTACAGTCGTATCTGCCCAGAGACTGAGTCATAAATCTTTAGACATGTCCTCCTGCCTCTCCCCCCCCCCAAGTTTTTCGGCTCAGTTGGCCCAAGAGAGACGTTTGGTCGTTTTCTCTGTACTTCACCATTCCTGGACTATTTTATAGCAGATTTCACTTAGCTTGGGAATTGCCTCGGTTCATTCTGCAATTCCCAATTGGGCGTGCTGGCTAGTTTCAGCTTTGCTGACACACTGCCGCTATTTTAACCCCTCGGAGCTAACCGGGTGTCACGTGGTTGAGGGGAGCGCATCGAAGGGCTGCTTGCTGACGCAGCAGCCGAAACTCGGTTTTGCCGCCATAGCGGCTCACCTTAGCAGGGCGCCTGGACTCACAGCGATAGGATCGGCGTTCCTTGCTAGCCTGGATGCTGCTTCCCAGCTCTCAGCCTGGTGGCCGCCATTTTGAAAAGACCACACCACGCACACAGGAGGGAGCCTGCAGACCTCTCCCTCCTGGTCACCTCAGGGTTGACCGGGCGGCACGCAGATATTGTGGTTGGGCTGCTAGTCCCTGATATTACAGGGTAATAATGCAGTGTTGAGTGCTGGCTAATCTTAGGTAGGCGCTAGGAACATTGCCCCTCAGGAGTGGACTATTCCGTAGCGTGTGCGCTGGCTAGCCCAGAGTTTCTCTGGCAACTGCCGCCACCGCCTTTATCCTCCCTGCCCTGGGGCCATTATTCAGCCAAGGTCCCTGCCAACATTCTGAGGGCAGACATTCACTCTGCATAGCCTAAATGGCTTCCAAGCGGAGTGCTGAAGCTTCAACAGGCAAAAAGGCGACCTGCAAGTCTGCCAGAGGTTCTAGGGTAGAGCTTAGGGACAGGGAACAGAGGCAGAGAGCTCTGGACAAACTGGTTTCCAGAGCTGAGAAGCAACAGTCAGGGCTGGAGAAACTGCCTCACCCAAATGAGCCATCTGTTTCCCACCCTTTTCTTCCAGACCCTGTAGTTCACTCCCCTCTGGCTTCTCAAGCTTGGTCACTAGAGGGAGCTGGCGAGCTCTCTCCATCTCCAGCCTTGCTGGCTAGTAGTGGGATGGAACTGGAGAATGACCCTTTTGTATGCCAGATAGCTGCAGCAGAATCTCAACCCGCCTATGCCAGGGATTTGGCTCCAGGGGCATTTCACATGCCCATAGCTTCTAATTTGCCTTAAACTGAGGCCCATCTGTCAGATTTGCCTGATCACCTGCCGCAATTAATCTTGCAGGCAATATCTAAAGGCATTGCTATTGGTCTGACCCAGCAACGCACTACTTTGCTTGTCTCAGCCTCACCTGCTCACCTGCGACAGGTCCAGATTGATACAACCTTGGATGAATCTCCATGTCAATCTCCACGACATTCTATAGGCAGTGAGGAATCTTTCTTGGGTGCAGAGTCCCAGAGAGATCTAGACCTCTCTGATGATAAGGGGATGTCCCCTGACACCCCAGCCTTTACTGTATTGTTTCCTCCGGGGCTGTTCAAGTCACTACTGCACAAAGGGCCACAGCCCATTTATTGGAGGATTCACCTGAACCAGAGCCTTTCACCACAGTCAAGGTCTGTTTTCTGAGCCCATAGCAGAGCAACAGTTTATTTCAGCTCCCAAATTATTTCTGGATGTTGTCCAGAAACAACGGGCAAGCCTGGCATCATTCCCCACACCCAGTGGGACTGATAAAAGGTTCTATGACATGGCACCGAACTTCTCCCAGGCATTGCAATTGCCATCAGTGGATGATCCCATTCTGGCCCTGTCTTTCCCATCACCATATTTGGCAGGTGATTGAGGGTTTGAAAGCGGAAGACAAAAAATCCGAATTGATTTTATGAAAGACTCACCAGGCCGCAGCCTGGGGAATTAAGACTTCTACTGTGGCACCGTTCTTTAACCGCACATCCCTCATTTGGCTCCGCCAACTTCAGGCTAGGATAGCTCCCCAAGAGGCTCGCTTGTATCAAGACCTTAATAAAATCATTGCAGCGATTCAGTTCTCTGCGGATGCAACTCTGCATGCCACTAAATATGCCTCTAGAGCCCTAGCATCCACAGTAACATCCAGGAGGCTATTGTGGCTCTGTCAGTGGCAAGCTGATGTGAAGTCAAAATGGAGGTTGGCATCCGCCCCCTACACAGGGGGCACTCTGTTTGGCGAATCCCTAGACCCAATCCTCATTGAGAACAGGGATAAAAGGAAGGTACTGCCTTTGGCGGTGAGGAGGGCAGACCATTGTTCCACCCCTTTCTACTGTAGGTCATCCTTTTGGCCCAATGAGCAGGAGGGTCCATCCCAGCAGAGGTATTATCCCCAAAGTGCAGACCGTCAGCACGAGTAGCTGGGCTTGCGAGACAGACCATGTCAATTCCTTCCCAACAAGCGGCCATTTCAAAGAATTGGCAACTGTCAGTTCCTTCGGCAACAGTGACTCAGCAGCCAGCCCCACCCCCCATAGGAGGATGCTTGAGCCTCTTCGTAGAGCAGTGGATGCAGACAACAACAGACAATTGGGTTTTGAACACTGTACATTAGGCTTCTCACTGGAGTTCCTCTCCATTCTTCTGAATCACTTTGTACAATGCTCTGCCTCCCACAACAACATCAAACGAGGCCTCATGGAGAGGCTATCCATCACCTCTTGGGGATCCAGGCTATCGAGCCTATTCCAGAGGAGACAGGGGTTTTACTCAAGCTTCTTCATTGTACCAAAGTCTTCGGGGGGTTGGGATGGAGAGTGATCCTGAACTTAAAGTACCTAAACTCCCACTTGGTCTACAGGAGGTTCAAGATGGCCTAATTTTTAAAATTTTTAATTGTCAATTCTTAATTTTTAAATGTCTAAATCGGGTAGTTTTATTTTAATTAGATATGGGCCAAACTATTTAATATTTTTTAAATTGTTTTTAAATTTTATATTTGTGTGTTTTATGCTGGCTGTACACCGCCCTGAGTCCCTTTGGGAGAAGGGCGTTATATAAATTAAATTAATAATAAAAAATAAAAATAAAGATGAGTTGCCTCTGGTCCATCCTGGAGGGAATTCAGTCCAGGGACTTCCTGACATCAATTGACTTATCGGAGGTGTACCATCACATTCCCATCCTTCCGGCACATCGCAGGTTCCTCAGATTCTGCAATGCGGGGAGGCACCTTCAGTACAGGGCCCTGCCTTTCAGCCGGGCATCAGCCCCCAGAGCTTCACGAAGGTCTTGGCCGTCCTCGCAGCTCACCTGACATTCATCCCGGTGAGATTACAGGCCTATCTAGACAATATTTTGGTCCAGGGCTCCTCCATTCCCAAGGCAAGAGAGGATCTGGGCATAACGACTCAGGCTCTTTAGGACCATGGCTTCCTAATCAATTGCAAAAAGAGCCAGCTAGATCCATCCACTGTCATCACTCACCTGGGGGCGATCATCAACTCCAACTGGGGGGAGGTCATCCATTCACCAGAAAGGCGAAACAGCATAAGGACCCTAATAGCTCAGATTCAGCAGGACCCCAGGGTTCCCATAGCCACCTTGTCCACACTATTGGGCAAGATGGCCTCTTGTATGATGATAGTACCTTGGGCCCACTTACATGCACGGAGCCTACAATGGTTCATGCTCCCATATCAGAGGAAAACGATCCAACTAACTGACCAAGGTCATAGTTTCCTTGCTCATCCTACAGTCCTTCCGCTGGTGGGTGTCCTCAGCTCTCGACAAGGGGAGTGTTTTCAGGGAGCCTGTCCGGATAACATTCATGACCGACGCAAGGTTCTTCGTCTGGGGGCATACCTCCACCCCAAAGTGGCACAAGGCCGCTGGTCCCCACAGGACCTTGCCAACAACAGCAGTTGGTTGGAGTTGCAACATGTCCCTTCGTTAACAGACAATGTAGCAGCAAAAGCACATGTCAACCACCAGGGAGGAACCCACTCCCGGTGCCTCATGGAAGAATCCTTGAGATTAGGGAAATGGGTGGAACAGAACATCCTCTCCCTCAAGGCGGAACATGTCGCAGGGACATCGAACGCTGAGGCAGACTACCTGAGCAGGATCACAGTGGACAACGCCGAATGGCATTTCCATCCGGAGATTTTTTGGGACATATGCGACAGGTTCAGACAGCTGACCATAGACCTGTTTGTCTCACGGATGAATTCCCAACTTCCTTTTTCATGATATTTCCAACTCCGGGAGCGGAGGGAACCAACGCCCTTCACTGTGTGTGGCCTCCCAGGGACCTTTATGCATTTCCACCACTTCCCCTCATACCGAGGTGGTATGGAAGGTAATTTCGGAGGAGGCAGAGGTTCTCCTGGTCGCTCCTCATTGGCCATGCATCCGTGGTATGTGGACCTCTTCAGCCTGTCTGTCTCACGGCCCTGGAGAATCCCTCCGGAGAGGATCTTGGTCAACCAAGGGGTCTTGGATCACCCGGAACCACAGTGGCACCAGTTGACCACCTGGCACTTGAAGGGGTCCTCCTAAGGAGGGATAAGTACTCTGACAAAGTCATTAAAACTATCCAAGTGGCCAGGAGACCATCGACCATCAGAATATATAATGCTACCTGGGCTGGATTTGTCTGGTGGTACACCACCAATCACATCACTCCTACTTCTGCTTCTGTCCCACAGGTACTGGACTTCCTACAGGATGGTCTGGACAAGGGGTTGTCACACAGTACCATTTGACGGCAAGTGGCAGCCTTATCCACCGTGCTGCCGGGCGACAACCAGGGCCCTCTTGCATGTCACCCTGTTATCTGCCAATTTATTCGAGGGACGATTTACGTCCACCTACCATCCACAGATATCCCACTTGGGATTTGCCTAAAATGTTGCAGGTTCTTACGGCACTGCCCTTTAAGCCTTTGTGGACAATAGCCTTCCTGGTGCTGGTTACATCTGCAAGGCGTGTTTCTGAGATGGCAGCTCTGTTAGTCAGGGCTGATCTTTGCATTTTTCATCTGGTCAAGGTGGTCCTAAGACTCGATCCCTCCTTCATTCCCAAGGTGAACTCTTGGTTCCACTGGGCCCAGGAGGTCGTCTTGTCAAACTTCTGTCCGTGGCCGTCCCACGCCCTGGAGAGAAGGTGGCATACCCTGGATGTAAGGAGGGCTCTCCGGATATATCTTAAAAGGATGGCGCCCACCAGGAAATCGAGGCACTATTTGTTTCCTTTCAGCCCACTTCGTTAGGCACCAAGATGTCCTCGTCAACCATTGGTCGTTTGATAAAGGTGTGTATTGCCACAACATACCAGGTGCAGGCACTTACCATACCTATATGGCTAACCGCACACTCAACTAGAAACGCGGTCACCACAGCTGCATGGTCCAAATCTCCTTGAGATATGCAGGGCGGCTACCTGGTCTACTCCCTCGCCCTTTATTCACCATTATAAGTTGGATGTCTTTGCATCCACAGAGGCATCCTTTAGCAGGAGGGTCTTACAACATGTACGTTTGGCCTTGGGGGCTCCAGACCTTATGGCTACCCCCCCTTAAGACAGCCATTCTTTGGTATGTCCCATTCCTGGACTATTCTGCAGCTACACTGTAGAAGGGGTCTTGTCTTACCTGAACACCTTTTCTCAATGGCTGTGGAATAGTCCGGCCTCACCCTTAGGATCGTAGGCTCTGGAGCCGGTTGTCAATACCTCTTGGCAGGCGTTCTGAAGCCAGATGTCACTAACATTTTGGAAAGTCTCTCTTTCAGCTGCGACATCACTGAAAAACTGGAGAGGAAGAGAGAGAGGCAGGAGGGCGTGTCTAAAGATTTATAACTCAGTCTCTGAGCAGATCCGACTGTAGCAACACCCGTTCCTGGACTATACTGCAGCCACTGAGAAAAGGCGTTCAGGTAAGACAACGCCCCATATGAATGTTAGGAGCAATGATACATAATACTGCCTTATGAAATATACTTTTTTTTTATGGCAACAAGATTTCAATCTGAACTGGGGTCTCTTAAATTACTGGGCATAAAATATACTCTTTAATCCTGTGCTTGGTTCTTTCAAAGTTCAGGATAGTATAGTATTTGAAGGTGTATCCTTTTGTAATTGTAGTCAACTAAACTATGATTTAAAGATGAAGAAACATAGGAGAAAAGAACAGAGGCCTTTAAGTTATCATTGTCGTTTAGATAGCAAGGATACTATTTTGTCCTAATATGATGAGGTACTGTATTTCTATTTTTAATTGCACTAGTTATTATAAATTTGCATCCATATATATCTAGCATATATTAAAAACCTTTAATGTTTACTGCGAATAGATTGCCATTATGGTAATATGTAACAGAACTCCCTGTCCTGAACGAGGGTCAAATGCAAAAAGGTAAAATCTTTTTTAAAAAAAATACTTAGAATTTCAACTTAACCAAATTCTAGTTATTAACTGGGTTAAATAAAGTAAAATAAACAATTACTGCTTCCTTTTCCCCTATTCCATCCTTTTTACACTTTCTGTTTATCCTCCTTTAGAGTACTTGTACACTTTCTCCCTTGCCACAAGTTATCTTCTGTCTTATCAATCAGTTGTAGTTCACCCGCTCTGTGTTTAACCCATACCACATAACATTCTTTATTTTTGCTCCTCATAGCTTTTCCTTTTTTCTTTTGTTCCCTTCTGCTATTATTATTGTTTCTCCATCAACTTCTCTACACTGTCATATCTAAGATTTCCCTTTTTTATTTCTTAGTTTTATTTCCGTCTCTATCACTTATTTCTACTTCCCTTATTTTTTTTCCATTTGTTTCTATTGTCTCTTTAGAGTAACAAAACATTCCTGTAGCTGAAGTAAGCTTCAGTTTCCTTAGCAGGCTTGTTTGCAGTTTTAAACCTTTTTTCTATTTTCTGGTACTTTAAACTAATGGAAATATAGTCAGTCCAAAGAAGATAAAAATTAAACAATATTATTTATTTACACACACGTACACGTATATACGCATGCATACATATATGATGTTTATATGATTGATTGTCTATCACGGGTGTCAAATTCGCCGCATCATGTTGCTGTCACGTGACATATCTTGACATTTTTCCCCTCCGCAGAGCTGGGGTGAGCGTGGCCTGTGCGTGATGCATTTGCCAGTTTGATACCCCTGGTCTATATTATGTAAATTAAAATCATCCATACTTTTAACATTTTACAAGATAATTAATATTTGATTTTAAGTGAAAATATAAAGAAATAACAAAAAAAAAAAATGTTGGTTTGGAAAGCTTCCAGAGAAGAATTCAGAAGTTACTGAGAAGGAAAAGCTCCTGTTTTAAATGCATAGTGCCAAATTGTCTTTCTTCACCCACTTCTTTTGTTTTTTGTCTGCTTTTTTCCTTTAAGCCAAACTAAATACAGTAGAATTTACTGTTTGCTAATCGCCATGTGTTTACTTTCTCTTCCAAAACTGAAGTTGCTAACCAATACATTACCTACCCGTGAATATATCCAAATAAACATGGGAAGCAATAAAACAATGACCCTATAAGAAAATACATCCTTATTCATGAAACTGTCCCTTTGAATTTTCATGGAATTTATTGGGAAAATAGTGTAATGTGGAGTTGATCATAGTATTGTTCAAAATAATACCACCAGTAGTATTTAAAATTATAAACTAGTCCTCGATTTACAACACTTCATTTAGTGATCATTCAAAGTTACAACAGCACTGGAAAAAGTGACTTATGATCATTTTTCACAGTTACAACCTTTCCAGCATCCCCAGGGTCATGTGAACAATATTCAGATGCTTGGCAACTGATTCATACTTACGACCGCTGCTGTGTCCCAAGGTCATGTGATCCCCTTTTGCGACCTTCTGACAAAGTCAATGAGGAAGCCAGATTCACTTAATAACTGAGTTACTAACATATCAACTGCAGAGATTCACTTAACAACTGTGGCAAGAAAGGTCATAAAATGGGACAATATTCACTTAACAAATGTCTCTCAATAGAAATTTTGGGCTCTATAAATAAAGGACTACCTGTATTTCTATTCTTTTAACCTCTTTGGCTTTCCTTAACCAATACTATAAATATTATGTACAGGAGTTGCTTTTTTTAAAATAGATTTCACAGTAGTACCATGTTTCCCCGAAAATAAGACCCTGTCTTATATTTTTTTGAATCCCGAAATAAGGGCTTGGCCTTATTATCAGGGGGTCTTATTATTTTGGGGGTGCAGGAGGTGGCGAGCGTGGCCACCTCATGGCTGCTGCTGTGTTACACCGGGCAACCCCCGGCAGCCCCAGACACCCAAAGCCTGTACCCACCCGGCTCCCTTTTCCACAGCACCCGGCTCTTTATCGTGGGGGGTGGCATATGTGGTGGGGGAGAAGCAAGACGTGTGGAGTGAGATGGGGCTCGCTCCTCTTGCTCTCTCTTCTCCCCCCTCATCTCGTGGGTAGACATGAGATGCGCATCTTGCCTGCCTTGCAGCTCTGTCATGTGTCTCCCCGTTGTCTGCAGGCAAACACGTTGTAGGGTAAAAAAAAAAACTTCTCGCGAGTTCAATCAAACTTCTCGAATTCACAAGGTTTTTTTTACCCTACAATGTGTTTACCTGCAGACAACGGTGAGACATGCAACGGAGCTGAAAGACAGGTAAGATGGCACCAGGCACTCCAATGGTACCGTAACAGCAGCCTGGCTGCTTCCCTTCCCCGCCGTCTCTTTGTCAAGGGGAGTGGCAGATGGGGCAGGGGAGAAGTGAGACGCATGGAGCATGATGGGGCTCTTCTTGCCGTCTCTTCTCCCGCTCCTCGATGGGCATGGCAGGGCTTCTCGCGTGTCACGTCTCCCTGGCCCCACCCCTCCCCACCTACCACCTCCAAATTGCATCCAATTTGGGCAGGGACAGGAAGCCCTGCCATGCCTGGTGAGGGGGGGGGAAGAAGAGACGACAAGAGGCCAACATCTCGCTTCTTCCCCACCCCACCTCCTAGCCCCCTCGATAAAGAGCTGGGCACTGTGGAAAAGGAAGCCGGGCGGGCGTGGGCTTTGGGCATCTGGGGCTGCCGGGGGCTGCCCGGCGGAGAGGTGGGAGTAGGGCAGGAGTTTACATGTGATCACTTCCCCTTTGCCTTCTCTCCCAAAAGCACTCCTCGGGCGCAGCCACTTCTGCAACAGGAGACTTGCACCTTGTGCCGGCCTTCCGAAGGGAACTGTAGCAGCAGCTATCCACAGTTTTTTAACCCTTATTCCGTCTCAACCTACGTGGCCCAGTACGGTGGGGACGAAATAAGGGTAAAAAAGTTGTGGATAGCTGCTCCTACAGTACCCTTTCGAAAGCCAGTGCAAGGCACATGGGGCGATTGCTTGGCCTCCTGCTGTAGAAGTGGCTACAATTGATGGCAAAAGCGGTTGCGCTTGCTGGAGGTGCCGGCCGGAGCGGCACGCATGAGGCAGCTGTTCTGTGGATGGAATTGCCTGCTGTGACTGTCACCATTAAGGTAAGGAGATTGAAAGGCATGTGGGGTGTGTTGCTTGGCCTCTGGCTTCTTTTGCAGCCACAATTGGCTACAAAAGCGGCCATGCTTGCTGGAGGCGGTAGCCTGACCGGCACCCGCAAATCAACTGTATCATGAATGGTGGCCTGAGCGGCTCAGGTGATCGAATTAAGGGGCCGAGAAGCCCAGAGGTGACTGGGGAAGGTATGGGCTGCCTCCTGTACTGGCCACGCCAACCCCTTCACCAGGGCTTATTTTCAGGGGAGGGCGTATATTTACGTCTGCCCCAAAAATCAGGCTTGGCCTTATTTTCGGGACATGTCGTATTTTCAGGGAAACACGGTATAAATTGCAACTTCATGAGAGAATGCAATCAACTAAGGGATGAAAAAATAAGTGAAATACAGTCAGGTTTATTTCATTAGAGTTTTGCCTTTTGATCAGGGATTTTTTTAAAACAGTTTGTGTAGCCTGAAAAAAACTCCTGAAAAACCCTGAGGTTCCAATACCCCCTATTAAACATATGATTCTTACCCCTTAGCTGACTTTTGTTATACTTAGATCCTTCTTCAGTATTCTTAAATTTTCCACAGTCTAAAGAAGAGTAACACTAAAGAATTTGACTTGAAATGACCACTTTTCTGTTTTGGTGTCGGTACTATTTAATGCAGAAGGTGTAAAGTATCTCATTCCCTGTTTTTAAGCTGCTTCAGGTAGCCAAAACTGTGCCATCTATATAAAGAGGGAAGGAATTCATCTACTTTCAGAAATGCAAAGCATCTTTTTTTTGGGTGGGGGCAGGGCAGGAATGTTCTGAGAATGGGAGGGGCAAAACTGCTCAGTGAGATGAAGCCTGCCCAATCTTTGGGGAAAGATGTATCTTAGAAAAGAACATAACTGACTGATTAGAACAGTAAACAATAATATTCTATTCTGCAAACTTTGATTGATGGTTCTCTGTATTTAAATAATTCCTTTTTATACTGAAAATTTACACCCTACATTCCAAAATGAAAGGTAGTCCTGACTTAATGATGATTCAGCAACTGTTCAAAGTTACAGGGGTTGCTGAACAAATGGTGTTTACGATCGGTTTTTGAAGTTACTACCGATGCAGAGCCCCCACAGTCAAGTCATCCAAAATTTGAGCCCTTGGCAGCCTACCTGCATTTATCATCTGCATTTATGACTACAAGGAGTGCTTTAGTCTCCACCCACTTCATCTTTGCCCCTTTGGCTGCTCTCCCCACTGAACTACTCTTCCCAACCTTACTGCTGCCAGCTGATATTCACTGTACCTCTGACTAGCCTAATGTTTGCAAGGCAGCTGCTGGCCTAATAATAATGCCTTACCTTCCTCACATGGCTGGACATGCTTCGTGTTAGTGGGAAGAAGAAGATGGCAAAGGTCAGTTGGGGATGGTGGGCCACAGGATCTCTAAAAGGGCAGAGATGGCGGGAAGAGATAGGTGGATCATGATGCTTTGTGTAATGATTTCATTGCTTAGTGAAGGAAATTCTGGTCCCAATTAAGTCATTAAATAAGGACGTCCTGTACATGTTCTTTACAAGGTAATACTTGGAATTAAGCACTGGTTTATGATGTACTGGCTGTTCAGAATTGCAGCATACTTAATCCCTAAGAAGATGCTTTATTACAGATTCATTATATTTTGGAGATGGCCCTTGTACAATAGAATTCAGCCAAGCCCAAATATTACTATCTTGACTTCAGTGTATATAAATGAATTTCTGTTGTTAAATTAAATTTGGAATTGTGTGTGTTGATGAATGTCTTCCTTAATCTGAGCTACTTTTTAAAAAATTACACTCTAGAAAATGGTGTCTCACTGGAGTGGCTCTTACAATTTTAGTTTCACAATTGACTGCCTGATTATGTTATGACACAGCCTTGCAAGCAAAATAAAATAAAATAAAGCTTGACACATTTGGTGTTCAAAAAGACATTACATTCCTGCAATACTATATTTAAAGATGAGGAAAAGGAAAAAAAAGAGCTTTTTGCTTTTGTTAATTCAGTTCTTTGTCTCAGTGGAAATAGAATAGTGTTTTGTTAACCAGAATGGAAGATCTGCCACCTTCTAAAGTACAGCTTCTTAATGTGCAAGAGATTAAGTTGTCAGTTTAGTTACCCTGCTTTTATACATATAATGCTCTAGTGTGCACCTTTACACCTCTTGTCATAAAGCATATAATTAGCTGTATTCCATCATCATCAGTCATTCTTTAGATAACACCCTGATGCAGCTCTTTAAAAAAAAAGGAAGATGGAAAACACTTTGGACTAAAGTTTGAATTAATTTTTGCATTTGTATAATAGGGTAAATCAATCTCTGCTTGATGAAGAGGTTTTGAAAAGCATTGTATCTCTAACCTTCTTCAAGCATTACCTCCACTATTTAAAATAACAGACAGTGATGAGCTACTCCTTCCTTTTCCTTGTTCCAATGATGTTGTAAGTGTGTCAGGTTAGAGATGCTTACAGGGCATTTATCAGCTGTGGATAGCTAACACTCTGTGCCATTACTTCCATATGCAATTGCTTTCCACAGTTGGTTCAAAATGCTGTATAACCACAGTGCTTTTTTGTGGCAGTTGTGGGAAATCTGCATTCCATAATCATTGGAATGACATAGTTGAAGGTTGAGTTGTTCTATGTTATCTTTTGCTACTACATTTTGACGAACCCCACCCATGAAAATTTGGATTCCAATCTGAATATCTTCATCCACACACCCAAGATGCAAAGATGAATAGTTTGTGTGCCCCTGAGCAAATAATTGTGTATCAACAAGAGACCAGCATTGATAAAACTACACATATGTTGCTAATCCTTTCCCAAGTGCCAGTGAATGTCCATATCATTTAACTAATTCTTTTAAATAGTATAGTTGGTGAATATAGGCTGTTGTTGCCCATAAAGATGCCGAAGACTTCTTTTTTTTGGTCTCTATTTTTGATGTTGTTAGTATCTTATATTGAGCTTTTAAAAAGAAACTGAGGAATATGCTATTAAAATGTAATCTGTATTATGAAAATGCTTTAGCACCTATGTGGAATGGGAACAAGAATGCTAAACCATTAGCTCTACTTTCCACATGTAGAAGGCAAACATCCATAGTGGAAACCCTCTTATATTATGAAATTTTTCCATGATACAGGGTGCTAAACCACATATACACAATTTCAGGATTTCTCCATAGTAGATAGAAAACAACAAGGGAAGTCTGATTAACATGTTTGTCTCCATGTATGTAAGAATAATGTCATTGTTTTGTTTCCTAAAGGTTCATGTAATATTTATTAGGATAGTGCTAGCTGTGAAAATGACTTGGAAGAATTGTTTCAAATCTCATGCAATGTCTGGAAAACTTAATTCTGGGGCGGGGGAGAGGAGAAAATACGTTTGCTTTCAAAGTCACATAAAGATGCCATGTTTAATAAGTTGATTTATTAAAACAGTGGCATCTTTTTTCATTCTTTTGGAAGCATGAGGAAAACATGCTTATGTATTCTTTTTGTATACAGCTTGGTGAAGACATGTTGCTGACAAACTATGATAATTTAGGAATGAAGGTGAATATACGTGTCCCAAGATAATGCTGCAGGATCCAATCTGGGTCGGTCACTGGGACAAGAGGTTTTGTCTTCTGAGCTTTCGGACTGATGTTGGAACTCATCTTCAGGGAATTTGTTAATCCCCTATTACAGGATTCCTTCTTAAGTTCCTCAACTGCCTCCCCCCCAAAAAAAGGAAAGAAAAAAGGACAAATATTTTATACGTTCCAGTCTTGTCTCTAAGGATTGTAAAAATGTTGATAACAGACTGTACTTTTTGCATTCCTGCCTTATTGCAGTGGACTGATGTTTAATAGTGAACTTGCACTGAGTTGCAGTGTGCCTGTTCTGAATGCTTTGAATGGTCCTGCAAAGGAATAGCAATATTGAAGTAGGTGATACGTTACAAATTATGGAACATTTATTGACACAAATTATATAAACGTTATTTGTAAGTACGTAATAGGGAGTTGTAGTGCCGGTTTTTATGTAATCAAGAGCATGTCTATACAATACAAATATTGACAATAGCAAGATAATCTCAAGATTTTCCAAAGGAAAAAATATTTTAAGAAAAAGTGAGAAGAAAAAAGTTAGCTGCTAAGGACAAGGGGACATTCATCGATCTATGAAACACTAAATTGTATTGTCTGGGGTAATTGGTAATTTGTCAGAGCCTTTCTCCTGGTCCACTATCAGACACTATGATTTTTTTTCCTGTACAACAAACCACTTTATATTCCTGCTTCTCAAAAAAAGGCAGGGGCAAGTGGAGAGTACCATTGCAAAGAGAACAGAATTGGGGATTTTCTTTATATAATTATCACACTTTTGTCTGTATTGAATTCGTTCTGATGGAACATCTTAAAACATTTATATTAGTTAACTGAATTATCTTTGCATCCAGATTATAAACGGTAAATAATAAACTGTTCTGATAAACAATAAGCTTCTGTGATCTCTTAATTAATGTAGTAAAATGTTAATTTTTGGTTTTGAGTGATAAAACTTAACTATATTCCTATTTTGTTCTGGAATGAATAAGAAAGAACATTTTTTCAAGATTTAAATGGTTTTAAGCTATGTTAAGCAAATAAAAAATAACATATTGTGACTGAAAGACTACACTTCGGGGGAAATACACTTTTAATTCTTTTTTTAATACTTTGTATCACATATTGGATATTAGTATGCAGTTTTATATGTATAGTTTACATTTTTGGCTAAAAGTTGAGAATACTAAATTAACTTTCCAGAGGCAAGCATTTGTAACTTCATAAAGCTAATAGCAGAAACCAGAAGCTTAAGTGAAAATTTGGCACTTTAATTCAAATTGTTAGGCAAATGTAAGGCAGTCACTTACCAAATTTTGAAATTATTTATAACTTTATAAATGTACAATAATAAAAAGAAGAATTGATTTCCTTTTTAATAAAGATATTTTACATTTAGAATAGGCTTAGTGTACCTTAAGCAGGTCAAATACTGCAATTTATAGTAGTTGAAAATGTATAATTTTTGGTTTTCACATTGAACACGTTAACCCAGAAGCACTGTGACAGCTTATTAGTAAAATAGAGAGGTCTTTATTACTTGGTATCTTTTGCCATTTACCTTCCACTTTTAACTAAATTAGTTTTGCAAGGCGTCAGGGTTTAAATTGTGATTCAGTGCATTAACTTATCCCCATACTGCTTTGATTGAGCAAAGCATCCATTACCAATGTCCTATCCAAAGTGACGTTTCCATACAGGCTGCCTGCTGTTTCATTCAAAACCACAAAGCAGCCTGAAATGACTTACTTCTTTTTACAACTTGCAAGGACTTAATGGGCTGTGCTGGCCCCCTGCCAAAGCTTTTAAGAAACTTTATTAATATATTATGAGACTGGGACACCATCATGTGGGATTTAATTTCATTATTCATTTTAATTGAATAAAAATATGTGTGTACAATTAAAGCCATATTGCATTCTACTAAATGTTTAGTCTTCTTATCACTGACATGTTTAATTTACAGGTCAGCTTATGACTTTGTTTTTTAAAAGTTGAAAACTATCACTTTAAGACCCATACTTCGGCATAATCTTTTAAATTTTGTTTGAGAGACTGTTATATAGGTGTAAAGTAACTTTTTTTTGGCAATTACATTTAATTGCAACAAGATCATATAAGTGGCACTTATGTGCACCTGACGTCTGCTTAATTATTGAAAATACAATAGAAATCCTCCTTTTTATCTGATAATGAGATGACATCAACATCTGGAGGCTTTTTTCCATAATTGTTGATATGTATGTTGAAATAACAGTTGAGATCAAAAAAATACTTTGATATAACTGTTGAGATTATGCCTTTTAATATGTGTAGAAGGTACACTAACTCTTGTTTGTTTTGTTTTTGTAATATTTAAGGTTCCTTAAACTGTAAACAAATTCCTCTGAAAGCACTCTCTCTTCCTTGATGAGAGTACTCAAGCTCTTAGAATGTGAGAAGAATGATTTTAGAATTGGGAAATATTTACTCTTGCCAATGAAGAAAAAGCACATACTATGTGTAAAAAACAAGTTGGACTCATTTAGAAGTAATATCAGACTACAGCAAATATATATAATAATTCTATATATATAGCAAATATATATAAAAATTCTAAATAATTTTTAAATAATTATTTAAAAATAATTCTTCTTGAAAGTAGACAATAATTTTACTTGTGTAATATTGGCTTGTTGTCTTTTTTGCTGAATGCATGAATACATGTAAGCCTTGATTTACAACCACAATTGAGCCCAAAATTTATGTTACTAAGTGAAACATTTGTTAGGTGAGTTTTGCCCCATTTTGCAACCTTTCTTGCCACAGTTGTTAATTGAGTCACTGCAGTTGTTAAGTTAATAACATAGTTGTTAAGTGAATATGGCTTCCCCATTGACTTTGCTTGTCAGAAGGTCGCATGCAACCATCATAAATACGAACCAGTTGCCAATCATCTGAATTTTGATCACATGACCATGGGGATGCTGCAGTGGTCATAAGTGTGAAAAATATAAGTCACTTTTTTCAGTGCCATTGTAACTTTGAATGGTCACTAAATAAACTTTTTTAAGTTGACGACTATTTGTACTGCAATACTCAAAGAATTTTGAGCAGCCATGAATCAGTACAATATCACTACAGTCGCCTTGAAATAGATCAACTGTAGAAATAGGATGAGAAACAATCAGAAGGGGCATTCAGGTAAGACAGCACCCATTCTATTCTTAGATTTTTGGCTAACAATCTCATTGTGATTTGAAACATTTTTATTAGGGAGGTTTCTTTTCCAAACTGGTACAGAGGAGGGAAGAATACTATCAGCTAGAAATTGTCAGAGAAAGGCAGATGATAACTCTATTCCAAAGAAAGTGGTAGATTTTATCAGAAATGTTCCTTGTTTGCATATCACAATTGATTAAAAGCTCCTGGGTTAAATTAATGAAGCTAAGGATGATGAAAGATTTAGTGTGCTTGAATATGTGTTCTGTATGATAAATTTTATCTTCTGTATATAACTCCTGCCCTTTTGCCTTTGAATGAATATGCTCCATCATGGCAGATTTTATTTAAACCATTTTTTTGGAAGATTTTGTTTTCATTTACTTAAATTACTGTTAGGAATATTCCATTTAAGTAACCTAAAAAGAAAGTAAAAGAAACGATATTTTTCTTATGTGAAATAATTTTGTTATATATCAAGTGCTTGACATGGAGATAAGTGCTAGTTCCATAAGTGCTAGTTTAAGAAAGTGGACACTTTTCCCCAATCAATTCTTTTTTTTTTTCTTCAAATTAAATTTTCTTAAAAAAAGACGATATATTTTTGGTACTAAAGCAGAAATAAAACTATAAAATTATTAGGACGTGAACTTCTTGTTTATTTAACTATAAATATTTGGAAGATTTTAGTTGTGGTATGTAGGTGATATGTTAGAAGGGCATTCTCATTATCAGCAGGTTTTTAAACTTTACAAAAAGTTTATTTATTTTAATCAGCTTTTTCTTCAGCAAACAGCCAGTAAAATTTGAAATATATAAAAAGAAATGCAAAATTAAAAAAAACAAAAAAACAAATAGGTAAGTTTAGCCAAATTGGTATGTGAAACTTAAAATATTGGTTCATCTAATAGAATCTTCCCCATGTTTTGTTCAGTCAAGAAATACATTTTTTCCTCCATTTCCCTGACTTCTCAAAGTAGAATGAATTAGTACAGAAGAAGAAACATATCTATAAACCTTCAGTAGAAGGCTATTTATTCATAAATTTATAATTAGTTGAAAGTTTCTAAATTATAAGTAATCGTGAAATGCTCTAAATGAATGCAGCTAAAAAGATTTGATACTGAAATTGTTAATACTTTTCATTAGCTGACAGATGAAGACTGTCAGCATAGCAATGAGAAAGCAAAAGTTACTTAGCATATCGAGCTGATAAAGTCCTAGTGAAGCTAAACATTTGATTGGTTATATTTTAGGGGTGGGGAAGAGGACGAAAAAGAAAGTTTATTAAAGATTAATGACAGATGACTAGAAGGAATCTAGTGACATTCAAATCCTGAGTCTGTAGAATTTTAACTCCAGGTCATTAGTCGTTTTATTTACAATGACACTGAAATTTAATTGCTCTGTGACTTTAAATTTGATTATTAACTAAACGGGGGAAGGGGCGGTTAAAGTCCTTTTTTATATTGTGTCTAAAATGCACAAGTATTCTGCTTTCAAATGTTTTAACCACTTCTTTTTTGTCTTTTCTTTGGTCTACACAAGATTGGAAGTAATCTGTATGGCACTAGAATCTTGAGAATCCCATTTTAAAAAGTCATATTAAAAATGAAGTTAATTCAGCTTAGCAACTTAGATTTAGGCTTCTTGATCACACAGAGTTTTCTAGGTTTCAAAACAGGGATTTTTTTGCTGCATTTCTACCCTTAATATTGGAGTTGCAAACCTGTGGCAATTTCCAGATTTCACTTTGGCTATGATGGCTTGGAATAGGAAGCCATGAAGGTGAAGGTGGCTTCTGTCTCTCAAAGTACTATGGTTGAAGAAAAGCAACTGACATCCGGGAGGTGATAGCGAGCCCACGACGTTGCTCTTGCCAGGGGCAAGTGGGGCAAGTGTTGTAGGAGGGGACCCCGTCTCCCATTATGAAGCGTGGTAAATTTTACTGTGCTGTGCAAGGCGCTGCGAGAGCAGCAACAGCAAATGCGCTGTGACGAAGGCGAAATGCTGTTTCACACAAAGGCAAGTGCAGGGGCACTTTGCTCCTGTACTAAGGCTCCTCCCATTGCCACCGCCGCGACAGCTCTTTCTTCTCCATTGAGAGTGGAGACAGCAGCCAGCGTGGGTAGTGCCCATCCAATCAGCTTGAAGGACTGAGCCTGTCCATTTTTCTTAGTCCCGCCCTGTTGCCGGGCATGCCCAGTTTTTGGCTCAGTCCTTCAGCGCTGGCTGGTGTGTGGGACTTCTCTTCAGCTAAAATTCTCTCTTTATCTCTCCGTGTTAAATATCTCCGTTTTTCTTGGACCTGGACTGTTTGACTGTGCTCTGGCAATTCGATTTATACCTTGTCTGTTTTTTCTCCGGCTGACTTGGACCGTCCTGACTTCGAGTTTGCGAGTCGTGAGTAAGGAAGTGGACCCTTGTTAACTTCGTTTTCCCCTGGCTCTGCCAGGGGCGTGGGGATTCCTGCCCTATTCCCCTTAAGGGAGAGCCTATTTAGACATCGGATCTTCGAGGGACAATTCCTGGTTGTTGCGCCCTCCTCTCCCTCCCTAGTAAATCCTCCTTTCGCCCAGCGTAGTTTCGGCGGGCATTCTATCAGCGGCGCCCGCCATTTTGGGCTGCAAGTTCCCGCCGTTGGGGGGGGGAGCACCAGATTAGCGGCCTGCAATTCTCCTTTACTGCCGGAACGAGCTTTTACGGCCGCTCACCTCAGAGGCTTAATTTGATTGTGAAGAGTGGCAGGCTGAAGTTTTTTCTACTGAGGAGCTTCGCGCCCCCGCCCCTGTGATTCTGTAGCCGGCAACTGCGGCTCCTTTTAGATTGCCTCGTGGCTGCTCTGCACAGTCTTATCAGATTGCTGGCTGCGTTCTTGCAGCTGAGGAGCTTCGCGCCCCCCCCCCCCCTGCCTAGTTTCGCTGCAGTGGCCTGAACCCGGTGGTCTCAAGTTACGCCCAGTGGAGCTTCACGCCCCCTTACTCTGTTACAGATAATTGGGTTTAAGCTCAAGCCACCATTAAAATTAGTGGAGCTTCACGCCCCCCACAAGTGCTGTTACTTTCAACGGTCACAGGACTGTGGCCTTAATTTGTTTTTACTGGATTGAGGGATTGCCTCTCCTCCAGCAACGCCTTGCAAGCTCCCCCCCCCCCACCTCACTTTCCAGTTAGTGGAGTTTTTACGCTCCCAACTCGATCTGTCTGGTCTTGATTGTATTATTTCAGTGACTATTCTTTAAGACTATCTCCCGTGGAGTTCCTCTCGCTCCCTTCATATATTCAGAGTTGAATTATTGAGGCACAGTCTGGTGTGTGGGGGGTTACGCTTCCAACCTTGTTGTCTGCCATGCCTAAGGCCCTTTCAAAGTCTAAGCACAGCCGGAAGGCCAGTGCAGGTGAAGTTGGCCAATCAGACTCCACGTCTGTTACCCAGCAATCTACCTTGGAAGATTCCAGGTCTCGTTCCAGGTCTTCCCAACCCTCACGTTCCCATCACAAATCTTCCACACGTGGCTTGTCTTCTTCTTCTTCTAAAGTGGAACAACGTAGAGACAAAGTTTTGACCAGATTATGTGACAAGGCCTGCGCCCAGTTGCCTCCTCCCACTCTGCAACCACCTGTCCCTTCTAATCCATCCACAGCCCCTTTACCTCATTCTCCTACTCCTGACCAGCTCTCTCTCCAAGATTGTCCAGTGACTATTTCCGAGGAGGATTTGTGGGGCCCTGACTCAGTTTCTCATCAGCCAGTCCCTGATCCAGCAACAGTACCGGGGGCTCCTTCTTCTGATCCTGGACCTGTCTCTTCCTTGAATTCCGTTGTTCCTCCAGATCAACTGCAACAAATGATTGAGGCGGCGGTTCAACGGTCCTTGGCCACCCGTTCGGGCTCCTTCAGTCAACATGGATCGGCCAGAGGCACCTCTCCTTTTTCAGCGGACCACGGTGAAGAAGGATGTTCACATTCTGTTCGATCCGCCTCCCCTACGTCATCTCACTACAGTCATCCTTCAGCCTTGATCGATGAGGGAGATCCTGATTCTGACCTATCAGAAGATGAGAACCTTCCTCCTGACCAGCCTGCTTTCACAGGTCTCTTTCCTCAGGCCTTGTTCAAATCGTTGCTGTTCAAGGCTGTCAACACTGCTCGTTTATCCTCTCCAAACGCTGATCCAGTAACCCCTTCTTCTTCCTCTGCATCGTTGGACCCGATGTTCGCGGAACCAGCTAGACCTATAACTTCTGTTCCTACTCCTCCTCTCTTTCTGGATGTAGTGAAACGACAGTGGGAGTCCCCAGCTTCTGCTCCCCTCCCTTCGTCTAACGACAAAAGGAACTTTCAAGTATCCTCGGACCTCGAAGCTCTTCTTCAAATCCCTTCGGTAGATGCTCCGGTGGCAGCTCTTCTTCCTAACTCCAATGTTCCGGGCGAGCCGGATGAAGGACTCCGCCCTGATGAACGCAGATCGGATCAGGTTCTTCAAAAGGCCTTTCAAAGTTCTTCCTGGGCGATCAAAGCTACCACCACAGCATCCTTCTTCAATCGGACAACTTTGCTGTGGTTGCGTCAATTACAAGACAAGCTAGCTCCAGGAGATGCTCGTATCAGGCAAGACCTGAATAAAATTGTAGCTGCCGTGCAATTTTCAGCCGATTCTACTCTGAATGCTGCCAGGTTCTCCGCTAAATCTTTGGCTTCGGCGGTCACGGCTCGTCGTCTGCTGTACCTCCGTCACTGGCAGGCGGATGCCAGACACAAGTGGCGTCTGGCTTCGGTGCCCTTCAAGGGCACGAAACTCTTCGGAGATGCTTTAGAGCCTTTCCTCACAGAAACCAGGGACAAAAAGAAGGTTTTAGCTGCTGTTTTCCGGAGAGGGGCGCCCCGTTTCTCGCCTTATCCTTCTCGCTCCTTCTCTCGAGGTGCGGATGGGGGGTCCTCTTCCTCCTCTCCTTTTCCCACATTTAGGAGAGATGGGTCTTTCAGCAGACAACGGGGTTCTTCCGATAGATCATTTAGAGGGCGCTCTTTTAATTTCAAGCGGCCCTTTCGAGGGGGAGGAGGTCGTTTCGCCCGTCGCCGTCGCTGATTGCCTTTTGAATCCTCCCATTGGTGGTAGATTGGGTCTCTTTGCCACTGTCTGGGAAGAATCCACTTCGGACAAGTGGGTCCACGCCACCTTAAGATCTGGGTTGGCCATTGAGTTTATTGTCCCCCCCCCTCGTGCCTTTGTTTGCTGCCCGATTTCTCGTAATCCCGCCAGGAGATTCCTCATGGAGTCTTCTATTCAGCATCTTCTATCTATCAGGGCAATTCAACCTGTACCTCCGGGTCAGGAAGGATCGGGATTTTATTCAAGGGTGTTTCTGGTCCCCAAATCCTCGGGGGGGTGGCGTCCTATCCTGGACCTCAAACGTTTAAACAGATACGTTGTGTATCGAAGATTCAAAATGCAATCATTGAAGTCTATTCTAGATGGTGTGCGGAGGGGCGATCTCCTCTCTTCCATTGACCTAACAGAGGCTTACCTTCATATCCCTATCCTCCCATCCCATAGACAGTTTTTGAGATTTTGTTATAACGGAACTCACTACCAATATAGGGCCCTTCCATTTGGCCTATCTTCTGCCCCTCGCACTTTTACGAAGGTGCTGGCTGCATTGGCGGCTCGACTCCGTCTCTGTTCCGTCCGCCTAATGTGTTATTTAGATGATATCCTTCTGCTGTCCCCTTCTGTACAACAGGCTGCCCTGGATATTCGCCTGACGGTTGAGACACTAGCGGCTCACGGCTTCTCTGTTAACTTGGAGAAGAGCCACCTTTCCCCCTCCACTAGGTTAGTACACTTGGGTGCCCTGATTGACTCTCTTCAAGGGAAGGTTTTTCTTTCTCCCGATAGGCAAGCTAGTTTGAGGCAGTTAATTTACCAGGTTGAAGGGAGTCGGGTGGTTTCCCCCTATGTCTTATCTCAGCTCTTAGGTAAGATGATATCTGCGATAGCTATTGTTCCATGGGCCCAACTCCATGCCAGGGAACTCCAATGGTTTCTCTTACCTTTGCAGAAGGCTGGCAGAGGCACTTCTTTGAAGCCGATCCCACTTCCTCCGGCGGTACGAAGATCCCTCCGGTGGTGGCGCTCCCCTGCTCTTTCGGCGGGGTGTTCCTTCCTCGAAACCTCGAGGGTAGTTGTGACGACAGATGCCAGTCTCCTGGGTTGGGGGGCCCATTGTCAGGGTCAACTGGCTCAAGGGACTTGGACAACCTCGGAAGCTCGTCATCCCATCAATTGGCTGGAATTGAAGGCGGTCTTTCTCGCTCTCAGGTCATTCCGTCACCTGGTCTCCGGAGCCCACGTCCTCGTCCTCACGGACAACGTCGCAGCAAAGGCTCATTTGAACAAACTGGGGGGCACCAGATCGAGGTCTCTTCTGACTCTGACGGTCATGTTGGGTGTATGGTCGGAGCGCCACCTGTGTTCCCTTCGGGCGGAACACATATCCGGGGTACAGAATGTTCAAGCGGACTGGTTGAGTCGCCAGCGGATAGACAATGCGGAATGGCATCTTCTTCCACTTCTCTTCCAGGAGCTGTCTTGTCGCTTCGGCCGTCCAGTAATCGACCTGTTCGCAACTCACGAGAACGCCCAACTTCCGCTGTTCCTTTCTCGGTATCCACATCCTCGAGCTGCCGGTGTCGACGCTCTTCGAACCCCATGGCCGTCGGGCCTTCTGTACGCATTTCCTCCGACGACCCTCCTTCCCAGGGTCATCCGCAAGATTCTATCCGAGCGAGCGGAAGTGATCCTTGTTGCACCTCATTGGCCTCGGAGACCCTGGTTTGCGGACCTCGTGTCCCTATCGGTGACCCCATCGTGGCGCATTCCTCTCTCGGACAATATGCTTTCGCAGGGCGCTCTGAAGCACCCAGACCCGGCCTGGCTCAATCTAACCGCTTGGAGATTGAGCGGTGCACTTTGAGGGAGGTTCAAGTCCCGGCAGATGTTGTACATACCTTATTATCCTCCCGTCGACCTTCTACAGAACGCATTTACTCTGCCACCTGGAGGAGTTTCTGTAACTGGTGTGACCAAGTCGGTGTCATACCTCTACAACCGTCTATTATACATATTCTAATGTTTTTGCAGAAAGGCCTTTCCCAAGGTCTCTCCCCTAACACTCTCCGCCGACACATTGCAGCCTTATCTTCAGTACTCACCTGCGGCTCCTTGTCGTCCCTCGCTCATCATCCATTGATCCGTCGGTTCCTTCGGGGAGCAAAGAACTTGTGCCCCCCTGTTCTGCATCGCTACCCTACCTGGGACCTTCCTCTGGTCTTACAATCTCTTACGAGTCCTCCATACGAGCCTCTTCAGACTACCAGCCTCAGACTTCTCACCTGCAAGGTTGCTTTCCTGGTGGCCATTACTTCGGCTCGCCGCATTTCTGAGCTCGCCGCCTTGTCTACTCGTCCGGATCTCTGCGTTTTCCACACAGACCGGGTGGTGCTCCGTTTGGACCCGACCTTCGTGCCAAAGATCAACTCCGTGTTCCACCGTGCCCAGGAGCTTATCCTGCCTAATTTCTGTCCCCGGCCGACTCACCCTCGGGAACGTCGTTGGCACTCTCTTGATGTCCGACGGGCACTGCGGATTTACCTGAAGAGGACGGCTCCCTTCCGTCGTTCGGAGTCCCTCTTTGTATCCTTCCTACCTACTTCTCAAGGCAGTAAGGTCTCGTCTTCAACCATCGGTCGTTGGATTCGCCAGACTATCGCCACGGCCTATGATGTTAGATCCCTTCCGCGACCTTCAGGATTGACAGCTCACTCCACCCGCAGCGCAGCTACGACGGCAGCTTGGGCGACGCAGGCTTCGTTGCTGGAAATTTGTAGGGCTGCCACGTGGTCTTCTCCTAGCCCCTTCATCAGACACTACAAACTCGACCAGTTTGCGTCAGCTGAAGCCTCATTTGGTCGCCGGGTTCTGCAAAGAGTTGTTTCCGGAGAGAACAATGCGGCCCAGCGTGAACCCCCCCTATCATCGGGACAGTGAACTTGGGTATGTCCCACGCTGGCTGCTGTCTCCACTCTCAATGGAGAAGGATCGTTGGTCTTACCTGATACGTTCCTTCTCGTTGAGTGGAGACAGCAGCCAGACCCTTCCCTCTTTTTCTACACGCTGGACCTTTTTAAAAAAAAAAAAAAAAAAAAAAAAAAAAAAAAAAAACCTTTCTGCATTTCTATCTTGTTCCTTTGTCCCACACACCGAGTCTGTCTTCCAGTCCTCGCCAAAAACTGGGCATGCCCGGCAACAGGGCGGGACTAAGAAAAATGGACAGGCTCAGTCCTTCAAGCTGATTGGATGGGCACTACCCACGCTGGCTGCTGTCTCCACTCAACGAGAAGGAACGTATCAGGTAAGACCAACGATCCATCTCTCTGCTGCAACAGGCAACGGAGCCGCAGCAGAGGAATGAAAGAGCCACATGTGGCTCTGGAGCTGCGGATTGCCGACACCCGGTATAGGGTGACTAGGGCAAGGATGACAGCCCATTTCTCTCTTCCTTTCCTTAACAGTTCACAGGCAGTTAAAGTACCAGCTTAAGGCTTCATAGCATATTCTCTTCCCTTCTACTCTCTTCTTTTCCCCATTGCCCCTCCTCCCTCTGTCCCTCCTCCCTCCCTTCATTTCCCTGTGTCCCTATTCTGCATAATGCACCAGCATTCTAATATTCCCTTCCTCCATGTCTCCAATTAGCTGTTGCCAGTGTCTTTGGCTTTTATTCCTGCTCTAAGGTCCTTTCTCTATGTTTCTGCCTGGAATGAATTTGCTGTATTTTCATTCCATAATCTAAGGGCATTTTCAGTTTGGATAAGAACCACCCAAACTAGCTGTTCTATCTATGGAATGATCCATGGGTGAACCATTTCATACATCCCTGGTAGGGAAGCATTTCTTGTTGTCTATCCAGTAATTACATTGAATATCAGGAGTGCTTTGTATCAGTCCATAAAAGCTGTTAGATAAGAATCCAAGTTCTGCATGCTTTTTCTGAACATAGAAGCATTCTAAAAACAATTGCTTGGAAGTTTGATCCATTTGCATTTTTAGGTGTTATATGATTTCCACTTGAATTGAGTGATTTATTTTTATTTGGAAAGAAATTGGACCTGTAAAATCTGATTTTAATATTTCCTTAAAGTATGAAACGTATGTACATGTGGTTTATTTCTTGATAAACTGGAATCTTATGTATGTTTACTCAGCAATAAATCTCAGTAAGTTCTTTACTTTTAAGGTGTGTGCTGAAAACCTTCAACTGCTATAAGTAAACTGCTCATATTAAATTAATGTTTCAACACTGAGATAATAGGTTTCAGAGAATAAAGGGGTCAAAGTAGTTTAGTTTATAACAATGCAGTTATACAATTTCTTTAGGACATAATTTATATTCTGCCACTTATGAATACATATTCACAATATGGTATAATATAGTACTCTCTTTTCCCTAGTAACCACATTCTCTGATAGAGATTCAATACAACTAGACAGCTTTAAAAAAAAATAGCTTGGCTTTTGCCCTTCACCTAAGACGACATACCAGGTTGACGACATTTCAGGATAACTGCTTGGCAGCCATTTTAGATACAGACTATGCTGAGACCACACTGGCTGCCAAAAATTGCAGACGCTCTGTGCCAAAATACTCTTGGCAGTAGAGATAAACTTGTAGAGATACACAGTCCAGAAATATCTTATAATTACAAAGCACAGGGGGCAGAATGTTTTTACAATACAGTTGTGCTAATGTAAACATTTAATTTGGCAGTCTTCTCCACCCACTTTTCAATTAACTGGGTTTATGTAGATACTTTAGGTCTGTAATAAACTTTATTGCTACTTCTTGTGGTATATAGTTTATGAAACACAAATTTGAAGGCGAGTGGGTGGGTGGGGGCTTCCTCTCTGTTTTGCAAAGCAGGTTGAGCACTTTATGCTGTCATAAAGGGGAATTTGTGGTGATTGTTTGAAAATGCTGCAAGACCTGGCATTATTAAACGGTTTTGCTGTAAAAAAACTTACTGACAATTGCATCTGTTTGGTTTCTTCAAAAGACAATAAGCGGGTATTATTATTAGAAGATGAGATCACAAAAGAATGCTTGTTTTGAAAGTTGTTAAAATGTAGTATTCTCAGTACTGCATATTGCTATTATAGTGTTACATTCCTTAATAATAGTTCTTTCTATAATTCTCTGACCCCTCTGATAATCTAAAAGAGACATACTTTTTAAAATATAAAATTATTCTTGAACTGATAACTGAAATGGTAACATGTAATACTACTATTTTTTCCTGAAAAATTCTAAATTCATTTTTTTTAATGAACTCGTTGCTTTTATTTCTTTATTTGATAAATTTATATGCCTGCAAATAGGGTCCATCAAAAAAATACACAACTATTTGTTTAGCAAAATAACCTACAGCTAGTCCTCACACTTACAACTGTCATAGCATCTCAATAGTCACATGATTGTGATTTGGGTACTTGGCATGTGGGATATGTTTACAACATTTGCGGTGTCCCGAGCACTCCATGATCCAAATGAAGTCTCATGTAATCTGTAGGACAGTACTCCTGAAAGCTACAGCCTCATGTATTGGCTATATATTAGCTACAGATAGTCCTTCAACTTTTGACCACAATTGGGATGGTCATTTCTGTCACTAAGTGATGCAGTCGTAAAGTGCAATGACCCATGTCTGTATTGCTTAGCAATGACAATCCCAGCAGTCCTGATTGCCATTGTAACTCCAGACGTTTGAGTTGTTAAGTGGGAAGCAGAGGAAGATCAAGATAAGGAGTTTGGGAGTGCAGCAGAGGGATGGGGAGGCCCAATGCAGGCTGCGAGCAAGTTGGGAGAGTGCTGCAGTGGATTGTGAACTCAGAGAGGCTGGGGAAAATCTATAGGGTGCATGGGTGCAAGTGCAGAGACGTCAGAGAAAGAATATGGTGTAGCTCAGGGCTTATTGGTACACTATAGATCTGAGGCTCATGTGGGCCACACTGTGAAGTCCAGTTCCAGCCCAATACAACAGCAAGCATGGAAAAGGACTTCTTGGCACACCACAGCTCTGGGACTGCAATAAGCCCATCAGCTGCAACGCAAAACCCAGCCCTACATGGTGCAGAGGAACTTCTTGATACCCCGTGAAGTTGCAGCCAGCCCAGCAGCTGTCACCTTTTCCACTGGCACAACAAGATCCTTGCCAACCTAGGCTCTGCCACCCTAGCTGACTCCTACTAGTTTCTTGCTCTTGTTACTGATGAGGTGTGCCTGACTTGGTTCTTTGTGAGAGAGCAGATGAGGCCATTCTTCTCAGGTCTCAAGACTGCCATGCACAACCTAGGGAAGAAAACCTTGTGTGTCCAGCATATGCCTATAAATGCCAGGTTGTGCATGCTTGGATAGAGGCAGGAGAAAGAAGACAGCAAAGATTAACTAGAACATCAGGAGCTATGGAGTGCAGTGGGCCAAAAGGGCATAGATGGAAGGAAAGCTAGGCGGGTGAAGTGCCCCTGCGGTCATAAGTGCAGGCAAGCGCCCAAATTTTGATCACATGACGGGGGACACTGCAACAGCTATATCTTCATAGATTGGTCCTAGGTCCCTTCATTCGGAGCCACCATAACTTCGAACAGTTGCTAAACAAGTACTGCCTATATACGATATTTTTAATCTTTTTGTCATTTGAGATTTGTTGATTGTCTACCCGTATTTTACTACCAGTAGTGATTTTTTTCCCTTCGAGTTATAGTAAGCAACATGAAAGTCACAATTTCTTTCACGACAATAGCCATTCCACCACTCCTGGTCCTGGTAATACTACATCCGAAAACCATAGTGGGCACATTCTGAGAGGGGAACAAGCCCCCTCTGTTCTAGGATCTTAGTTATACACATCATGTCAGTTTTCTCAAGATTCTGGATGAGTTATTAACATGTTCACAATTACTGGAGTCCAGACCCATGGAGGATCCTCTAAGGCAGCAATGAGCATTGAGCAGCATTCCACTAGAAAGGGTATAAGGCACTAAGTCCATTTTTCAAAAGAACATCCTCTCTTTCCCCCCCGCTCCTCTTACTGTATCTTCCTTTGCTGTCAATTCAGATATGTTATGCCTATCCCAATACCTTCTCCCTTCCATCTTTCCCTCAGAATCCTGAATTCAAAAGTCTGAACCGTACAATTTCACAGGTTCCAATTGGCCTCCATGTTGGGCACCTCCAAGCTGCTTCTGCTTGAGACAGACTGCCTTCGAATCGATTAAGCTACTCACCACTTACTTCTCACTTAACCCCCCCCCATGTTAAAAATTATTCAGAAACTAAAAAGTAACAGATCACATTGTAGTGAATATGCACTTCCATAAATGTATATATGTTTATACTTTGCAGCACAGATTCAGATAAATTAAAAAGTTTTATAGTAAGAATAAAATTATATATCCTGCTCTGGCTTTCAGCCATATCTATAGAAATCTGTTCTTTACTCTAACGGAAGAATGAGGAACTGTGTGTGGAAATGGATACTGAATGCTAAAATACAGCTTTGCTTTGCAGTTGTGCATAAAGTCCTTTAAAAGGGTTTGGGCAGAATGGACAGTGACTTAATTTTGCTTAGTAAACAGCAGCTTCTTAAATCTTATATTTTAAAAACTGCTTCAAAGTAATCTATATCCTAGTCCAATTCTGTATTACTGTATGTATAGTTTTGTTAAAATAGCTTTTGCATATTGTGATAGAAGGGGATTTTAGCCATCTGTTATACATTCTTGTTTTTCATGAATCCCAAATAATGAATACTTTTTTCATTTCTGAAGATAACATTGTACTTATTTATATTCTTAAAAATAGTACAGGTAACGTCAATTTACAATGACAATTAGGACCAAAATTTCTATTGCTAAAAAAGTTGTTTGTTAAGTGAGACACATCCAATTTTACAGGCATTTTTTTGCAATGGTTATTAAGTGAATCACTGCAGTTGTTAAGTGAATCATGCAGTTGTTAAATGAATCTGGCTTCCTCCCATAAAATTTGCTTTTCGGAAGCCAGCAGGGAAAGTTGCATATGGTGATCACGTGACCTTGGGATGCTACAAGTGTTGTAAATACACGCTGGTTGCCAGGCACCTGAATTTTGATCATGTGACTTGGCAGGGTTTGCTATGATGGTTGTTAAGTGCAGGAACTGGCTATAAACCACTTTTTTTCAGTTCTGTTGTAAACCTCAAACAAATGGTAAATGAATGTAAGTCAAGGAGTCCCTGTAAAATTTGTTATAGCGTTAGCAGTCAAAATAGTGCCAGTAAAGTACAAACAATATATTGAAACAATGTATGCACATAGCTAAATAAGAATGTCATAGGTTGTCGTTGAAATCAGTTGAGAGGAGGTGAACATTAAAAGGAAAATGGAATATTTGAAAGTTTAAATAGAAAACTGCCTCTTTTTTCTTGTGGGTAGATGGTGAGCTTAATTGTAGATTGACAAAATCAGGTACTTTTGCTCTAACACATTTCAAAATTCCATTATCTTGGTCGCACAAATAAAAAAGTTCCCCATTCAGGTCTTCACAAGTGAAAATGTATCACCCTGTGATCTTAACTAGCCTCAATTAGTTCTGATTTGTTCCATTAACAGAAATACCATTTTTGGAAGTAGTATAAACGTAATAAGACAGATTTTTTCCTATACAGGATTAATTGGATGGTGGTTATGATGCCAAGATTACAGTGAAGTCAGTAAAATAGTTTTCTTGAGCTCTGTAACCGGACAAAGAAAAAAGCAAAATATTTTATTATTTTCAAATTGTTTGTGTGGGTAGAATTTGAGAAAAGAGCAGGTGATAATTCTAAAATAAAGACAGATAAAATGTCTGTGCACTTATTGCAAACAAAAATTCAGAATAATATTCTTTGAAAATTTAAGCGTTTAAGCTTAAGGTGTCTGCTTTGATTTGGTTAGTGATATATTCACTTAAGCAAAGTGAGTTTGCAGTTTTATAGAAGAGCAAACAGTTGGTGATCATTGTGGGATACAGAATTAGGAAAACTATTTGGTTCAATATCAAATAGCAGGTAGTAAAACTGCAAGGCTAGATTGAGGGGGATTATTTATTTATTTATTTATAAATAAATAAATAAATAAATAAATAAATACATTATATTATATAAATCAAAGCTGCTGTATTTTAACATGATGCAGTAAAATTCTACCAACTTACGGTGAAAACATCAGAAATGAGAAAAGAATACAGACAATTTGACAACAAGTATTTGTTTTTATATTTTGACTTTTCTGTACATAACAGACATTTTATGATTCTTTCTTACCAAAGCAGTAATTATCTAGCCCAAGCAGGCTAGATAATAAGACACTTTTATGGCCAAAGAGATCTTGTTTCAGAACGTATTTTACTTACAGTGTATAAATGCAGATAGTTTCTGTATTGAAAATGAAATATGATCTATACTTAAGAGAACTATATAAGTTGAAAAATGTTCTGGGAAGTCTAGGGAGGGGGTGGGGGGAGGGAGGGGTTGAGGGAAGAAGGGGGGAGAAAATGTTTGTATTTCCTATAAAACTTTTCAATAAAAAAAAAAAATAAGTTGAAAAATGAAGCTAGACATGCAGTTTAAAAAAAAAATACCGCTCTTTACACTGTATAGAGCAAGGGTGTCAAACTTGATCGCGTTTCAGGCCGGATTGTGATGTATCGCGACTTTTTTGCCTTTGTGGAGCCAGGGTGGACGTGGCCTCCATATGCTGTATCTGGCCCGCGGACCGCCAATTTGACAGGCCTGGTATAGAGGGATGCATGTTTAAGGATACATGCAACATTATTTTGAAATGAAAAATGCGTGCCACTCTATTTAATATTTTCCAGAAAAACTGTCTATAATTAATTTATCTTATCTTTCCCAATTATAAGATTAACATTTAAACAATATGCAAATAAACTTGAGCTATTACTATCACACTGAATTATTGTGACTTTATAATATACAAAGGTTAGCACATAAGGTTACAAATAAGCAATATTTGAAACTAAAGATTTGGCTTATGTTACCTGTGTTAAGATGTGAGAGTGCAGTACTGTTTATTGCAAATTATATTCCATATTTCTTGAGACCTAATAGTAAGATGATGAAATGTTCTTCCTTTTTAAACATACTTCAGTGAAGCTGAATAAAGCTTTCTGCACTGCAGTAGCATAGGTTTAAGCAGATTAAAGATTGGCATAGGATTCAGTTTTATCAGGCATTTAGTATTTAAGATGTACAATTCATCAGTCTTTTTCTTGGCAATTATATGGGCTTCCCCCACAGTTTTTGGTTTGGCAGAGAGATAGTTGGTTCACCCTGTTGCAGAATTGCCTGCCAAGGAGACGTGGCCAGCTTTTGTTTCCTGTCTTCCTCTTTGTCCCAGGCTCGCCTTTGCTAAAACTGCCAAGTCATAAATGCCAAAAGCTTCTTCCAGAAAGGTCAAACTACTAGTTTAGAACCACCTGTGCCAATTTTTTATAGTTCTTTTTATCTTTCTCTGTTTTGTGTAATGAAAAAATAGTTGCCAGAACAGTATCTGGGACTTTTTGGATAGTGTTTATATGCTGCACCACTGCCAACTGTTTGAGCTTAGTCAGCATAAGGTGTCTGAAGTGTAATTCTATTTATAACCGTGCCACACTCAGAAGAACTTAAAATATATCCGGTTTATCTTGTGCTTTCTCTTGAATTCAGTCATGTACATGTTAAGGTTGTTTGTTCTCGCTGCAAAAGTCTGCTAAAATAATAACATGACATAAGACCATTTTTTTTCAGTATGGTGATTTACAGCAAAAGTCCTTATATGTCATTCCAGATAATGCAGGTATCTAGGTATGTGTTGTTTTCTAAGATTTTTACTATCACCAAAGTTTCTTTGTAGTTTGAAGTAAAGGATAAAATCATAAAACCAAAGGATATATTTTAAAAATTAAAACAATTAACCATTAGAAACGTGACTTAAGGAGACCTATTTTCAAAGGTTTTATAAAATTAGCTACAGAGAAACCTTGACCCCATTAGCATGAGATAAGCCTGAAGCAATTGTTGATTAACTGTAAGCAGGAATTCATGCAGAACATGAGTGGGCAGTGTTTTCCAGGTAGGAGACTGGAGGTGAGGCTTATGATTAGGTGGTGAGTTGCAAGATGATGTTAACAGAATAGGCAAGGCCAAAAATACTGACTTTTGTTTTGTCTTTTGGGGAACATTCTAGACATTCTAAGAGAGTTTCTCCACAAAGAAGTCTGGATGCCTGGAACTACTTCTCCATAGTGGGCTGCTTGAGGAAAATAAGTGGTGGGAGCGACTTACTAGAGTAACCTGTGACATTCCTTGCTGGACATTCCCAGTGCTTCATACAGTTATTCAAAATTCCTGTAAACAATACAGAATCCTGAGGTCTGTTGTATAATAACGGCAACTATGCAGTTCAAAATTATTGAGAAGAAGTGCTTTGGAATGTGAACGCAGTGCTTGTTTGTGAATTATTCAAACTCAGGTTGCCTTTTCTGGGTTGCATGGCTGCTGTGGGGGAGACATGGTGATACTGCAAGGCATGTTCCATAGCACCTCTGAAGCATTGCATGCGCATAATAGTTTTCATCTTAGGGACCCCCTGCCTCTCTGAGAACTTTCTACGTGGATCACACCTCAGGATCATCTATCTGGCTTACCAAAGCAATTTCATAGCCGTCTTTGAATGCAGTTTTAATTGGATTCAAAATACCTACAAATAGGTCAATATAATTTCAGTTGCTGACAGCCCTGAAAGAAGCAGAAACCCTTATCTTTTAATCTGAAAATATATAGGTTAGCAAATGTGTTATCTTTTTTTGATGGTTGAATAAGGTAAACAGTCTTTTTGTATAAGCAGCATTTGTGTTCAAAATAAGAGATGCATTAGAAATAAATTGCTTTGAGAGCTTAGTGGTTTCTTTTCTTTTGTTTTAAAGGGAGTAAATGTGGCAGACTCCATTCAGTTCCAAGACTTAAATGATTGATTAGTGTTATGTGAATGAGCCTTTGAATTTTCATGTTCATTTCTCAGGCCCTGGAATAGTTGTAAGCAGGGTGGATTTGATTTAAATCAAGTCGATTTAAATCATGATTTAAATCATGATTTAAATCACTAGTAAAAAGACGATTTAAATCAACTCGATTTAAATCATAATTTTTAAAGAGCAACTGTCATCTCTGCTACTCCTTTGACCTGCTGTTGACTCACTGATAGTCCCAGTGTTGCAGAATATACAGCCTTGTGCTACATAACTAAGCTCCATTTCATGCTGAATAAACTAAATTATTTATGTATCGTAAATAGAAAACTATCTTACGATAGATTTTTACCCCAAAAGTTTTTTATTAAAATAAATTCAATAAAAATCAAAAAAATCTGATTTGAATAAAAAAATCTGATTTAAATCAAAAAAATCCATTTTTTTTTATTTTTTTTAAAAAAAATCATTGATTTTTATCCATCCTGGTTGTAAGGAGAACACATAAATTGTGATAGAAATTAGCTTCATTTAAACTGGATTTGTATAAATTTATTGGAATAGGGTAGATGAGGAAGTTATCATTTCATTTATTTCAGGTAGTAATTGTTTAATTCTCCAGAAAGTAGGGATCTGCAATCAGGCATGGGTTAACTCCCTCTGATCCAGTTGGACTGAGTCTGCTAGTTGAAAGGCTCCTTCTCTTGCTGTTGCCTCCCAGCTTTCAGACTCGGTCTGATTGGACAAACATGCCTTTTTGAGCTGTTCTATTCCAACTACCTTTCACAGGGTTTTCATTTCTGTCAGGTAATTTTGCAGGCTCACTTGACATTGGTTGAGCCTCTCCTTCTACCAGCGTGCAGGGCATTTCAGTCCGATCTGCTGACAGCTGCCAGGCAGCATTTTTCCATCAGGGTGAGCTCCCGGCTCGGCTGGTTGAGCTTTCCCCTTTCCAGCGTGGCGGGTGATCTGTCCCAATTCCGCTGAGGACCCCTTGAAGGGTGAGCATCGCGGAGGGCACCAGGATTCGGGACAGTTCCTCTTGGCTCCCAGCGTGAACGGCGTAACTAGCTGGAACCCACTGAAGGCCGCCACGCAGCGAAGCTCTTACAGAGTGTTGGAACGGCGCTCTCGGGCTTGCCTGATCGCCTGTCCTATCTGTGGGCGTTTGGAGGCTTCCAACCCCACACCGCAGGAGATGCAGTTGGCAGAGCTCACGAGCCAGTCTCAGCGGCTTCAGTCTGCCAGGAGCGGTGATCCTCCATCCACAAGCCGGTAAGACCGTTCCCCTTGGGGTGACTGCTGATGGCTTCGGAGCCGTGACCACGTGGTCTGTTGGATCGACTGTTCTTCCCCTCTGTCCCAATTGGGTCACAGGTAGGCGTTTGTGGATTAATGTGGTCCCGACAAGGGGATCCTTCGGCCTGCCTCGGCGTTTTTTTATCGGCCACGTGTATATTAGAGACCTAACAAACCCTTTGACAGTAATCAAAGATGGCTGCTGCTCCACCTAAACGAGGCCGCAAACGGGTCCCACCAGCCCTGGCTTCTGACACCCAATCCCCCCATCGGGGCATGGGACCTCGTTGTCTTAGACCTTCCCAGGGTCTTGAGTGGTGCCTGCTGAGAGGCAGCAACCTTTCCACCAGGGTCATCACCACCATACAGGCCACTCACTGGGATTCCACCTGCCGTCTCTACAACACCACTTGGCGCTCCTTCTGCACCTAGTGCTCCCGGCAGGACCGTGACCCCACAAAGGCATCCATATCACTGGTTTTGGAGTTCCTGCAGGATGGCCTCGAGAAGGGATTGGCACCGACGACTCTTCGGAAGACAGGTAGCTGCACTTTCTTCTATCTTAGTATGTGGGTCCAAGGTTTCTTCTCCAAACGTCCTCTCATCAGAAATTTCCTCAGGGGGGCCACACCCCCCCAGTTCATCGTTTCCTCATATGGGATCTCACTAAGATGCTTAATACCCTTACCCGGGGTCCGTTTGAGCTCCTGCGGGAGGTGGGGTTGCGCTTCCTCTCCTACAAGGTCGCATTCCTGGCCGCCGTAACTTCGGCCCACCGTATTTCTGAGTTGGCCCTCTCGACCAGGACCGACCTTTGCATTTTCCATGCCGACAGAGTGGTCTTCTGCTTGGATCCTATGTTCATGCCCAAGATTAACACGTCATTCCACCAGGCCCTGGAATTGATCCTCCCCAATTTCTGCCCCAACCCTTCCCACCGGTTAGAATGTACGTGGCATACCCTGGACATCTGGAGGACACTCCGTGTATACCTCAAGAGGTATATCCTCTTGATATACCTACAGAGGATGGAATCCCTCTTTGTGTCCTTCCAGCCGGCTATCCTTGGTCAACAGGTAACGTTGACTACCTGGGTTGTTGGATTCGCGCTACGATCACTGAAGCCTATGGGTCTCAGGCTTTATCTGTCTCTAGATGTATCAAGGCCTATACAACCAGGAGCGCGGCCACATCGGCTGCGTCAGCTATGCAGGCCTCGTTGGAGGAGGTCTGTTGGGCTGCCGCCTGGTTTTCCCCTTCTCCCTTTATCAGCCATTATAAATTGGACGCATCAGCGGAGGCTGCCTTTGGGTTCTACAGCAGGTTCACACAGGGTTGGTCTCGCCGGACCGGTTGGGTCCCTCCCATTAGGACACACTGCTTTGGTATGTCCCATGCCTGACTGCCCCTACTTTCTGGAAAATGGATATTATCTCACCTGAACATCCTTTCTCATAAAGGTAGGGGCCCGCAGTCAGTCCCGCCCTGGTTCCTTCCGGTTTCGGCCTCGCGGGTGGGGATTAACCTTGTTGTTCCAACTCAGCACATCGGTCTGCCGCTCATCCTCGTCAGAAAGCTGGGAGGCAACAGCAAGAGGAGGAGCCTTTCAACTAGCAGACTCAGTCCAATTGGATCAGAGGGAGTTAACCCATGCCTGACTGTGGGGCCCTACCTTTATGAGAAAAGATGTTCAGGTGAGATAACGTCCAATCTGATGCCCTTATCAAATGTAAAACCTAAATAATTTAAAATAATGGTTGTACAGCTGCATTGAGATAAGTGATCTTGTGAGCCTAAGAGTTAGCAAGGATCTCTAGTCTAGCATTATGTTAAGATTTTAAAAGAGATTTGCTAGATAGCCCAGATTTGAACTATATTAAATTTATACTATGCTGTTCAAACTGGGCTGTTTTGATCATTTTTGAAATACTTTGAACTGATTTAGCATTTCAAATTACTAGTCCCCAAAGGAACATTTTGAACATGAAAGAATTGGGATTTGAAACATTTTGTACATTTACTACATTTAATTTTTGCCACTAGTAAGCACATAAACTATTCTATAGGATTTCTTTTGTCACCTTTCATTCTTGTAAGAACTGAAATAAAAAGTGAATAAGGTAAGTACAATTACAAGTATTCCTAAGTAACATCAAGTTTAATGGATGGAATAGAAATACAATCCTGTGTTTTCTCTAATCAGATTCTTTATTCTGTCTGAGACTTGAGTTATACTGGCTGGGGCTGGGCAATCTGAGAATGCAATTCCAGCAGTTCTGGAGAACGTAAGTTTGAGAGAAGTTATGTTGTTTCAGGAAGTGTCAGTAGGCTTGTATATTTATTAGCAGGAAAGACAATAGTTTTTCTTAGTACACATACTGTGGTTATCAGAACTGTGCAAAGCTTCCAAGGTGTCCTTTACTTTGAAGATTCTGTCAAAGAGTCCTTTCAAAACTGCTTTACAAAGCAAAGCCCCTTTAAAAGCAAAATGAAAATACTGCATTTCTTTACTTCCTGTTGCTCTGAAGCCTTTCTTGAATTTCTAGTAGCTGGAAGTTAGAGCAACAAACTGTCTTCAGGAAAAATTGCATTGCTTCTTGGTATAGTGCCTCATGAAGTCCTGGACAGCCTCCACATGTGGTCCCATTATTTATTTATTCAGTTTTGCTTTTGCATTTTTCCTAACTCGAGAACTGTACTCAAGACAGCTGACAAAATTTAAAAGCACAGAATGAAAAGCTTAACATGAATTAGAATGGTAAAATTAATGAACAATGTATAAAGGCAGAGAAAGTGAAGGCTAAATATGGTTTCTTCACAAGCATAATTTGAGAGTGATGTAGAATGGTATTTTTCAAACTTGGCAATTTTAAGATGTCAGCATGGCTGGCTGAGGAATTCTGGGACTTGAAGTTCACACATTTTAAAGTCACCAAGTTTAAGAAACATTAATGCAGAAGGTTATCCTTTGCATGTCAGTTAAAGGACCTGTAATAGCAAGTCCATCTTTGGACAGCCTCTCTGTACTTTAGGCTTCCAGAAAGTTTTGTAACAAGAAAGGTCTATCATGTAATTATGCCTTAAACCATTTGGGGTATTCTTAACACTGATATTTTAATTGTCTCTAGTAAGCAGTGGCATTCAGTCCAGATATTTTGGTGCAACTTTGATACCACTAACTTGTATTGGTTATCAACATACTGGAGTTGCTATCTTTTTCAGTACTTGCAGGTTTAGGATAGTCACAACAAAATCTGTAATAGGGAAGAATGCAGCCAACACATAAAGAACTTTTGCAATTCTGTCTGGCTCAAGAAACGTTACAGCTGACAAACTAACTGTAATCATGATGCAGTATGCTTGTCACACCGACTACTTGTAAATCCTATGATGGATAAGGATTAAGAAGCATTCCATACTGAATCTTAGTCCCTCGAGTCCAGTTTCCTACTAGCTAATAGTTCCTCTGACTTATTGGCTTTAAGTTCAACTGGGTTCTTCCACTACAGCTTTTGCCAGTTGTTTCCTATGCACAAGTTGGTTTTGACCTTTAAGCTGACCAGTTTATCTTAATATGAACTTGTTTGCTCATTAAAGTTGAAAGAAGAAATCTACTTAAAGAGGTCCTCAACATTCTGAGGTCTGATAGTTTGATGTATTGGAGAAGGTCTTGTCTTCTAAGTGATGAATTGTACATAGCCTGCACTATTTCTGTTTTATGAAAGTGTGAAAGATCTTCATATTTTAGACAGGACCTTTACTGCTTGAGTTTCTCAATTTTTAAAATATTTTAAATAAATTTTAAGTCTGTTTTATTTTTTATTTTTAGTCACCTTGAGTACCATCTCAATAGTGATGATATTGATAGTATATGCGATTTGTAATTATTACTCCAGAATAATTGCCTTGATTCTTCATTTACATTTTTAGCGTATGATTGCAGAGTTGATATTCTGTGTTTGCTGTAAGCAAATGAACATTTATTTGGTGTAGGCGAAGGTGAGACAGGTGAGAACCCAAAACAATAGTTAATATCCCTTTACTGTATAGAAAACACACCTGTGTACTTCAGCTTATGCTTGTGTATCAACCTGGATAAAGTTTATGGGCCTCAAGACTCAATTGTGAGCTGAGCAGATCCAATATGATCTTATTTCAAATTGTGTTTTAGTGTTTAGTATATATTTTCCCTATTATTTTTATTTATTTATTAGATTTGTGTCGCCCCCAACTTGTCTACATTTTAATTAGAAAAAGTAAATTTGCAAATACGAAATAGTGTTCACTAGAATATATCAGATACTGTATTCATATATACTCTTTAAGTAATGGTATTGCAAAATGAAATTATGCAAATAACTGGAAACATTATGTAAAGAATATATTACAATTACAAATTAATTAATATTGATTTTAGTATTTCAAATATTTCATTTTTAATATTTTAAGGTTATTTTTAATATTTTAATAAAATGTTAATATTTGAAATCATTTTATTTTAATATTGAGCACTGATGATGTTAGGTCAGGTAATGACACTTCTTTAAGCAAACAATAATCTCAGAGAGCACAAGGATCCACAGTTCAATCCTATATATATTCTTTACATATATTTTATTAATTTTAATAGTCTACTATTTTAAATATGTCTATTTTTGAAATCACAGTTGTATCCATTATAATATATCCTGTCAGATTCTCTAAGTCCAATTGATTTTAATAGAAGAGATTTGAACAGAAAATGAATGTACTAGCAAAACCAGAAGAGAAGATAGATTTAGAAATAGAAAATAGGGGTGTTAAATTTGCGGCCTGCGGCCTGGATGCGTCACGTTCTGGCCCCACCCGGTTTAGCGAAGGGGGGAAAAAAAGTCCTGATATGTCACGTGACACTGCCGTGATGACACAAGTTTGACACCCTTGGTCTAGAATACGCTCATTGAAAACCAGATATTTTGTGCAACCTAACCCTAAATCTGTCTATACTGCATAATAATAAACTACCTAATATAAAAAGTGTACAAAGCAACAGAAGCTTCATTAATGCCAAACTTCAATCTTTTATTATTTGGAAGTACTATTGAAAATGTAGGATTAAAAAAATATGCATAAGATTCGGCTATGATTTCCAAAGCTAATTAGAGGATAAGATGATCCTCTTAGAGCCGAGGTGGCACAGTGGTTAGAGTGCAGTACTGCAGGCTACTTCAGCTCTGCTAGCTGCAGTTCGGCAGTTCAAATCTCACCGGCTCAAGGTTGACTCAGACTTCCATCCTTCTGAGGTGGGTAAAATAGGACTCAGATTGTTGGGAGCAATACGCTGACTCTGTAAACCGCTTAAAGACGGCTATAAAAGCATATGAAGCGGTATATAAATCTAAGTGCTATTGCTATTGCTATTGCTACCCTGGTGAGAAATTCCCACAGGAGGCCTTGTAGTTTCCCATGTCTAGGCCATATTATATACTCAATATATTATATTGTCTTAATAGTTGTCCATGCTGATCTCAAAACAGATTTACGATAATTAAACAGGTTTGATAATTGAGGAGTCAGTTTCAAGAGTGCAAAGGTTTGGTCTGCTAATTTACAATCAGTATTTCGCTTAAACTATGAAAGATTCAAACATTCTTTTAAATAAGTTGTGAACTTTAGCAAAACAGCATGTGTTTTCATTTTGAGTTTATTTATAAAATAAGTAAAATAATATTCCACAATTTCATATTTTAACAACCTCAAAGCAGAATAATGCTTGTGCAAACTTTGATGATACCACCTCATTTCATCCATAAAGCTTCAGATAATCACTGTTACAAACATAATGCTGGATTCACTAGATTTGTATTCTATTTTGGCAACACATTCATTATTAACTTGAAAAAAAAAATGGAGCCAAGTTTAAAAGCAGGAAATCCAGTTTTTCCGTAGAAAGTCAAACAGAAATAATGAAAAACTAATATCTCAACTGTTGGCAGCACCAAGTTGGCCTTGGCTGATCTCAGAAGTTCTGATTCTTATTTGAATGGGGATCTCCTGGAAGTTCCATAATTATTAAGTACAATAGAAAGTTGGGGGAAAATCCTGGAAAAGGGATTCTGCAATGTTACAAAGAAAAAGGTGGTTACACTATCTTTACTTTTTCATATTTATTAACATTTGTAGAGGCCATGCAGTGATAAATCCTTTTCTTTTTACAGTATAATGCATGACCAAAAGCTCTTAGAGGCTATGATGGGTTTATGAATGTGTTAATATATTGTATTATGAGTATAGTACATTGAGTGGTTGAATGCTCTTCTAAAAATGCCTAATCTATATAAGGCAAATGAAAGAACTATGCATATTTTATATTGCCATCATTTTATTATATATTCAAGGTACAATTTTTGAAAACATTTCAAGTTTCTTTATTTCTTTGTTCTTGTTTTATTTGTGATATTCATGTCTGCAGACATTAATTCACTTTTAGAAGACCTCTGTGCAAATAATGTGATTTAGTTTGATGTAATTTTATTTCAAGGCAGTGATTTCAAATAATAAATCCGAAAGCAATGTGGATTGAATCTATATACAAAGATGCATAACCAATATACTGAATACTTTTAAGAAATAAGTTAGATAATATTTAATTTAATCTATGTGAAAATTGCCCCCACAGGGTATATCTCTGATACCTGTAAAATTTTAAGGTCTTAAAGTAATAATTATTCATAAAGGACTATTTTGTTTTATATATGAAATTTAAAATTATTAATAGAAATTACTATTGTCAACATGACAGTGGTGGGATCTTGCCAGTTCTGCTTCCTCTACCCATCTGCTGGCACTTCACAGTGGTATCACATGGCCAGAATTCTAAGGTATATGTGAAACACCAAGCAGAACTTTTGATTTCAATCATGCCTGTTTGGAATAGATAAACAAGTCATTGCAAATAAGACAAGCAAGCAAGCAAGCAAAGTGGACTGAGTTGCTTCCTCATGTTAATCTTGTACCTTGGGTACCACTATATGGGATGATGTGTTTCCAAGAATTTTCCTACAATCATACCTGTTGTCAGGTAACTGTCAGTGTTATATTAACAAAATAAATTGATTAAATTATGTGCATTTGCTATAAGTAGTTTTTGACCTACAATCATTTGTTTAGTTACATTGCAATGGCATTAAAAAAACTCTTATGACTATTTTTCATATTTTATGATTGTTGATGTATCTCCATGATCACATGATCAAAATTCGGACATTTGTCAACTTGCACTGGTTGCATTCCCCTGGAGTTATGTGATCATGCTTTGCAACCTTCTGACAAGCAAAGTCAATGGGGAAGTCAGATTAATTTAGCAACTGTGTTACTAACTTAACTGCAGTGATTGACTTAACAACTGTGGCAAGAAAGTTGGTAAAATGGGGCAAAACTCACTTAACAACTGTCTTTCTTAGCAATAGAAATGTTGGACTCAATTGTGGTCGTAAGTCAAGGACTACCTGTATTATTGTGCATAACATTTTAAATGTGAATATATTTATATTATTGGCTGTTTGGTTTTTAATATTTTAAACTATATTTAGAGTAGATGTGTGATGCTTTCTGTCTCTATATTTAGGATAACATTCCTGTTAAAAAGCACTAGGCAGATGCAGGCCAGATGTTCTGCATGCTCCATGCTTATATTCTGTTATTTAGGATTGTATTCCTCTGTTTTGAAGAAATAAATAGTTCTAGAATTAGTACACAAGGCATACAATTTAGATAGGAGAGGTAAGTAATCTCTTGACTTTGATTCTGCTTTTATTCTCAAGAATATTAAACATTGAACAGACAAATGATAAATAACAGAGTTGATAATTTAGGCATATCTGCATACAATCATGCTATTCTCCTTCAGGTTAAGCAAGTTTTGCAGAATGCATCTTTGCTTGTTTCATTTCATTTCCATTGCATTCAATTTATTTTACATTGTCTTCTGACATGTGTAATGAAGTTGAAGGTTTTTATGCACAGCCATTGTGATTGACTTCAACAAATTTTCATTCCAAATAATAGACAAAATGCTATATAGCACCTTTATAGTAGAATTTGTATGTCTTAAAATTTCTCCAATCATTTTTCCAGGTTTGGTAAACATTCTGATAGTTCTTAGTACTTTATTTAGTTGAGAAGAAAATAAGTCTATTAAAAATATTTAACTTAAGCTGGATTTGAAGACCTTGTTCTAGATGATATACTATTAAAGCTAATTGATATCTTTTCTTTGTTGGGCTTGGGTTGTTTGAAAGATCAACGTTCTTATACTAAACGAAATCTAAAATTTGTAATTCCCCCCCCCCCACGCACACAACTGTTCTGTTAACAAGATAAGACTAGTACTGCCACTCCCCATTTTCCTAAAAGCTGCTTATTCCATAAGCCTAAATGTTTACACATTCAACCTATTTGATACTTCTTCCATATTTTCTTGGCATCGTCAGAAAAGTCTTAGAAAGCAAAGGTATAGTAACAAAACTAAATTAAAAAAAATTATTATTTCTCAGTTGCTAGATTCTAATCTTCAAATATTTGCATAGAAAGTATTTAAGTTGATGACTGAATGTTGCAATTTTGTACACATGCTCTCAAGTTGAAACTACAGTATAGCTTTTTGCTGTCTTAAATCGAGCTGTAAACATGCAACATTAATTGGTACAGAAAGTAAGACATTAAATCTGTAAACAATTTCAGAACCAAGTTTGAAAGAATACTTTAAAGTAGATTTAGGTTTGGAAGTATATGTATTATTTAACAAAGAAGTACTTAATACCACTAGGATAGGAATATTTATATTTTACAAAATGGCACTGCTATAAATCTGAATCAAGCTCTACCATAATAAAAATGTTTTGTGTATGATAGAAGCTGTTACAAAAAAAATCAACCCTATAAATGAGGAAAAATTGTCAAGTAGACACCTGCTTTGTTGGTGTTGAAATGATTAACCTATGGCCTGTAGTTAGAGGTGCTGTTTACCTTACATAATGATTGACATGAGAGCAGCATTCCATCAACACACTCTTCTCTGTGAAAAAATGGAAGCAAAATAATTGGCTTTTATCCAAGAAAAGAAACACCAAGCCTCCCAGATAGTAACTTACTAAAAATCATAGTTTTAAACGTACATTCTTTTGTTACCAATATGTAAAGTAAGAAACTGTCTAGGAGAGGCTGCTAGAAGGCTTAGCATAGAATGTGCATCGTTGACAGTTCCTAACTATTTTTTCAATTCTTTGTCCACCATTTCATGGCATAGAACTTTATAATTCAGATGTTTGTTGAGTTTTTTTCCTTTCCTACCATTAAACAAATGCTTTTTTAAAAATAACTTTGTTCCTGGAATAATGAAAGGGAGTGTTGCATTATAGTTGATAGAAGCAAGATAAGAATTAAGTTTCTTTTTCTTCCTCAAGGGTTCTTAAGTCTAGTGTTTTTGTTTCTTCCACCTGTGGGGTGTGTCTGTAAGGAACTCTATTGTGTGTCACACCCAGTGGATTGAGAAACACTGCCTCTAGCTAGGTAGCTGTCATGCAGTTTACTCTCATCTGCCTTTTTGCACTTATTTTTCAAATTATTTCCGTAGTTCATTTTCCCTTGAAGCAAATGTCAGGATGCTTTTCCCTTTCCCCACCTGTAAGATATATTTACATTTTATTTTCAAAAATTATAGTCAGTATGGCTATTGTTTACATAAATAAGCTGTTGGATCACATCTTGTTCATGTTTTGTGCTTTTCTCCATAGGAAAAGCTGAAAAGTTTAGAATGCAATTTAGATTTTCCAGAAGTTTTATAATTGAGAATTTTAGAAATTAGGTCCCAGGCAAATATAAAGCAAATATAAAAATTCCATACTAGCAAGCACATCATTGTTATGTTCTAATGTGGGAAAGTCAATAGGCATTAAGACTTTACATCTCCAGACATGTGGAGTTTGTAGGAGATGGCAGAATCTGAGAAAAATCTATGCAAAATTTTTGAAGTGAAACTATCCTTTTTCAGGAAATTGTTAATATATTGTTCATTGGATTACATTGGTTCTATGACTTAAAATCTTGTTTATAGATTTCTGTTTTAATACAGAAATCAGTGACTAATTGCAGACTGCTATAATTAGAAATAAGGTTGAAAGGAAAACATCTTTTCATATTGCAGGTGTCTTATCTTTTTTAATAATAATTTCTATTGAAATTTAAAAATTCAAAAATTAAAAATTAATACAAACGAAGTAAAATATGAGAAAGAAAAAAGGGCAGAGCAAAAAAGGGGAAAAAAGTGTATATATATGAATATATATTTTAGTCTTAAGTAAAGCAATTTTATATTCTTTTCCTTTACACAGCAACTTACCATTTTCCATAAAATACAACAAAAATTATCTTCTCATTCCTTATCTCATTTCTATAAACAAATTTCCAAAGTCTCTTCATTAAGATTGAAGAAAAAATCCATTAAGAAAACAACAGCATATTGAAATGGAATCCCTTCAAATAATGTCCCACAAATTAATTTCACTTCGTTTCAAAAACTGCTTCACAAGTTTAATATTTTCCTTTAATTTAATACCATAACTAACTTTCTCTAAAAATATAGCAAAATATATGAGCCATGGTGGCGCAGTGGTTAGAATGCAGTACTACAGGCTACTTCTGCTGATTACCAGCTGCCAGCAGTTTGGCAGATCGAACCTCACCAGTCTCAAGGTTGACTCAGTCTTCCATCCTTCTGAGGTGGGTAAAATGAGGACCCAGATTGTTGGGGGCAATATGCTGACTCTGTAAACCGCTTAGATAGGGCTGTAAAGCACTATGAAGCGGTATATAAATCTAATTGCTATTGCTGTTCTTCCCATATTTTGTCTATAACAGATATTTAATAATTTATCATTAGATGCGACAAGGATGGACAAGAAAAATAAATTAAAAGCTGCTAGGGAAAAAACCCCAATCATACATATTTTAACCTTGGTCTAATAAATCAACTTCATGAATTTTTTGTTTTTGCTGTTAAAGGTCTTAAGTTTATTTCTTTTAAGTGATGTCCCAAAAACTTCATTCTTTTATTTTTTTTCTCGGGAACTCCTTTATAAGCATAGCACATCTCTTTTATAAGTTCAAAGTAAGAAAGTTGTCCAAGTCACTCTTCAGAGTTGAAATCCACACACAAATGGATCCATGAGGTATTTCATCTGATTTATTATTTATGTGTCTCTTTTAGTTATGAAAATATCAGGTGGTTCTATTTGTAAGTCCTATATAATACCTTTGTCATTATAATTCTTGTAGCTTGCCAATTTTAAATCCATATGCAAAATAGTCTGATTCTCAGTTGTATCTCCACAGAAAATATTCCTACAATTATTTCAAAAACTTACTTCCAGTGAATCTGATACTTAGTCTATTTATAACTTTCCAAAGTCACTCTTCTTATCTCAGTTTTGCTGCTTATTTAAAAAAAAAGTTTTCTTTAATTTCTTAAATTTACATGAAATTCTTGAGGATTGAAGGAAAATCACCCAGGGATTTGTCCTTCCGGAGGTTCTTAATATCCAAAAAAAAAAAAAAAAAAAAAAAAATTACAAGCCATTTCCAATGAAAGTAATTAAGAGAGGAAATGGAGAAATTTAGTGTCGTTTTGAAGGCTCTGAATTGCGACTCTTCCATTGCTATGAAACTTGCTGGGGACCACTATTTTATGGTCTTGTTATGGGGAGCATTGTGAGGAGCACAGTCAATCCCAGGTCCTCTTCTTAATCTGGAGTGAAATTTTGGGAGCCAGTTCATTCACAGGTCTTCTACCACAATCATCTGCTCAGTCCATTGCTTCTCTTCCACCTCGATCAAGAGCCAGGTATTGGTGAAATATCGTATGGAAACAGTTTGCACTTTTATCTTAGTACATCATATATGGTGTAAGAAAAGCAGTGACAAATTGGGGAAAAATCTTAAATCTATAAGAATAAATTAATTTCTATAAAATGTTTTATAGATGGCATTTAGACCCTAAAAAATTGTCGTGTATGTACCCTAATGTTCAGCCAAAATGTTGGAGATGTGATTGTTTAGATGCTACATATTATCATGTTTGGTGGACTTGTAAGAAAGTTAAGGCTTTTTGGATAAAAATTTGGTGGGTTATGCAGAATGTTTTGAAGAAAAAAATTCAATTTTCTCCACAACTGTTTTTATTGGGTATAGTTAAGGGTTTTACATTGGGTGAAACTAAGCTGATACTGTACATGATAACAGCAGCGAGATTATTGATAGGTAAATACTGGAAAAATGAAGCTTTGCCCACTATCGAGGAATGGACTTTGAAGATGGCCAGTTTTGCAGAGATGGCGAAGATTTCAGCATATTTAAAAGATTGTTCACAAGAGTCTTATGAATGGGAATGGAAAAAGTGGATAGATTATGTTCAGAACAAATATCAAACCAGGAAGTAACAAATAGCTTTTATTTGAAAATGTTATATTAAGATAGATATATTTTAATGTAATGAAGATGAAAAATTATAAGGAGGAGGGAGGGGTTCAAGTTTTATACAAAGGGGGGTTTTTCTCTTGATCTGAGTATATTGTGTGGAAGTCCGGGGGGAGGGGAGGGTTAGGGAGGGTTAGGGAGGGCGAGGTTGGGGAGTTTGGGGTGGGTTGAGGGGGGGGAAAGGGGTGAAAATGTAATTGTAAAACTTTTGCAATAAAAAAAAGAATAAATTAATTGCAAATAATAAGAGATGAAATAATTTCAATAGAACTTGTATCATCAGTTAAGAATTTCATTACTGAAAGGGAGTTGCCTTTAAAATACACTCCTCTTTTATTTGTCAATATATTTTAATGCCTTTAACAACAGTAACCTAAAATTGCAGATAACACTGCTCATATGAAATACACAGTTAGAATGTATACATATGTTGTTAGTACATCAGTAAGTAATTCTAGTTACTAACCTATTTGGCAGATTAAAACATTGTTTTGTAGTAGGAGAAGTTGACACATTCTAAAAATAAGAGAATGCAATTTGAGGTTATGTGTGAAGAATTCTTATTGCTTAATGTTAGTCTTGTAGTAAATATATAGCTGTTACTGGACTACAATTAATTCTTAACAAATTAATTATATTATTTGTGTTACAATCTGGGAATTTTTTTGGAAATGCAATATGGTAATTTAATTCCAGCTATTAACCCACTGCTAACTTTGGAACATTTTAAAAATTAAGATACTCTTTTTCAGCTTATTGCTGGTAATGTTTATCTTACCTCTGTTACATAATTTACAATGCTTGGAAATAATGCTTGAAACACACAATTGTGCTAGTGTTCTACTGTCTGTAACTTACTGTGGAGAACTTGCTGCTAAACAGTTTGCTGATTGACATGCTCTCTTTACTTTAATTACTTACTACATAAGCAGGATTAACTTCTCCAGTAAAGGTGGGACCAGCAGCCAGGAATGGTTAACTCTTTCTGTTATCTGATAGGACTGAGTCTGCAAACTGTTAAGCTCTGCCCAGTGGTGGGTTGCTCCTGGTTCTGTCCGGTTCTTCCGAACCGGTAGTAAAAGCGGTGGGAGGCTCCACCCGCCCATCCGGACATCATAATGAACGATATGCGCATGTGCAGAAGCTTCTGCGCATGCTCAGAAGCATGTTCCCGCACCCGCGCCTGTTGCGAACCAGTAGTAAAGGTAAGTAGAACTGACCCCTGGCTCCAGCTCTTCCTCTTGCTTCCCAGATTTTAGACTCAGTCTGACTTGGACAGACATGTTTTTCTGAGCTAAGCATACCTGACTGCTTGATTACTAGCAAAACTTTCGAAACATCAGGGTGGGCTCCCAGTTCGCTAGTTGAGCCTGCCACATTGCAGGCGTGAAGGGCGAACCAGCCTGACCCTGCTGAAGGCCACTTGATGGCAAAAACATTGTGGAGGGCCTCCCAACTCTGCTGGTCGAGCCCTCTGTATTGCCAGTGTGAACGGTGATCCAGCCAGAGCCCACTGAACGCCGCTTGACGAGGAGTCTGCTGGCCAGCAGATCTTCAGAGCAGCATTCACAGGCGTAGCCCCGAACCACTGAGCCCTAGGAAGGAGGGGGTTGGAGGCTTCCACCCCAATTGACCGCAGACAGCATTACGGCAGTCGGCAGCAGCATTCACGAGCTAATCTCCGCGGCGCTAGCCTGCCAGGCGTGGCATGGCTTCTTTTCGCATCAGAAGATTGCCCCAGGACTCCTTCGGCAACAAAGCACAGAGCCTGGTAAGACCGCACCATTTTCTATCGCAGAGGAAGATGGACAGCAGTGCTGCCACCACTGATCCTTGCAGGGCAAGTGTCCACGGGCCATCCTCCATGGCACTAGGCCCATAGGCTTGGATTCAATCTCCCCCTTGGCACGAAGGTTCATGGCGGTTGGGAGGAGAGCCCGGATGAATGCCTGAGTGGCTTCTTAAGCCTAACAAACAGCCAAACCACAGATCTAGACTCAGCCCCATCTGCTCAGGCCAAAGATCTACTACCTTCCAGCTCTCCTGCAGCCTGCCACGTGGTGGCAAAAGAGGTCTAGCTAATTGGGGACCTTTAGCAGATTTTCAAAATGGCCACCGCTTCAATGGCATTCTATCAAACGCATGCTACAGGATCCTTCCTTGGGGGATCAAAGCAACCTCAGGGAAGCAAGAGCCTCGGGGTCGAGGCCCTCTAAGCAAGGGAAAACTGCCAACGTCCCCACTACCAAGCTTCCCAAGCAAGCCTCTAAGGCCTCTGAAAGAGAGGCCAGGCAAAGACACAGGGCTATTGAGAAGGCCATTGAAAGGGCCATAAAGGAGGCTGACAAAATGAACAAAGGCCTTCCAAATACAGAACAGGCCGCCTCTCAGGCATCTCCAGCATGGCAGTTGGACCAACCTGTTCCCCAGGAACAATTGCACACAGCAACCTGGTCTCTGGATGGAGAGGTGGCTCAAGCTCCTGCTCTGCCCAGTAAAAATGACTTGCTGTTTGGCCCTATCCCAGAATCTGGCCTAACGGAGCCCCATTGGGGGCAGCATGGGGGACCAAGGGGATCTTCTGCCAAGGTGACTTTTACACCCACCGTTGCAGGCCTTTGGCCTGAACAGCATACTGAATCACAGATCCCAACTAGCATGGCAGCTTTAATATATGAAGCAATACGGCAGGGGATCGCAACAGGCATGCAGCAGAGGGATGAATCATTGGTATCTGACTACCCCAGGTCCCAGGAATATCATCAGGAGCCACATATCTTGGGAGACCCCATCCCACCACAAGATTCAGATTACATCCCAGTCCAGGGTCCACCAGAGGTGATCCTCTCCCTCAAATGGTGGACTTCCCGTGCCCTCTCCAAGGGTCGAGAGTTCAGAGAACCACATCACCTAGTTCTGACAACGGACACCAGCCTCTACAGTTGGGGAGCTCACCTCGACTTGCACATGGCCCAGGGCCAGTGGACTCAGGAGGACCTGAGACACAAACATAAATTAGTTGGAGCTCCGGACGATACACCTGATCCTTGTTGCCTTCAAGGACGCGGTAGAGGACTGAGACATCTTAGTGCTGATGGACAATGTGGCCGCCAAGACACACATCAACCGCCTCGGAGGAACCCACTCACGGCACCTCATGCAGGAAGCTGATCAGTTGCGCCTCCCTTAGACGGACGGAATCTCTTTTCGTCTCCTCCCACCCTAGGGAATAGGGTTATGTCCTCAACTTTGGGGAGATGGATTAGGGCTTGTATCACTAAGGCCTATGAGGCCCAGGCCTTGCCTTCCCTAGACATATCACCACCTACTCAACCAGGAGCGCAGACACCACGGCAGCTTGGGCTATGCAAGCATCATTAGAGGAGGTCTGCTGGGCCACTATCTGGTCGTACCCTTCGCCATTTATCCATCACTATAAACTCGATCTTTACGCCTCGACGGAGGCGGCCTTTGGCCGGTGGGTGCTCCAGAGGGTCCACACAAAGCAGGGGACAGCGGACCGGCTGGTTCCCTCCCAGTAGGGCAGACTGCTTTGGTATGTCCCATTCCTGGCTGCTGGTCCCACCTTTACTGGAGAAGGGACATTGGACGCCGTTTCTCAGGGCAGTGGGACCAGCAGCCAACCCCACCCAGTGTACCATCTAGTTCTGGGGTCCCAGTAGTGGCCTGACCTTTCTCCACAGCTCAGCACGTCAGTCTGCAGCGTCGTCCTTGTCAAAAGCTGGGAAGCAAGAGGAAGTGGCGGAGTTTGCAGATTCAGTCCTATCGGATAACAGACAGAGTTAACCATTCCTGGCTGTTGGTCCCATCATCCCGAGAAAGGGCATTCAGGTAAGACCAACACCCCTTTTCAGTATGGTTTGAAAAGGACAAATAAGCAGTAATAATTTCACCTGACTTATTTTAGTATTCCAGTTAAGGTATTAAAGTTATTAAAAAGATATCCAGTTAAGATATTAAATATATGAATAAACATATTCTTATAAAAGTGTAATATATTCAGTTAAGATAGTGGACTTCAACTCTCAAAATTCCTCAGACCCCATTCTAGCTCAGGAATTCTGGGAAGTGAACTACAGGTCTTATTGTGGCCAAGGTTGAGAAAGGCCACTGTTTAAAGTAAATGAATCAAGTGGAGAATAGCCATAAAGAATGTTGTTTTTATCCTTTCTTGTATTCCTAAATGTGATGCTGCAATTTAATTCCTTTAGGATCATTAGAAATTATGAAATGATATAGCTATATGAATATACAGGTGAAACTCGAAAAATTAGAATATCGTGCAAAAGTTCATTTATTTCAGTAATGCAATTTAAAAGGTGAAACTAATATATGAGATAGACTCATTACATGCAAAGCGAGATAGTTCAAGCCTTGATTTGTCATAATTTTGATGATTATGGCTTACAGCTCATGAAAACCCCAAATTCACAATCTCAGAAAATTAGAATATTACATGAAATCAATAAAACAAGGATTGTACATAGAACAATATCGGACCTCAGAAAAGTATAAGCATGCATATATACTCAGTACTTGGTTTGGGCCCCTTTTGCATCAATTACTGCCTTAATGCAGCGTGGCATGGATGCTATCAGCCTGTGGCACTGCTGAGGTGTTATGGAAGACCAGGATGCTTCAATAGTGGCCTTCAGCTCTTCTGCATTGTTCGGTCTCATGTCTCTCATCTTTCTCTTGGCAATGACCCATAGATTCTCTATGGGGTTCAGGTCAGGCGAGTTTGCTGGCCAATCAAGCACAGTAATCCCATGGTCATTGAACCAGGTTTTGGTACTTTTGGCAGTGTGGGCAGGTGCCAAATCCTACTGGAAAATGAAGTCAGCATCCCCATAAAGCTCATCTGCGGAAGGAAGCATAAAGTGCTCCAAAATCTCCTGGTAGATGGCTGCGTTGATCCTGGACTTAATGAAGCACAGTGGACCAACACCAGCAGATAACATGGCTCCCCAAATCAACACAGACTGTGGAAACTTCACACTGGACTTCAAGCATCTTGCAGTGTGTGCCTCTCCATTCTTCCTCCAGACTCTGGGTCCTTGGTTTCCAAATGAGATGCAAAAGTTGCTCTCATCAGAAAAGAGGACTTTGGACCACTGAGCAACAGTTCTTTTTTTCTTTAGCCCAGTTCTTTTTTAGGACGCCTCTGACATTGTTTGTTGTTCAGGAGTGGCTTGACAAGAGGAATACGACATTTGAAGCCCATGTCCAGGATCCGTCTGTGTGTGGTGGTTCTTGATGCACTGACTCCAGCCTCAGTCCACTCCTTGTGAAAGTCCCCAACACTTTTGAATGGCCTTTTCCTGACAATCCTCTCCAGGCTGCGGTCATCCCTGCTGCTTGTGCACCTTTTTCTTCCACACTTTTCCCTTCCACATAACTTTCTATTAATGTGCTTTGATACAGCACTTTGGGAACATCCAACTTCTTTTGCAATGACCTTTTGAGGTTTTCCCTCCTTATGGAGGGTGTCAATGATGGTTTTCTGCACAACTGTCAGGTCAGCAGTCTTTCCCATGATTGTGATTCCTACTGAACCAGACTGAGAGACCATTTAAAGGCTCAGGAACCCTTTGCAGGTGTTATGGCTTAATTAGCTGATTAGAGTGGGACACTTTGAGCCTAGAATATTGAACCTTTTCACAATATTCTAATTTTCTGAGATTGTGAATTTGGGGTTTTCATGAGCTGTAAGCCATAATCATCAAAATTATGACAAATCAAAGCTTGAACTATTTTCCTTCGCATGTAATGAGTCTATCTCATATATTAGTTTCACCTTTTAAGTTGCATTACTGAAATAAATGAACTTTTGCACGATATTCTAATTTTTCGAGATTCACCTGTACTTTGAACTCTATCTAGTTTCCACAGCTGCCAGAAGTCACAAAATGAGTTTGGAAGGTTTAGTTTTACACTTTTTCATGTTGTCTAAGTCTGATATTCACAATTGGAAGTTGTCTTGCTTGGAAGTAATCACAGGTAAGATTAATTATAGGTTGCCATGTTTGGAGGAAATAGCAAGGATTCTTTTTTTTTTTAAGTACCATTTTCTTTTCACCAAAAAAAGAAAGAAAGAAATACATTAAGTACATTAGATTAATGCATACTTCACTGTATTTGTTCTGCTGCATTCTTAAATTGTGGGTGTGCAGAAAAGAATAAAAGAAGGAACTAAAATCTTCAGATTTGCAGTGCAATGGTGGGGAGATTATAAAAAACATAATTGAACTAACATAGCCCACTGTAGCACATAAGGAAATGACACACCAGTGGAACATTATGTGCCCAATACATAGTAATACAGTTTATTTGCTAGGTCAAGACTACCCAAGGTAGTGGCCATTTACATTTTGGAGGGGAGTAGGAGAAGACTGATCTAAATGGAAAGAAATTTTATTTCACATCTTGAAAGACTTACAACTTATTTTACAGATCAAAATTATTCTTAGCAGAAATGCATCCCATTAAAACAGCTGAGACAAACAGCTGAGACAAACAACTGAAAAGTTTGTTTTGTTGGGGTATCTATTATAATGAGCTTTTAATGTATGAAAATGGAATCAAATCCTACTGCATTTCTGGTTTAACAGGGCAGTTAAAAGGTTAAGCAAAGGCCAAGTCATAATGTGAACAAGATTAGAAATGAATTGATTATGTAATGTTTTAATTGCCACTATTGTTTATTTAATTAAAGTTAAATAAAGTTAATTTATTGATTTAATTTATTTAGTGTACGGCATCTACAGTCATGCAATCATTAATATACAAATTTAGTTTAAATGAAGCATCAGAATATTTGTGTGTGTATGTAAAATATGTAGACAATACAATATAGGAGATAATATATTAAATTAAGAGAAAACGATAATAAAATTACCACAATATGGAGCCCTAGAATTACAATGAGACCAATGTTATAATTCGGTATCTAAGAAAGTTAACCATCTAACTGCTTCTGGTGTGGCTGAGATGAGATCAACCCAGGTGCCTTGAAATTTTCTGAGGGGACATTCTTGAACTGTATGTTTTATAGTTTGTTCTGGTATACCACATTCGCATTATGGGCTGTCAGCCATTGTCCACTTAAAGAGCTTTGCCTTAGTTCTGGCATGGCCTGTACTAATTCTATTCAGGTGGCTCCATATTTTTTGAGGCAGCTGCATTCCTGCAAGGAGTTTTGTTGGATTTGTGTGATTTGTTTGGTTATTGTTATTAAAAGTTGCCCATCTTAATCACCATTCTTCATCTAGCTTGTAAGACTGTGGTATGTTATTCCAAATTGGTTTCTTAGACTGAAGCCTGGTGAGAGATAGAAAGTCTAATATTTTATGTATTGGAAGAGATGTAGGAGTCGAAGGCATGTTTATTATATTCCACTCTCAGATTGTCTGTTGTAGTCACCTGAGATCAGGAGGGGCAATGTTAGAAAGAACATGGAGCCATGAGAGAAGTGTGGATTTAAGGGTTCCAGATATTATTCTCATTATGTCATTAAGGTGAACATCAATCTCGTTGGTATGACAACTTCTTCCCCATACACATGTGCAGTATTTGGCATCAGAGCGTACTAAAGATTGTGCCACTATAAACTATGTTTTGGCTTGTGTTTCCAAGTCTGTTCCTGCAATTTTCCTAATCAAGTTGTTCCTAGTTTTCAATTTTTGTCCAAATACTTCAAAGTGTTTTCCAAATGTAAGGGATCGGTCAAGGGTTATTCTGAGATATTTTGGACAGTAGTTGTGTTTTATCCTCTACTTCTAACCTTTTTCCCCCCTGTATGATTGCTTAGATGGAAGGTGCATACTTTGGTTTTATTTGGGTTAAGGCATAGCTTCCTCTTCTCATAATATTGGCTTAGTTAACAATTTAAATCTTGGTAACTGCATAAAAAAGGCAAATTGCAAAATCCATTTTGTTAAAACTCTAGAATTTTTGAGCATCAGTAAAGCAAACAAGATAGACAACAGATTATAGTATTTATTGTGTTGGTAGAAAAGTAATATAAATAGCTAGTTGCCAGTGTAGAAAAAGATAAAAATACTATTTCTCAATTCTGTACCAGAGAAATTTCACACAGTTTTCCAGTAGTATAGACTTCAGGGGTGGATTCTACTTACCTTTATTACCGGTTTGCAACAGGCAGCACGCGTGTGCGTGCTCTTCTGCAGATGTGCAGAAGCTTCTGGGCATACACAGAAGTGTTCTGATGACGTCAGGGTTGGTGCGCGGAACCTCCCTCCGGTTTTACTACCGGTTCTATAGAACCGGTCCAAACCGGGGACAACTGATAGACTTGTGTGTGATTTTAATGGCATTAAAAACATGATTAACATAAAATGGTATGTTAAAAATACAGCAAATTTTAGTCAAAGTAGAGATGAAGGATATGGTTCTAAATAGTGTCTATGAGGTCCACAGAGGTATAGTCTCAACTCATCTTTTTTTTGCATTGGCCCTTCAAAACTGCTGTGAAAAGAACATTGAAATGTGGTAAAAGTAGTGCTCTTCAGAATTTGGAAACAATGTTTTCCCCAAAATAAGACATCCCCTGATAATAAACCCAGTCGGGCTTTTGAGCACATGGCAATAAGGCCAAGTGCTTATTTCAGGGTTCAAAAAAATATAAGACAGGGTCTTATTTTTGGGGATACACGGTATCTGGTGTAAATATCTCACTGGTTTATAAAAGGGATTTGACTGCACAGAAAACTATTCTTATGTGGACAGATTGGTCCTGTTCGGCTGTCAGGTCTTTGATTGTTGTTGTTGTTGTTGCAAAGTCATGTCCAACCCTTTGCGATCTCATGGACAATGTTCCTCCAGGCCTTCCTGTCCTCTACCATCCTCTGGAGTCCATTTAAGCTCACACCTACTGCTTCAGTGACTTTCATCCAGCCACCGCGTTCTCTGCTGTCCCCTTCTTCTTTTGCCCTCAGTCTTTCCCAGGATTAGGCACTTCTCCAGTGAATCCTTCCTTCTCATTAGGTGGCCAAAGTACTGAGGTTTGAGCATTTTGTATGACATCATTTTGGTATGTGCTGCATTTGGGGAAGCTGTGGAAAACTATGCCCCAATAGTTAAAAAATTTAACTTGTTCGTACTCCAGCCATATTTCCTCCAGGCATGTCATTTAGGTGTCTTTGCAAAGACCAGGTTCTCAGTTTTATTGGTTGCTTTCAGTAATTCCTCAGAGCAATAATTGGCTAGAGCATTAAGAGCTCATTTAAGTGCAAAAACCGTTTGTGACAGGACTTCTGTGTCATCTGCATGCAACAGAGTTGCAATATGTGTGTGTTTGCTAGTTTTGGGGGATGAGGAGGTTCCAATTGATTATTCTAGTCATGAGTGAATTTTTGTACAGATTAAACAGCAGGGAAGATAAAATATATCCCTCCCTCATGAAAGTTGGAATATCATTTGTGTGGTGGCCTTGCATACTGCATCGAAACTTGATTCTGGAATTCTTATAAAGATTATGCATACACAACAGTAATCTTCTGTTAATGGCAGTGTTCATACGCTTAGTGCTCTATGGACTAGACTCGGAACTAGACTGGAGATGGACCTAAAATCAATAAATGCAGTATAATATTGAGCTTATTTTAAACGTGTAGTTTTGGGCCAGGTATTGAAGTATCAAGTCCACCAATAGAATGTCCAGTCCTGAAACCTACTAGCTCATTTAGAGTATGGGTATCCAAACCTTTGGCTTGCCTGTATTGTATTGAATGAAGAGGAATTGTCTTGGGCTGCATATAAAGTATATATTACAGTTAATGTATATAAATAACAAATTTCCTTTATGATTTCTTCCCCCCCCCCTTTTTTTTTTTCTTTACAATCTTATGGGGCTGCAATACTAGCTGTTCAAGGCCGCATGTAACCCATGACCATGGATTGGACATGCCTGTTCTAGATCAATCCAGTCAACTAATTTTTTGTATAAGTGACTAACATAGAGCTTACTTTTTACACAAAAGGCATATAATTAGCAAGAAGGTATCTGGTGCTGTTTTATAAATGGATAATATGAAAGCTAGCCCAGTCTTCTGGGGTTCGTGCAATTTGTTCGATATAAGTAAACAGGGAAGTAAGAAATGGGGTCCACGGTTCTAAATTATGTGTAATATTTCAGGGTAATAAAAGCCACCACAAATCTACCTCGTCCTGCTCCAAGAGCTGCTGTGAGAAAGACTTATACCCACTTATCAACAAGCTTTTAGCTTGCCATGTTTCTTGAAGTCAGAATATATCAAATTCAGCAACATATAATTTATGAAAATGAAGTCTTTGGATTTAACAATCCACCCTGCAATATCCTATAAAAGAATTATTAGGATTTAGACGTATATATCTATCGATATGAGCGGCCGTTAGTGGCCATGTAAGAGGTAGATCCTCAAGAATGTGAGAACATAAATTTGGAACATACTGTTTGGTATTTATATGGTGTTTGGAGAAATGGATATATTTTGGATATGATAAAACATATATTAATAACAGAAGAGGCAATTCCAAGAAGAGCATGAGACCAAAAGCCAGGTTTCTGTCTCTTGAATGGTTGCTAATTCTTCTAATTTGGTAGCTTCATCTTTAGCATCTCAATTTAGCCCCCATAGGAGGGATGCAATTGGAGAATTCCACTATGGTATGGCATTCGTGTTAAAAGCTTGCCTGGATCCGATGAAGGCCAGAAATGAGCTTCACCACCCACCCTACCCCTCAAAGTCTGTGTACATTTAGATGTAGCATTTGATCAAGCTGCAGACTATCAGGGACTGGATTAGATATTAAAGGTCCTCCATCGGTGGTCTGTGGCTATAGCAGCATTAAAAATTTGCTGATTGAATTTACTGACCTGGTCCTGAGTGCATGGTTGGACTTAATGATTTCACTGTAGAGTGTATTGCCCCCAATGTTTCTCTTAATTCATCCAATTTCTATATGGGATCTGTTTACCCTGAATCTGGCAATGCATTGTGTAGTCCTTGACTTATGACCACAGTTGAGACCAGAATTTGAGTCACTAAATGATGCTGTCATTAAGCAAGTCATCATATGTCAAGACCTAATTTTATGACCATTTTTATCATGGTCGTTAAGCAAATCACACAGTCATTAAACAACTTCAGCTTCCCCAGTTGACTTTGCTTATATGAAGCTGGATAGGAAGGTTGCAAATTGTGATCACATGCCTGTGAGATGCTGCAACCATCATAAATGTGAGATGATGGCCAAGCACCTGAGTTGCAATCATGTGAACGTTGGAATGTTGTAAAAATTGTAATTTCAAAGATGAATCATAAGTCACTTTTGAACAGTTGTTCAACTAATGATTGTAAATCAAGAACTGTGACTTACAACCTCAGCACATTCTCTAGCTAACTTGAGTTTGTTGGTTAAAGCTTTTCTTAAGTCATTGCTGATGAAACAGTCCTGAGGTTACCTAGATTCAAATTTTTACACTTAGATTTTGAAAGTCGTGACACAGTTTTGAGAAAACTGTTCCAAAAGCAGGTTAGATTTCTCTAAACAGAAGACATGTACTGGGAATATTGAGAAGATGCTCAGGAAGAGCTTCATTTTGTAAAGCAAAATGATGGAAGCCATTTGATGTGTAGTAAATTTATCAAGAGCTTCCATAGTGGAGCAGTTTACTCAAGGACAGAATAATTGCCCTTTGAAGTCTCATTGCCTTCTGTTCACTCCATAGTTGGAAATATGTGGAGATATCTGATTGGTCTGCAAATAATAATTGCACTTATTTCATCTCTGCCTTTTCTCTGTTTGAGGGTTAAGTCCTCCACAGTGCTTTTTTTTTCCTAGTAGATTCAGGAGTGGAATAGCTCTAAATGCTCTGTTAGCTGTCCCTTGCTTGTTGGTGTGAGAAGCAGGATTCTTTAACAGCTTCTTCTGTTTTATTTGGTGATTCTCAGTGTACCTTTATAAAGTAGTTCCTTTGTTACTACTTATTTTTCACTAAAGACAAATTGGAAGATCAAGATAACCATTTGTGTTGTGAGCTGGCTTTGTCTAGTTTTGAAGTCTGCTAGATTCTTCCTTTTCAAGTTCATATACAACCCATATAAGCAATGCAATTGCTCAACAAACATCAAGTAGCCTGGGTAATATCCCTCTATCAGAATGAGACGAAGCCTTGGAGTCTCCATTTCTATCTGTAGATAGAAAGAGTTAGGTCATGTTGATCTGAAGAGTAAGTAGGGTCATAGTTACTTGCTAAAGTTGTAAAGTTGTCCATTTTCTGCTGCTTCCAAGGCTTGGGTGGAGTTTGTTATTCAGTGTACACACGGTCTCTTCTTTCTTTTTCTCATTCTTGCATCCTGTTTTGTATCAACCACCTCTCCCCCTCCCCACGTACATTCTGCTCTCTCCCTCCCCTCTTTTAGTCATAATCTCTATTTTTATGGTTTTATGTATGTATTTTTCTGGTTTTATTGCTTTTAATGTTGTAAACCATCCAGAGTTGCCTCACAGTGAGATGGGCAGCAAACAAACAAACTACCGTATTTTTTGGAGTATAATATGCCCCTTCCCCCCAAAAGAGGGTGAAAATCTGGGTGCATCTTATACTCTATTTGTAGTCCCACCCAGCCTCCCAAACGGAGATTTCAGAGGCTGAAAGAAACCTCTGAAAGAAGCTTCAGAAAAAAAGCCTTTTTTTTCTGAAGCTCTGTTTCGGAGGCTTTCAGAGGCAGAAAAAAAAGTTTTTTCTGAAACAGTTTCAGAAATTTCAGAGGCAGAAAAAAAAGCAAGGCACAGAGCTCACAACCAATAAACCTGTTGCTAAAATTCACCTCTGAAAACAGCTGATTGGGGGTATTCCGGGAAGATCCACCCACCAATCAGCTTTTTTCTTATTTTCCTTCCTAAAAACTAAGATGCGTTTTATACTCCAGTGCGTCTTATACTCCGAAAAATACAGTAATTAATTAATTAAATATCCTTGCCACTTACATTAGAAAGTTGGAAAAAATTCCAGCAGTCCCTAGCTGGTTCTGAAGGCTTCCCATTTGCTTCTTTATTCCTTTCATGTTCTCAGGAGCTTCAATCTTCTTAGCACTTCTTTACATTTTAACTGGATCATGATGTATCCTTCTGCAAGCAATTCTGCTAAGCATCTTTGTCAAGAAATCTCCCCCACTGCTTTACTGGAGATCTGGCTCTCTATAAATACCTCCCCTCTGCGGAATCATATAAGAAGGATGTCAAGTTTATTGAGCCATTTTCTGTAATTTTACAATTTAGTCCCATGACCTTTCTCTTGTAGTTTTCAATCACACTGGAAATACATCCAATCTTAGGAGACCATTTCTTCTTGGAGAATAGAACATTGCATCCTTCTCCTTCCCATTTTATATACAGCTCCTCTGTCTCCTTCCCATTTGATGGCGGAGAAGGCAAATATATTTTGGACTTTTTATGCCAGTGGGGCAGACTGGAATATTTGATTCATTGCGAAGCTATTCACAAATTGTCAAATGAGAGATAGAGGTGACATTTGTTCATTATGAATGCTTTGACAGTTCTAATTGCAATAGCTTTCTACATCCAGGTTACATGACTGGCTGCACAATCAGGCTCAATATTGCTGGATTGGAAAGCCCAAGGGAGATACATGTATACATTTCATCCTAGTGATAGAGATTGGCCAACTGAAGATGAGTGGGTTGGTTGCAGAATGGTGATGGTTCTTGAAGAAGTAGAAGAGATGGAAACACACTCCTCTTCTTCTTGATGTCCTGTGTATTCCACTGATGAAGAAAGGGCAGAAGCATGATGTCTGGAAAATTATTTTCCCTTTTTAGTGGCCCAATCTGAGTTTTTACACCTTCTATTCATGAGAGTTGATTCTGTGTTTTGATAAAAGTAGTAAAAAAAATAGTGATCACTTTTAGCGACTCTACTTGCCATGATCTTTCCATTGCTATACTTGTAGCAATTACTGTTATCTTGCGTTAGATTCAATATGGATGATAAATTAAGATGGTCTCCATTATGAAAATTTCCAGTCTCACAACTCTGGCCAAAGTACAGGTGATAGAGCCTGAATTTGCTCTCTAATGTCAGTTGTCATAACAAGAAGGCAAAAATGGATTTACATCCTAGTATTGATGTACCTTAATTAATTTGTACATATTTGCTGATTTAATATAAAGTATGCTAAAATCAGATATACTTAAAACATTGCATATAATAGGTATTAAGATTCAAAAATTTGGATTCAACTTCCCATTGCAGAAATTAAAGGCTTTAATATATCTGTATATTGTGTTAGACAGAATAGATGGAATCGAAAACTATAGAAATAATTATAATTCATGCTTAAATTAACTATCAAATCTAAAATACTTGATATTCTTAAAAATCATGTTGCTGCTATAGAAAGCATTACAGATATCTGTGGTTAATGACCATGGTTCAGCTAATAATAGTGCTGAAAAAAATGGTAATTACAACTGCTCCTTGAAATTATGGCTGCTGCAGTGCCCCCACAATAACATTATCAAAATTTGGGCTCTTAGTAGCCTGCCCACATTTACGACTGCAGTGTGTGCTTCAGCTTCCCCTGCATACCTACCACCCCAACATTTCTGACTTTTTGGTCACCCTATATTCTGCCGCCTACCTATGCTGCACCCCACCACACCCCCTCCACTGCTGACAAAACACACCCGGCCGAAGCAACTGCTAATCTTTTCACAAGGCCCTCATGAAGCCTTAACATAGCATCTTGCTATAGTAAAAACTTAACAGTTCATGCCTTTGAAGCATCAAATTTCATATAAACTTTATTAATATTAAGTAGTTAACTTTCTATCAAATTATACTTAACTATATTATTTTAGACCCCTTTTATGATTCCATTATAATATATATTCATATTATATCTGTATCCGATGATGCCGACTTGGGACTAAGCTCAATAAATCTATTTATGGACAGATAACATTTTACTGGGAGAGGCTTGGACATTATTGTATATATTTCCTGTGGATCTTGAAAAGATTGTTCCTTTAAAGTGTAGTTTATTTATTTAACCAATGTTTACAGCTCTTGAGCCTTATGGGGGTTTCTAAATGTGTGCCTGTTATAGATTGTGTTTATTTAACCATTTTTATAGCTCATCATTTTGGGAATGATACTTTTTCCATTCTTCGGTTGCAATACTTTGTTTCCAGTTGTGTATTTTAGGAAATATAGGCCAAGTATGCATAACGATTAAGCAACATTTTCATAAGGGGTACCAATCTATTCTTGCTCCTCATTCTTCAATAATAACAGTGAATTTTTTAAAATTACATTTTACAAACTGATTCATTCAAAACAGTATAAGCTTTGTGACAAGCTAAAAACAAATAATACATATTTCTTCATATTTTTTGTTTGGTAGATTCTGGACAATCAGGAAGTCCAAGCCACAATGATCCTGCCAAGAATCCACCAGGTAAAAATGAATTTTTTATGCATGTTGTTTGAGAGCAGATTGTGTTATTCATAAATACTTTGTTTTCATAACACATTTATCTGTGGCAAACTTAAATACGATTGCACCTAATCTTGTCATGATATGGTAAACCAAAAACTAAAAGTAAGCACAGCAGCTGCTTTCACATACCATGCTAGGCCAAAATATAGTTAGCTACTATAGTTGATCCAATGGATCATGTAATCTCCAACAGTATATGTAATTGATTAGCACTGTGTAGTGGGATTAGGTTAAACCTTGGAGCCTTGGTAGTACAGTGGTTTAAAGCACCCTGTTATTAACACAGCTGCCTGCAATTACTGCAGGTTCGAATCTTACCAGGCTCAAGGTTGACTCAGCCTTCCATCCTTTCTAAGGTAGGTTAAATGAGGACCCAGTTTGTGGGGGCAATAAGCTGACTTTGTATAAATATACAAAAGTATGAAGGCTATTGCTTAACGCATTGTAAGTGCCCTAAGTCTCCGGAGAAGGGCGGCATATAAATCAAATTTAAAAAACAAACAAACAATAGATTTATTAATTTTTATGAAATGGAAATAAGGAGCTGACTCAATTGTTTTTATAATATTAACAAATAATCATTTAATGACTGTTAAAAGTTATGGCAGTACTGAAAAACTGGATGTATGACAAGTCCCTGAAGTTCCAGCCATTGCAACACCTCCGTGGTCACATGATTGCAATTCAGGCACATAGATGCCCAGCTCATTATAATGTTGTAGGAAGCTATGATCACCATTTTTGGGATTACTTGCTAGTTTTCCAAAGTCAATAGGGAAGCCATCAGGTAAATTTGTAAGTCGGTCCCATGCATCCATTTCCCCTTGTCCATGCTCAGCCTCCCAGGGCCTCACCAACCCCCCCCCCCCCGCCCGTATCTCCATACTCCTTACTTAGGACTTCCACCATTTCCTGCATTGCAACCTGCATGTTTTAGGAATATGATAGAAACCAGGACTGCCGCGATTGCTGTTGCTAAGTGAAATAGTCACATGATGTCATACTTTACAATTGCATTGAGTTAACAATGGTAATCCCAGTCCCAATTGCTTTCGTAACCTGAGGACTACATATATAAAGATTTTATGAATATTAGATTTCTAGAAAAGGAAGTTTGTATTCTACCTTAGACTTTATATTCTATTTTTCTATTTGAGGCATTAACAATTTGATAACGTAGAGCAGTGTTTCCCAAACTTTTGACATATGTGTACCCCTTCTATAATTTTCGTAACGCTGAGTACCCCTCATAAAAAACATGTGCTTTATTTTATGTATTTTTAAAAAATAATCAAAATCAGTGGAACTTACTAAAGCACAATAACAGGCGCCCGGAACTAACTATTAAAGAAGTAAGTTGTCTCTGTAACGAAGTGCAGTATATTCATGCCGTGTCACGCCTCACAAGACTGTCTAACCGTTAGATAACACTGCAATTCTCCGGCGTTTAAACAGCTCCGCGGCTCAACGTCAACTGTTAATGTTCCCGCAGTTTAAAAATGGCCGAACCTGAGCTGCGCGAAGGATGCACAGAAGTTTCCGCCATAATGAGTTGCGATACGATGTACGATGGCCCCAGTTCCCGTGTAAAAACTGTGATACGTGCCTATTTCTTTCCTTGTTTTGTGGGCGCAGCTAAGCACGGTGCAGTGGATATTCCCACATGATCCCCACCAAACTCCGGTGCAACGCGTACCCCCACCAAACTCTTCCCGTACCCCTGGGGGTACGCGTACCACACTTTGGGAAACACTGACGTAGAGCAAGGATTAGCAACACTTACATTTGGAATATTGAAAGCTATAATGGACACATTCATAAAATTATTATTACCTGCTTATTTACAGAATAATTGCCATAGTGGCCATAGCCAGTTGCAAAATACAATATTAGTATTACAGATGCTATCCTTCTGCAAATGAATATGTTAAAGCTAGTACGTTGTTTTGCAGCATGCCAAATAAGATAGGTTAGGTAGAACAGATTTCACAGTAGTATCTTAGTGAACACATCTGAGCTATCAACTGCCTATTTAATTGCCCTAAAACTAGTTTCCAGTTTTGATACATCCGTTTCTTGTGAAATATGAAATGCTAAGTTTTGTGTTGCCTTCAGAAGAAATGAATGAATATAAAACCCTGTATGCCCACTGGTCTTATAATGAATCTACAGGACTAATAGTAAATATATTTTTATAGCAATCTTTAATCCGAATCCAGAATGTAAAGAGTCCAGGATGTTGCATGCAAAATTACTAGAGTTTTGGAATGTCATAATTTTTGCAAGTGCTTTGCCAAGAAGGAGGGGGAAAAATCCCTGCAAACTGCAATACTTGGCAAAGCTACTGGCAGTGGAAATCAGTTCCTCTATATTTGGCTAGACTGTTGCATTCTTTAGGGTGTCTGGTAATTTGCCTTCTTAACTAAAGAGGAAAGGCAAGATGTTTTTGCCAAATAAAAAAGCATTAACGACTGTTGCAAAAAAACTATAGTTTATTTTTTGGGGGGAGGGAATGTTAGAAATGCTAATTCAGGCTTCTATAGCAAATTTGACAACTCAATTTATGAACCTTATCATTTGGTTATCATTTACCTTCAACACAATTGACCTAAAATGGGACACTACCTTTAGTTAATTATTTTAAATTAAGATTTAGTAATCTAACTTTACAATACTGAAAACTATACTATAGTCTTAAAATGGTACAGAGTGCTGGATATAAAGTATCAATTTCAGTACATGTAAGATTTCCTTAGCATGAATATGTGGGGTCTGTACAAGCTGCAGACAACGGATATTAGTTCAAATAAGTTGTATACCATAATTTTAATAGGTTCCTATAACTGTAGTAGTGGGGGGGCTCGATGGCTCAGTGGTTAAAGATACTTGTCAGTTGGAAAGCTGACAGCCCGGGTTTGAGATCCGAGCACCGCACAATGGGATGAGTTCCTGTTCCTGACCCAGCTCCTGCCCACCTAGCATTTGAAAGATTGCAAATGCAAGTAGATTAATAAGTAGCACTTCGATGGGAAGATAACACCATTCCATGTGCTGCTAGTCTATAGCAGTGTTGGCCAACCTTTTCGGGACCAAGTGTTGAAACAGGAACGCGTGTGCATGAACATGCCGGAAACCTGAAGAGCAACCACCCGGTGCGCATGTGCGTGCCGGGAAGATAATCTTCCGGTTTCCGGCATGCGCACCAGCCACCTGGTCTTCTGGTTTCTGGTGCGCATGTGCACATGAAGACCAGGTGGCCATTGCACATCGTGCACCGGAAACTGGAATATCATTGCACACAGGGCGGCTGCTCTTCTGGTTTCTGGCGCTCCCGCACGTGTGAAGACCAGCTGGCCAGGGCTGAGAACCCGGAAGAGCAACAGGCAATGGCTCATGTGCCTGGAGAGATAGCTCTTCATGCCACTTCTAGCACATGTGCCATAGGTTTGCCATCACTGGTCTATAGCCATGCTAGCCACATGATCACTTAAAATGTTTTTGGACAAGAAACAGATAAGCACTGCACCCTACAGCTCGATACAACTGGAAAGGGAAATCTTTATCTTTTTTATTACTGTAGTAAAACCAAAAGTGTGAAAAACAATGTATACCTGGTGTTTACGTATGTGTTTTAGGGATGTGAATTCCTAAGATTTTCCTTTAGTTTCTCAACTGGCACAAAAATTATTTTATAGATAATAACTCACAATCACAATTGGGACTGGAATTTCGGTTGCTAAGCAATGTAGTTGATTGCTAAAAATGTTTAGTTAAGCTAAAATAAAAGTAAAATGATATAAGCCATATAAAACCAACATGCACCATAATATATTATACAAGAGCTTGCAGTCCTAAGGGATTATTCAGATTTCTCCATCCATCTCTTAATGGCGTCAGGTTTTGGGGGGCCTCTAATGAACAAGACCAGACCTGGAAAGAAAGGTTTCTTTCCAAAGTTGAAACTTGAGGTCAGAATGATTATCACAAACTGTTCTTTATCTTCATACTTTGGTCAAATCCAATTATTTGTTTTATATTTGAATATATTGTATAAAAATGGAAATCACAGTAAATTTCTGCCTCTTTCTTCTGGCTTTAAACAAACCCTGTTGGAAACCATTTCAGCTGCCAGATCTGCAAAAAAGCACTAGATGTCCATGGGATTTTCTTCTCTACGTTTTGAAGACCGAATCAGTGTTTTTTCCTTTCCGATTACCAACTCTTACTGATGTCCAACAGCAATAGGCTGGTGGAATTGTGATTACTTACACTCCTAATTCTAGTTCTATTAATTCTTAAATTAATAACTTGAAATCATTGAATAAGGAAGAACATGCTAGGAGATAACAAATAAAAGACAATACGATTCACCTCCAAGAAAGAACTGATATGTTTCACAGGATTGAAAATTAGAATGAGATGAATTGCAGTCTAGGACATTGAAAAAAAATCAGCTGATGATTTGGCCAAATCCTGTGTTTTGAGAAATTTTGGAGAATTGATGATGCACCAGTTAACCGGAAGGGAAAAAACACTGATTCTGTCTTCAAAACTTAGAGAAGAAATTTAGAGAAAAAAGATCCGGGAAACTACAAAGCAGTCAGTATAACATTTATACCTTGGATACCCCAGAGCAGATTATAAAGTGATTGGCCAGTAAGCACTTTAGAAACATAATGATGTTTACCAGACATTTACAAGTTAGAAGGAAATCTTGCTTAGACTAATGTTGTTTTGTTTTTTAATTGTATAACTTTTTAAATTGCTACTGGAAATCCTATATATACCTATCTCTTGACTTAAGCAAACTACCCTACGACATGGTGATTAGCAAGCTAATTATATCAGGGCTAGATAGCATGACAACTATGCCACAAGAATCAGTCCCAAATTCTCTACTTTTTGATATTTTCATTCATTCATTATTTGTATGGAGAAGTATAAGGAATCCTACCCATGTTTTTGCAAATGGTATAAAATTGAATAAAATAACTAAAACCTTAGACTGGAGTTTTCAAAGTTGTGTTCCTCAGCATGGTCTTAGTCTTTAGAAAATATATAAGTAGTATTTTTTCCCCTTCCTTGACCAAAGCTCTTGTGGGAGGTGCAAAGGATAGATTTGTTTATTTTTATTTTTCTGACTCTGAGGAATGGGAAGTTTTTCTCTAAAGCCATTGCTAAGAGTAGTGGGTGCAATTGGAATCATCTTTGTCAGAAAAGAAAAGGGAGACCTTTTATCTGAATCAGCTTACAACCAAGTGCTGGTGATTGGGTGACATTAACCTTAAAAGCCTTATACACATGGATAGAAGCACATCTGCCATTTTGTGGGTGTACAAGGTGGAAAACCAAGCTCAAATCACAGAAACAGGAAATTATGGATGAAGATTATCATCTGTATTTTGTTCCTTAAATGCCCTCTTATTTCTATCTTGAATATGGATAAATAATTGAAAAAGTATTTAATAGATGTTTTTCTATGACAAGTGAAAAGTGCATTTTCTGCATGTCTCACAACTAAAACTTTAAATTGGTTTCATGTGAAACTTCCAAATGGTTAAGGCATCTTATCTGTTCGTAATTGACAAAAAGTTAATACTGTACTTCCTACATAGAACATTATGAAATTTCAGATTTCATCTGAAGAAATCTGTAAGAAAACAAGCAAATCAGTTGGGTCTTAAAAGTCAGTGAAATGTAGAATTGAATATATGGCAATATCCTCTCCTCTCCTCTCCTCTCCTCTCCTCTCCTCTCCTCTCCTCTCCTCTCCTCTCCTCTCCTCTCCTCTCCTCTCCTCCCCTCCCCTCCCCTCCCCTCCCCTCCCCTCCTCTCCCTGCAGAAGTAGCCTGCAGTACAGCATTCTAACCACTACACCACCGCATAGAAACCATATTTCTCAAAAAATACTTTCTGAAAACAATGTATTGATAGACAAAATCAGTCATTTCATGGTTTATATTGTGCTGTGTTAAACTGCTTAGTTTTAAAAGTCTTTTAGTCTTAAAAGTGTTTAAAACATGGGTGTCCAAACTTTTGGCTTGCCTGGAACTCCTTCAGTGACGAGGAATTGTATTGGGCTGCATATAAAATATCTAATATAATTAATGTATATAAATTGCATAATAATGTTAATAGTTTATGATCTTGTCGGGCCACATTGCTAGCTGTCCAAGGCCACAATCGGCCTGCAGGCTGCAAGTTTGACATCCCTGAAGCAGGGGTGAAATACTCCCGATCGCCCGATCTGGTAGCGATGGCGCCGGGTGGTTCAGAGAACCGGTAGCAAAAATCCCTGCCCCCCCTCCCCTGCCCAGCTGAGCGATCATCAGAGACTTATTTTTTTCTTTTAAAAGCAATGCTTTTAAAAGTAAAAAAATAAATAAATTGTGTGCCACAGCTGATCACCCCCTCTCACGCACTCTTCTACTTACCGCATGCCTTCTTTTTGGTGTGCAAGTGCACACGCACCTCATTTTTGGTGTGTGGTGCGCAGTGCGCAGGCACAGCCAGCGAACCGGTAGTAAACCGGTTCAGATTTCACCACTGCTCTGAACTGAAGTTTGTAACGTGAGTTTGGGATGATAAAAATCCAGCCATGACCACCTGTTCAAAATACAGATCAACGTTTTCTAAAGTAACATAGAAAACCCGTGTCTTGAGAGTAAAAAACAAAAAAATTAGTATGAGTTCCAGAATGAAAAAATTTCACAAGTTATTTTTAAAGCATTAGCCACAATTAATAAAAGCTAGCATGATCACCTTGATTGTTGTATGTAGGACAAGAAATGGAAGCGCTGTATGATCTGTATATAAACTGTCTATAACTGTATATAAACTATCTGTTTACAAACTGATATTTTTTCCTGAAATGTTTGCAACCTGTGCGGAATTAATTGGCCTTCAATTATTACTACTGAGAACTTGCTACTTTTTATTACATCTTGTAGGGAATTAATAATTCATAAGTAATTAGGAAATTAGGTTCATGGTTCAGTATTGTTCTATTATCTGTACAAGTCAAATAGGGACACAAGATATACTGAACATAATTTATGAATAGTAGAACCGCCTTATATTTAGGATTGCACTCTGTATCAGGTCTAGAGGCTAAGTTGACAAGTGGATGGATAAAGGGATCCTATAGCATGACTTACTATATTATACATTTTGCCAGGTGTTTTTAAAACTTGAAAAAAAAGATCAGATAGCAACAAGGTGGAAAACCCACAAAACATTTCTTATGAAGAGTTGCATGGAAGATTTGAGTCATCAGGGCTCTATGTTTAAAGGCATAATTGGTTTGTGGCCATTTTCTGATAAACCATAACTATCAGCGGTTGTCTAATCACTTTTTGTAAAATTAAAGCATTTTAATGTATGCAATACATTAATATATACCTTTCTATAAGAATGTAAGAAAAGTCTAACCTGATCTAGCCAAAACCCATCTTACTCCAGCATTTGTTTTTCACAATGGCCAACCAGCTACTGCTGGGGTCCTCATGAGCATGAGAAGAGAAAACTTATTTTTTATTATTGTTTTAATTATAACTGAAGGCATGATTACACTATCCTGGAACTAACATTGAAGTTTCAGACTTGTATTCCATAAATCGTTCAACCTCCTTTTAAAACCATCCAAACTAGTGTTAATCACCATGTCTTACAGTAGAGAATTTTCATTAATGTTCCATTGTGTTAAAATGTACTTTCTTAAGTCTGTTCTAAGTCTAACTAAGTCTAACTAATCTCATTAGATAATTCTAGATCCACCACTTTGAGAAAAGGGCAAAATATTTTCTCTATCCTTGTTCCCCTTATGAGTATTATTATACACACTGAACATCTCCCATCTCAAGTATGTAGTATACAGCGCTTCACACAGTATTGCACACCAAATGTGAACATACCACTGCTTTGAATAATGTTGGCAATTTCATCTTTAATCCATTTCTTGATGAACATTAGCATACCGTTTCCCCTTTTCACGCAGTGAGCTTCAGTAGCTATCCATTATGATACCAAGATCTTTTTTCCTGGCCAGTTATAGGAATTCATCAATGTAAATATGATCTTGCCGAGCGACCACCATTTATATTTACTTGAAGCGAATTGTATTTGCTATTTAATTCCATTGAATCTAAAGAGCTTTCTGAAGTTCTTCACAGTCACTTTTAGTTTTCGTCATATTGAATAATTTGCTATCATCCTCAAACTTATCCACCTCAGATTTATCTTCAGTCCAGACCATTTATGAGCAAGATAGAAAAGCCGGTCTTAACAGATCTTGGAAAGATTTTGCATCTTATTTTCTTAATTGGGGGAAAAAAGATTCATATGTATCTACTTTTGTTTTCTGCTTTTTAAACCAGTTAATAATCCATAAAATGTCAAGGCCTCTTATCTAGCACTAATAAATATAATCAAGAATGTTTTTTGAAAGACATTTTTAAAGGCTTTTTGTAAAACCAAATATACATGTTGATAGGATTCATTCCCATATCTCTTGACACTTTAAAAATATTCCAAAAGTTTGGTAAAGCCAGAGTTATTTTTGCAGAATCCATGAATTATCTTATTTCAGCAAGGTTTGATCTTCTGTAAATTAGTTATTTTTATTTAACTACATTTTCCGTTTGCCCTGAATCAATATTAAGTCCAATTTTTCAGAATGAACATTAAACTGATTCTAACAAATACTTTTAGGATCTCCCCTGCACCTTCTTAAAATTGTTGTCACAGTACTCGACTTTTAGTCGTTTACTTTGGACCCAAAGTAAGAGATGTGCCATGGTTTTGCAAAGAATTCAGCAATCTCACATTTGACTTTTTAAAGATCTCTGAGATGGGTGTCCTCAGACTCTACTGTTTTTGTGTTATATAGTTTCTCTTTTCTCCTCAGTTTACTTTATTTCTGATTTACTCCCTGAGAAAATACTTGCCCTGTATTAGTTATTTGATCTATATTTTCTGTGCCAAAGGCAAATGCTAAATATTTGGGTTTTTCTACAATATCTGAATCTTCCTTGAGCATTTCTTTCCCTCTTTCCTATGTAATTTCAGGGTTATAATCCTATTTTGTAGGAATGGGAGAATTTAGAAAAAACAGAATTAGCATTTACCTCAGTGGTGGGCTGCTGCCACTTCGGACCAGTTTAAATGAACCGGTAGTTCCGACGATCAGCTGGCTCCGCCCACCCACCCCGCCCTATTCTGTCCTATATTTCCTTCTTTCTGGCTCAGCTGATTCGCGCAGCACAGCTGATTTCCGCGCCTCTGCTGTTCTACTTACCGGAGCTGCCTTAGGAGGTAAGCAGCTGAGCTTCAAATTGCTGTATTTTGAATGCCGCACACGCGCGAAGTCTCCATGCGCGTACAAAGCACGCACTCACAGAACTGGTTGTTGAACTGGTTGCAGTCTACCACTGATTTACCTCAATATCATAGCAATTCTATGATTGCTTCAGTATTTTTTCAGGGAAATATATGGCAAGCCATTGATTATTTAAATACCTTTAAGTATTTAGAAGAAAATGCATGGACATAGTTTTATTTATATAGTTCAAATGAAAATTGAATATACTAGCCAAAGCTTTGCAAATACTAGACAATGAAAAGTAAGTATTTCACTGATAAACTATCTTTACACAAGGTACTACATTGACATGTATTCTCTTTTTTAGTTGCAGAATGTGTATTATGTATTCAGGTTTTGGAGTTATAATCAGATGGAAAAATCAGGTTTCTAACCATTAGTTTGCATTTTTTTTAATGCAAGTATGGCCATCAGGTACTTCTATTCACAGAGTATGTTATGACAACTTGCTCCAAACCTGTCTTCTTATAGACGGGCGCACACAGGATTTGGGTCTTTGCCCAGTATTCACAGTGACACCAGTCTTATAATTGTAGTATTAAAGTAGGGGTTTTCACACCTCCTAAAAAAAGAAGAATACAATTAACCTCTCGTATTCTTTGCTGTATAGACACAGAGGCATCTTGTTTGATTGACCCTCTGATTATAATAAATTATATTGTTCAGATTTTTCCAGGAGGATTCTGGTAGATTTTTAGGTTAGAAATGGCAATAATTAGTGAGTTATATTATTTCTCATGACACCATCTCTAGAATAAAACAAGGCTTTAGTCAGTTACACTGTATTATAGATTTAAATACTGAAATATCTGACCATTTGAAGTAATGTATATAGGTTTTTCATGTAGATATTTTAGCAAGAACATTATATTCTATTACAAGAACGTGTCTTCCTTATCTTTTATTGTTTCCATACGAGATCATACTAGGCAGAAAAATTTTACCTTTTGTCGTCACAAAGATGAAAGTCAAGTACTGTATATGTCAGCAGGTTTATTAACTAGTTTACATAAATTCTTTCAACAATAGAACAAATTGTGTCGAATTTCTATTTTAAAAATACTTTTGGAATCCAACTTACAGAATTGAATATTTGGAATTATATACAAAATGCCAACTAATTGATATTGTCTTGTTTTAATTTAAGGTTTATACTCATTTAAGCTTTCAAATAGTACTGTACATCTTTTGCATGTTTCATAGCTAATTTTATTCTCGATATTGGCTCTTTTAAGGAAAATTGTTTTAGGCTTCAATTCTAAGCATGTGTGGTTAAACAATCCTGAGTTCACCAAATAAAAATAAGACTGTTCTGTGGAGCCACTTTATTTTCCTGACTTTATAATGTGTAAAATCTATGTGAAACATAGACACTTCTTTTTCGGTGCTAAGGGAAAAGAAAGATTATAAATTAATTTATACTGCTAGAAGAAGTAAATAGCTACTTTCTTAATGGCATATTTTCATTTTCTACTACAGTTCCCCAAACTGTAGTGGTTGAAGGTAACTACAGAATCAGGCATTTTCCTGCTATTTGTACCATTTATAAATCCTGTATTGAAAAACAGTTCTGCTTTTTTATTGCTGTTGCTTAAACAGAAGAATGTTATGCTAAAAGAGCTTATTTTCACAGTTACCTCTTTCCTGGCTTATCTTTTGGCATATGTTCCTGGGATAACTTGTAAGGAGAAAAAAAAAATAAAGAGAAACCTGTGACACAGTGTGATGATTTGCTCCACACTTTTTTTTTTCAGTTTGAACATTTCCATTCAATTAACTACGATGGAATTTTGTTAGGACAAGAAGAATGTTACAATCTGAATTGTAATTGAACTCATTAAAGTCTGTATCATGGAATGACATACCAGTCACATTATATCTTATGTTCCATTGCCCAGTTTATTGAACCCATTTTTCATCTGTTTAGAAGCCTATAATCCTTTCAAATTGTACAAAAACTACAAATTCCTTTGAAATAGTTCTTTGAAATAACATGATTATAGAAAGTCCTATACAAATGTATATTTGGACAATTTTAATAGAATTTGAATGAAGTATTCATGAATGGGGATTGTTTAGAGGAAATACTGCAGTTGCTATTCCAAATGAACTAATCATTATTTTATTCTTGTTTTATTTTTTCATTCCAGTGTATCTTGAGGATAGTTTTGTAAAATCTGGAGTCTTTAATGTATCTGAACTTGTGCGGGTGTCTAGAAGTAAGTCCTTTTCATTTCCTTAAGTTTTATTTTATTTTTGGATGTGTATTACATTTGTATTTGTATATGTTGCTACATGATTCTTTCCAGAGTTGATTCTTTATGATAGGGCCTCCAGTTACATAACTACACAGGTAGTTCTTATTTACCAACTACTCATAGAACCGTGATGGCAAAACTATGGCACGCATGCCAGAGGTGGCACGCAGAGCTGTCTCTGTGGGCATGTGCGCCGTCACCAGATGCTTTTCTGGTTTCCCTTTTCCAGGCTGTTTTTGGCCTGAAAAACGGCCTGTGTTTTGGCAGTTTTCATGCAGTTTTTCGGGCCGAAAATGGCCAAAAACAGGCATGTGTGCGCCGGCCAGGTGATCTTTGTATTTCCGGCACTCCAGCGTGCATGCATGCACATTCCTTTTTGGGAATTTGGTGCCGAAAAAGTTCGCCATCACTGTCATAGAGCAACCATTTGAAGTTACAACAAAGCTGAAAAAAGGAAGATTTATGACCAGCTCTTGAAATTGCAGCTGTTGCAGTGCCCCACAGTTACATGATTGTAATTCATAGTTCCATAGTTACGTGATTATCATTTGCAACTTTCACAGCTGACTTTTGATATGTAAAGTCATTGGGAAAGCCAGTAAGTTGCCGTCACATGATGATGTACTTAACAACCAGCAATGATTTGCTTAATGATTACTCTGAAACAGACTTCATAAGTCAGCACAATCACGTGACATTTCACTTAATGACCATGCTGCTTAGCTGTGGAGTTGCCAGTCCAAATTGTGGTCAGTAAGGACTATGAATAATGTAGCTAATGTTACATACATGATTGATAATTGTCTAACCTATGCTGATTGATCACATCCATTTACCTTCAAGGTGGATTGAAATCAATATTGGAATTCATTTGTTTTATTTATAAGAAAGTTATAATCTACAAATAATTTACCTGGTAGTATGTTCTGTTAAACTTGGTGAGGCTTACTTCTGTGCAAACACACCCAGGATAGTAATATTAAGCATTCAAAATACATTGCAACTCTTTACAGATGCGCAATAGTTTTGGGTCCTTTAGTGTTGTAAGTTAACTGTATATAAACCAACATAAGATACATGTGTTAGTGACATGAAAACAGAACATGTAACTTGGAATAATGTTAAATAAAAGTTTATTTTCAAAAGCATTTTTTTTATTTCACAAAACAAACATTTGAAGTCCATTATTGCCTATAGACTGTGTGACTTGATATGTGTGAGAATTGGAGAACATACAGAACCAGTTAATAGGGGTATGCAGAGCTTCATAGGAACATTTTACTGTGGGAAACCTTTAAGAGAACCAATTCCCTCAAAGGTATCTTGTGAAGGAGTGTGTCCTGCTGCATTTAGGAATGGTCTCCAGAATTGATGCTCTGGGACATGGCTGAGAGGAGCCTGCTCTGAAAATATTGGGTTGAGCTCATTTTGGGTATCCATGAGCACTACAAACTATTCTGTGGGGTGCACCAAATCTATTCTGCCTAGTGCCTCTTCCAAATAATTTGCTAGAGAATCTGGGCAAGTAGTTGAAAAAGCCTTTGTCTGTTTCTGTCAAAACTCTCAGTTCATACCCTGTTTGCCCACTGAAAGATAGTTTAAAGAGGTCAGAGGCACCAAGAGTCAAAGACTTTCTTTGAGGAATATTGGGAGCAGTTTGAAAAGAACGTATTTCCCTATGATTTATTGGACTTTAGGACATCTTACTCATTTTCACTTGGCTTTACATGCTGAGATGGGAGGGAAGGCTTGTTCCACGCCCCTAAATAGTACAAATTATGTCTTTTAATTGTACAACAACTAATAATTAGATAAAAGTGAATTTGCTTTAATTTTGGGTTTTATTAATATGTTTGTTTAGACAATAGAGACTTGATTTAAATTATGTTCTTTAGCACCTATAACCCAGGGAGCTGGAGTAAACTTCCCCATTGGAGAACTTCCAGGTCAACCATACTATCATGACATGAACTCAAGTGTTAACTTACAACGATCGCTATCCTCTCCACCAACCAGGTTAGCCTATTATGTCTGTGCTTATATAACATTTTAAAAATGATTTTGCTTTTCAGCTTTTCAATAAAATAATTATGCATTTGTCCAGCAACATGGTCTGTGATGGAGGAAGGGAGGGAAGGGCCTTAATGGAACAAAAAGATAAGTTGATATATATTGATCAACATTCCTCAATAAATCATTTCACTTGACAGTTTTGTAATGAAAATGATTTATTATTGTTCTCAGTGGAAATTATGCCCCAAAATGAAAATATTGAGAGAAAACCTGTAGTTCCTAAACGAATGAGAATTGTTAATATCAGCATGGACAGGTGTCTCATTATTTGTTTATAATTTGTTGACTGAGAAAGACAGGGAAGAGACTTTAAATTAAAACTCTCTGATATAGATCTACATACAGGATTTTTATTCCTGTATATTTTCATAGGCAGGTCTGTGTGCACATGTGTAGCTTCATTTCTGACTGCAATAATGGAATTAATTTGATTATGCTGGGTATGTAAGCCTTCTATTGACAAGCTAATTCTTGAATAAAGCCTGTTGGAGTCCTAACTCTGCATGCCTAATCTAAAAATAATCACGTATATTAATAAGAGAAAAATGTGTACAGTATAAATAAATTTAAAATCAGTGTAAAATGTGAATATGTCTATCAAGTATAGTTTTTACGGTTGATAGGTCTGAAAAAGAATTGTTGTTTAAAATGTCAATAGAAATTCTGCTTAAATAAGCCCTTATTTCTATATGTTTACAGTAAGAGACCCAAAACTATATCCATAGATGAGAATATGGAACCAAGTCCAACAGGAGATTTTTATCCTTCTCCAAATTCACCAGCTGCTGGTAGTAGGACATGGCATGAAAGAGATCAAGGTGAGTGCTCAGTTCATTCTGTGTCTACTCAGAAGTAAGCTATATTGAATTCAGCCAGGTTAATCATAGATAGACAAGACAGGATCTTAGAGCTCTTATTTACATTATTTCTTCAGAAACTATGAATGTATGGTAGATTGGAATAAAGAAGAAAATTTTAAATCTTTTGAGGTTAAAATACTTCCTTAGAATATTACATTCAGTAGTAATTATAATACCATCCCCATTATTGAAAAGTTCTATTTTGTATTCATCAAATGCACAAATCCCTTTTTCAAAGCCATAGTACTCATTTAGAGTCACAAGAAGTATTTAATAATTGATTTACTGGTAGGCAAAATGTAGAGACATTATATTGATTAGCAGAATCTAGAAAGATTAGAAAATGATTGAATAAATTATTGGACTTCAGATATACTGTGAACGAGAGGATGATTAATCTTGACATTTTTTTCTGGCCATGTTGCTATGCATTTAATACTCTTACATGAAAATATTTATTTCTGTTTATTGGTTCATATGTACTTTGTGTGAATAAAATCTGAAATATAAATGAGAAGTTCCCTGTTTTACAGAGGCATCGTTATTTACACAAAGTTACGAATGATAGGCCTGAAGTAAATTTTAGCTAAATAAATACACAACCATATCTATAATAGCTTAATGTTGTTCAGCCATGCACTGTATTTCACAGCAATATTACATTGAAGAGGAAAATTAAGCATAAACTGAATGGAAATGATTATTTCTTAGTTTTCACAATACTTCCTTTATTTCCGTTCATATTATAGTATTGCTTAGTAATTTTGAAGCTCTGTGATGTGTGAAAAATTCCAAAGATTATTAAAATTCCAAAGATTATTTAAATATATAGTAAAAGATGTGATAAAATATCACATTAAAAGTTAGAATTATCTGTTTTCAGGAGTTTATTTCCTTTTTCTCATACATTTATACCTACAATCACTTACTTACTCTCCAATTTCTAATTTATACATCGACATAATTGTGCCAATTTCATATATTGGTCATAAATTTCTGCCTAATTTCTTCCTAATACAACACTCAAAACATTTTTGTAAGACTCGTGGTGCTGCGTAAAGTTCTCAATTTAACCTTTATAACTGTTCCCTTTCTATTGTAGTTGTCGTCTTCCTTTTCTTTTTCTGTTCTTTGAACAGAATTCTTAAAATAACATTTTGAGTCCTTTTTCTCTTTTTTCAAAATATAAATGTAAACATTTTGTGATGAAGAAAAATGACATTTTTCAATACATACAATTATTAATTTGATAACAAAAACCTTGCAATATCTGTTTATTTTTGTATCTTTCAGTTTAAAGTAAATTCCTCAAATAATTGGTTTGTTCTGTTAGTTTCTAAAAGGGTCATCTGATTTGTTTTTCTTGTTTTTATAAATAGGTTTTGGAATTCAGATAGTTCAGAAATGAGATCTGGAATATTGCTTAAATTGCTATAACTTAACTACTTTTCTGTTGCTCTTGCCATGTGTAGAAATGATTGCCTTTACCAGGAACCATCGCATATATTTAAAGAAGGAACTGAGAAAGCAAGTTCCGCGTTCAAGGTTAAAAGCAATGCTGCACATTTGTACAATCACTTCTATACATGATGTGAGAACAGGATCAAAATATATAAGCACAAAGTCTACTCTGAAGGAGACATGACATTTATATAGAGTCTAATTGTAAAAATTGTGCTGATAGGTTAAAAGATTGTGGTGGTCTCTGCATAGTTCTAGTTGTGGAGTGTAGAGATCTGTGGTGCTTAAGCTTTGGTAACCTTCAGTTAAGAAGAAAAATGTGTCTGAGTGTATTCATTAATATGAACAGGCCATTAAAGGCTTAGATTGTTTCAAATACAAACTTTTCCCCCCAGAATTTTAGTTCTTCTAGTTTGTCTTTTTTACATTTTATTTTTTTCTGATTGATATTTAATATTATTTTATATGGTCTTTTAGGGTGCTTTCAATTTATTTTCTATAATCATTACTATGCTTTGTGCATGGTCATTGAATTTACGCCTTTTTTTGTATCTGTATTCAGTTTAAGTGATACTTTACCTTTCTTAGATCAAAATGCATATTATTTTCTTGATGTGCTTCAATAACAAGTACATCCTTCATTGTCAATTGGTTTGCCAGAATAGTTTCGGAAATGCATCGACACACGACTTTCTAGCTTTTCTAAAATGAAAACCACTTGCTCCAGAAAACACGACTTATCTATCAGAGTAACTGTTCTGTTATTGAAATAATTTTTTCTGATCTTTTGAAATTAAGAGGCAAAAATGCTTTTGCACCATGATTATTAGATATGTTTGAGGTTTTATTTTGCGGGAATTTCAGCACATATATGTCTTTGATGTTCTGAGTTGGTAAGTACTAAGGCCTGATGCAATTTTTCCTAGAATCATGGTATCTTCAGGAGATCTTCTTAACTAGTTATGTATCTTTCCAGCTTCTCAGTTTGGGCTACTGAACATTCTGGAGGCTTTGGTTTGCTTTTCTCTAATCTCAGATATAAGGGTAGGAAGAAGCTGCACTTGCAAAAGGTGTCCATGCAACAGAATTTGGTGTCATCATAAAGGAGAAAGAAGAAACTCTGTTGACTAAATTGCTGCTTTCCTAAATTTCTGAGGCTAGGGGGAGAAGATGAGTTATTTGTTAACCTCAGTTCCCTTCATGCAGTGCCATAAAAGTATGGTTATTTAATAACGACAGACACAGCTTTTCTAAAAGGTTCCTGAAATTCAGCTGCACCTGAAATCTTTGCTCCACAAATATGAATTTGCAGAACCACAATTATTGGTAAGTAGTTACTTTTTTAACAACAAAAAAGATGATAGTTTTATTGTCAATTAAGAAAAGTTGGAAATGTGTGGATTTTAAACATTATATATTAAGTTTCAGTCTATAAATAGTCAAAATAGTACCATTTATGTGCCAAGAGAAATACCAACACATTTGAGAGCTTGAAGGTTTGTTAAATAATGTGAAAACGAGGTTAGAGACCAACAAAATTAAGTTGAAGATTCCAGAGCATTATAATGAATACTGAGTGTATTTGTTGAAATTTGACTGATTATTGAGAGGAAAAGAGTATCTTCAAAATTGGAGCACTTTGTCCTGCAACATTTTGTTGTATTTCCTGCTTGTTTATTTCTCTTAGGCACATTTTATTGAAAAAGTCATTGTTATATTCATCAATTATTTGCTTCCTGAGTTAGCTAATTTGGAAACTAATTTTGAAATTGTGCAATGACATAAGATTAAATCACATTCTTGGTATATACATGTATCTGAATTGTTCAAAAACTATTCTGGGGTTTTTTTTGCAGTTGATTTTAGTTGATAAGAGATTGTACGTATTCCTGATAGTTTTAGATCTGGGGAAAAAAGATAACAATTTATTGTAAGATTGAGAATCTTATAGTAATGATATAATTCTGAAATAATTGAGATTAGTGGTCCAATAGGCTACCAGGACATCCTATAAGAGCATCAGAGATTTTTGTGTCTTGTGAATTGTCATTTAAATGAAAATGTAGCTACTCCATTCTATTTTGCTTAGAGCAGTTAATTCTTTTCCCTCCAAATAAAGACCTAAACATAGGAAGGAACAGATTTAGCATGTAATTTTATATTTTAGGACTACAGGTGTAGTATCCATAATCTTATACGGATCACAGCCAATGGTCTTAGACAGTTATTATTTAACATTACTCAGAGCTGTGGAGCGATAATGAAAAGGAATGGATTGATATACTTCATCTTAGATCCTCAAAATTACAAATGATTTTTAATCCTTGTTCAGGTTCATATAATAATAAATTTTCAGTTGATGTTAATTTATATGATTACAGAAACCAGCAAGCATTCTGTACAAACAATACTATTTATAAAGGATGCTTTTTCAAAAATTAAATAATTTAAAACATGAAACAGCTGCATGGATTGCTATGCTGGAGTTCTATGAAAAGAACTGTCATGATTTTTAAAAGAAGCTCTCTCTCTTTTTTTTTAATGAAAAGCAAACTTAATTGGTCTCTAGGGAAACGGCAAGCTTTTATCTTGCATATTTTATCAGTAGTTTAAACTTTTAATATTTTTTTTGTTTAAAAAATACTTGATCTAGAGTAGAAAAGAATGATATGATGCTTTACGTCATGTACTGTAATTGTAATATTTTAACATTGCATATCCTAAAGCATTTTAATACTGTGAGAGATTTGTTTGGAATTGTACATTAGTGTGTACAATTAAATAAATTTTAATTTTACAGTTTCTTCATCATGTTCAGTTTCCTATGATTCTCCTGCATTCAACAGCAACAAATCATTACAACCACAGCTTACCATTAAAACAGAAGCTCTTGGATCTTCTTCTCCTGTTCTTCATCTACCCTCTGCTGGGCCTCCTTGCGATGAGGAACAAGTATCCTCTCCTGGATATTCTTCTGGACCTTTGCCATCTTTTACTATCTCCCCATCTTCTGGACTTGCTTTTTCTGGAATTCCTTTAATTACAGGGCCCTCTCCTGATGGATCTTTTCTCATTAGACCGTCACATGGTTACTCTAAAATGGATATATTAATTTCTGAGCTAAGAGAATTAAAAGAGGAGGTGGGTAGTGCTGTTCAGGAACTTAAAAACATAACTGATCAGCTGGGCCATTTGCTTGCCTACACAGAACAAAAGTCAAAAGTAATTCCTACTACACCTACTGAGGGTTGAGTTATGTCGTGGAAAGACACCCTCTATCTGGATTATTTTATTGAATACTATTTAACTATGTTACTCTACATTTATTTCTTTCAAAAGCATGACCAAAATATTATCTGAAAAGAACTATATATCTATATTCTGCTAGCAAATCATTTGTCCTGTTGTAAATATATATTTCATAGTAAATAAATGTATACATACCTTATATGCCAGTTTTTGTGTTTTTATTTAAAGTATATTTAGAGGCAAATATCCAGTTTCTCCAAAACTGGTTATTTATTATCTTCCTAATACATTAATATTTCTAAAATAAGAATTGTTTCTAACTTCCTGTTAGAAAATATATTTCAGTGGAAAGCTGATGTGGGTTTGTTTATCTGATAACATCTTTGACAGAGGTTTGAACTGTAATATCAAGAATTTCAATGGGATTTTTGTGCAATAAATTATTAAATTTCACTAAATTAATACCATATTCGCAATTGTTTTGGATGACTAGAATTCTGGGGGGAAAACAGTTTTTATTGATTTACAAGTCAGAAACCAGGACTACTAAAATCTGAATGATTGAAATCTCAGATTAAGCCGTTTGATTCAAAGAAATATTAAGATGGTATTGAAACGGAAAGTGTGGTGGAAAAATTATTAGTGTAATACATCTAATGTATATAAAATAAGTGTCTATATTTCTTTTTGAGGGACCTTATTGGGAGTTGGAAACTATACTTATTAGGTGTATATTAAGTTGAAGATATGTTAAAAGCAAATATGTGTTTTATTTTAAAAAAAACTGTTGGCTCATCAGTTGAATAAGCCTGGCGTAAGGGAAAACATCATTTTTATCTTTTCCATTCGTGCAGCCTCTCCACTATTTTAGAGATTCTGGTAGAACTTCCTCTGGCCCAGGGATTCTAGAACTACACTTTAAGAAACATTGGGCTAGAAGACAGAAACGGAAACAAAGTTCAAAGTGTTCTTGATAGGTTAGGGAAAAAAATCGGATAAAGCTTACTTTTTAAATCACAAAAAAATACTTTTTAAATATTACTATTCCATTGTGCACTAAAACCTACTTCAAATAGTGTTCAATATCACCTTTTAAAAACAATAAGTCAGTGAGATAATAAGATAAAAAGTAAATATTGCTAGGGAGACAGATTGAGAGAACTGTATTTGACTATCCTTAAAAAAGGCAGTATGTTGGTTATGCCAAATCATAACATGAAGGATTTAACTGCTAATTTAATTTTGCACTTATGATCACTGAGATACAGCCTCTCAGTTTGTAGCCCAATTATGGAATTTGTCCTTTTTTGTATTTGTATTTCCACAAATACAGAATTACTATAAAACAAACAGTGTGCTGTTTCTTATCATTCAAGGACAGTTTACCAAATGCTATTGCTAGTAGGCAAGTGCCGGGGATATAAATAATGCTGATATGTAGTTAGAATATCATATTGAGAATGTGAGAGCTCTGATATCAAATCTCAATTTGGTTAAGAGGTTCACTGAATAATATTGGGCTATTAGGCCACCATCTTTCAGACTAATTTATCTCAAAGGGTTGTGGGAAGGATAAAAGCATGGTGAAGGAAACCATGTTGTCCTGAACTCCTTGGACAAAATTTGGAATATGAGTTATATAAATACACATAATTTATTTGGATATAATTGAATTTCATGCATTAGTCCATCTTGGTAATATAATTGCATTAAAATTTGCATTAACATTGAAGTACTGTTTGTTGTTTTTTTTACTCAAGTTCTTTAAGCAGAAGGAACTACAACTTTTTAAGTTGTGGACTGAGTTTAAAGATTTATCTAGGCTCTGTTTGTATTCAATCTGCTATTTTCTCTATATTTGTAGATTTATGATTTTTGTATTAATTATTAATGTAATAGTTGCTGTACAAACATTGTAGCCACAATCCAAAATAGAAATAGATATGTGAATCTCAATGATATAAACACATCCTTAATATGTTTCAATGATTTCACTGAGCTTAAATCATGTAACTGAATTTTAATCCGTTCTTAAAGTGGTAATTTGTAATGCAAAATTCTTCAGTATATCTGTTGTTTTTCTGTACGTAAGTAAATTGCATTGCATTCAGCATAAGATTACACTAATTCTTAATACAATAACATATTTTCCAGTAGCAAACTTTTGAATTTTGGAGTTAAATTTCATCACAACCAAGATTTTTTATTTTGTTGTTAAAGTTCAGTTTCAGTTATAAAAATGTTCTAAAGACATTTTCTAGATGTCATAATCCCAAATAGTTATGAAGTGTAAAAACCAAATAGTTTTTTTACTAGGATTTCGTGAGTTTATTTCATTTTGGGGGAGCAGGAAAGTTCTAGTAAACCACATATAGAGTGGGAAGGCATTTAGAAAGTATGTTTATTCTTACCTTCATTTTTAGTTTTATAGATTATTAGAAAAGAGGCCTTAATTACAAGCAGAATGAGGGGATAGAACTAAGGCCCATGTTTCCTAAGAACCCCATTGAATGGTATTAGATCTGTGTAAACTATGGGCAGTGGTCAACTTTTTTTTCCTTTTCCTTCCATAATGATATTTTAAAGCCATGTATATGAAAAAGAAATATTCAGGGTCAGTTTGGATTTTAGTCTGTTCCCTATTTTCGGCACAGTGTAACTTCTTGATTTTGCATCCATTGTGCAAATGGGATTATTCTGATACCTTCTGTTTATGATTCTTTGACTCATTGCTTGCAATACTCTAAACCAAGTATGGAGCTGTGATTAAATGGAAATGGATTTGGGATTTAATCTGGTGAAGTAGATTCAAAAATATTCTGCATCTGTGCTGATGTCCCATTGTGATTTCCCTAAAACTTCATAGGAAAATGAACATGTTGTCTTGCTGTCTGTGAATCCTAAGCAGGTGTCCAGTGCGGGCAAGTGGATCTTTAAGCTTTGCTTCACTTATATGTTGACTCGAGTTCTGTTTAGCAGGTGGCTTCATGATTGGTGTACCATGTGACATTTACCAAGGGAGTTCCTCGGAGGGCAGTCTGCTCATAGAGAGGCAGAGGGTCTTGCCTTTTGATGAGGAAATTGCTGAAACTCATGTCTCATTAGTGTCTCTTAAGGTTCTTGGGAAGCAAACAACAGTTTAATTAAAGTCTGACGTAAACACATTTCTGCACATTTTTCCCTGCAGCATTTTATCTCATTAGAATTGATCAAAATAGTTGCCTTGGGCTAACTTGAACAGATATACATCTGGAGCACCATGTGTGCAAGCTGCCTTGAGTGAGCTACATACGCTATGCTTCATAGCAACTTATTTGTTTGCTTTACTTTGTAGGTGCAGTTACCTTGTTGGGAAATGAATTGATCTAACTTTTTCCAATTTGTCTGTGCCTTTGTATCACTGACATGCTAGTAATGCACACTATATAATGCAATCCAGACATGAATATTCTTTACCTTTTTAGTATTATGCAGTAATAACCTGAAGCTTTTAATTTATCCAAGCTTCTGTTTAATTTCTTCAAGAATGTATTCAGATACCATTGTCTAGTCTGTATTACCATATACATACACAGTGTTGATATCAGATTATTAGTAACCAACATTTACAAAATGACAGCAGGTTTTTACTGTACTGCAGAACACATAGTATAGTTTTAGCTCAGCCTTCCTCTGGGTCTTGGCACTTTAACTCACAAAATTACCAACAAAGGTAAAGATATTTGGGATATTCTCAACATTGTAATTTTCACTTTTAAAAGGGGGAGGGGGGGCTTAGGCTATAGAAGGCTATTTAAAAAGAAGTCGGACAACCTTGCAATGTTAAATTCATACTAACTTCAATTTCTTTTACTGCATCTGTCATTTTGATCCACAATTAATAGAATCCATCCCATTACTGATGTAAGTGGCTTTGTTGCAGTTTTGCAATTTGGGCTGTGCAAAACATTTTAAAAGATGCTTCAGAAAGTGCATTGGTGTGAATGTACTCCTCTTTTTGAAGCATTAGAACAGCTGTTTCTTTGGGAGGCTGAGGCAGCTGCTGTAAAAGCTTTCTTCTATTGTCTTTGCATATATGTGCATCCAAAAACAATGCTTCCATTGGGGAAAGAAGTTGTGCTGAGCCTCCTAACATATGCCGCTGTTTCAATACATCAAAGAGGGGTGTTTTGCTAACATGCTTCATGGTATACCCTTTTCAAAAGCTTTACACGGCTCTATTTGGGGTACCTCATGTTTGTTACTCCATTATGAATCATCCATATCATCATGTGATCCTAATTGCTACAACATATACTGTTGATGTGATTAACTAAAATATGCTTAAGTTTCTTCCTTAAAAACACATCACAGATGCATGCGCTCCCAGAAACAATCAGTGGAGAGTACCATTTTTCATAAATACAGACGAGGTTATTTTTTTTTTATCATGCAGTACTATTAACTACTCATCAAGTACAAAAATATTTGTCTCAGAATAACATGTTTTGTTTTAGTCACATCTAAAGCACTTCAGTATTTTACTTTTCTTTCACAATTTCCTGTCTCCCTCCGTGAAACATTTATTTAAGTTAGTTATTTTCCCAAGACAATAAACCTCACTTAAAATGATTTACTTTACCTTTTGAAGAAACACAGGACTCTCACTAGGTTTATTGATTGACAATTAACGTGTCTGTAAACAAGACTTTACTAATTGTGAACTTCTATTCATATTTAACATGGAAAATAATTTTGTATCTTTGTATCTTTCAATTCTTTTTTTTCAAAAGTTGTTTAATGATGAGATATTATGAACATAGTAATGCTAATAGTATTACCAGTTCTGTCAGTTTAGTCTTTAATACAAGTTTTCACTGTCAGTAACTTCTGTATTGTTTGTTTCCTTTTTTCATTTAGAAATCAATGTTTTATATGCTTCTTTTTTCTTTTTTGAAATTACATTATATAAATTCTATAGTGGTTGGTCTGTACCTAAATGTACAAGGCAGTACTAGAGTCTGAAGTTTGTTGACCAACCTATGCCTTTTTCCACATTGCTGCTACAGTACATTTTTTTAACAGAAAAAATTGGTGAGACTAAGGAAAAAAAATTACTAAGCTTCTGCTTGAAAATGTCAGTGGGCTGCTGTTTAAATTGGAAGAAGCAAACCCTCTGAACTCTTTTTGGGCTCACAGCACACAGCAGGAGCAAATTCATTGATTTTTAGAGCTTTTTATCTTCAAGGTGGGAATTTGGATGTGTTGTGCCTATCAAGCGCCACAACAACCTCTTAGGACTTTAATCTCAGCCTGGGTTCTTCGTAATCTCACACTCACAATCATGAAAGAATCATTATATGAAAAGCCAATAGTTAAATCTTTTCAAGTAGCTTCTTATAAAATGGGCTTTAAGAAAATGAGAAAGATATTTATTTGGAAAATAAATAGTACATTCAATTTATTTAGTATGAGTTAGACGATTTTTGGGGGCCTTTGTGTCAATCTTGGCTTAATGGGAAAGTTCCTGCAGTTTTTCTGCTATGTGTTTCGGAAGTAGTTGGCCATTGCCTTCTTCTTAGGGCTGAAATAGAGTGTGTCTAGCGCAAGGTCACCCACTTGACTTCCAAGCTTAAGACAGAAGTAGAATCCAAATTCCTCCTCCTAATGCAATATTTTAACCACTAGACTAAACTGGCTGTCAGGAGAAAATATATTTCATTGAGGCAATTCCGTTAACTTTAGAGAAGCTCTGACAGATGGATTAGGCAGGAAGAGAAAGAAAAATAGAAGGCTAGACTTGATTTGACTGAGGCAGCCAGCATGCTTCATAGATGAATAGAGAATTAAATATGTATGCCCCCTGTTTCTGAAATCCTTTCTCTCTATTTGTTAATTTAAAAGAGCCAAGGTGGTGCAGTACTGCAAGCTACTTCAGCTGACTGCTAGCTGCAGTTCGGCAGTTCAAATCTCACCGGCTCAAGGTTGACTCAGCCTTCCATCCTTCCGAGGTGGGTAAAATGAGGACCCAGATTGTTGGGGGCAATATACTGACTCTGTAAACCACTTAGAGAGGGCTCTAAAAGCACTATGGAGTGGTATATAAGTCTAAGTGCTATTGCTATTGCTAAAAAGAAAAAATCACCTCAAAGAAAATTACTTTGGAGAAATAGTTTTATTTATGTCATTTATAATTTTTGGTTACTTAAAGAACTAAACAGTAACGAATGGTTAAGCAGTCTTTGTAATAGTGATTGAGATGTTTCTTAGTAACTTGCATTTTCACTTTTTCTGAGGGATCTGTAATCTTCTTAAATGATCTTTGGCAAACCTCAGAATAATCCTGTTGTAAATTGCCTTGAGTTGATATTGCGAAATGAGTGGCTATGTAAATAAATTCAATCAATCAATCAATCAATCAATCAATGAAACAGTCTTTAATTAATATGAAGTGAAAACTGGAAATGAAATTAAGTAAGGAAGTACAGTAAACCAAGAGAAATTATAAATTACAATGTTCAGATTCTAGGAATCACTATTCAAACTTGCTGTACAAATAGAACTTGTACTTCTGAAAGTTCTGACTGTAGACATCTTTTTCTTCTCTAAAATGGAGAAGATCTGGAATCAAATTACAGTTATTGCAAACTCGGTAAAAACTTAACAGAAAATTTGGCTCATCAAAATCTGCATTATTGAGAAGAAAATATTTGGAAAAAATTGTATAATTATTATAAATAAATGAGGATAACTCAGTTAAATACTATTTTTTGGCATCATCCTGTTAAATGTTTTAAAGAAATACACACACACACACACACACACACACACACACACACACACACACACGTTGCTGAGACCAAGCTTATTTATTCCTACTTTTGCTAGTATTCATTGATCTATGCTCTCTGTCTGTTTCAGTCACTATCCTATCTAGTGATGGGGAGAAACAAGCTCAGACTCAACCCCTCCAAGACCTAGTGGCTGTGGCTTCCGGCGTCCCGGTATAGTCAGCTAGTACCATCACTGACAATTGGGGATGAGATCTTACTCCCCACAGAGAGGGCTCGCAACTTGGGTGTCCTCCTGGATTCACGGCTATCTTTAGAAGAGCACATGATGGCCGTGGCTAGGGGGACCTTTTATCAGGTTTGCCTGATCCACCAGTTGCGTCCCTTTCTGGATCGGGATGCCTTGCGCACAGTCACTCATGCCCTAGTCACCTTCCGTATGGACTACTGTAATGCTCTCTACATGGGGCTCCCCTTGAAGAGCATCCGGAGGCTCCAGCTGGTCCAGAATGTAGCCGCGCGGGTGATTATGAGTGCAGCTCGTTGTGCCCATATAACACCTCTCCTGCGCGAGCTGCACTGGCTCCCAGTGGTCTTCTGGGTGCGATTCAAGGTATTAGTCACCACCTTTAAAGCGCTCCATGGCTTAGGACCTGGGTACCTACGAGACTGTCTTTTGCCACCAATAGCCTCCCACCGACCAGTTCGTTCTCACAGGGAGGGACTACTCAGGGTACTGTCAGTCAAATTATGCCGACTGGCGACTCCCAGGGGAGGGCCTTCTCTGTGAGGGCTCCAACCCTTTGGAATGAACTGCCCCCAGAGATACGGAATATCCCTGATCTCCGTGCTTTCCGCCGTGCCCTCAAGACCCTGATGTTCCAACAGGCGGGGCTAAACATATGAACATGTGAATGGTTTTTTAAAATGTTATCTAATTCTGGGTTTTATTTAATTGGCCAAACTAAGTAATAATTTTAATTAGCAATTTTATGATGTTTGTGTGTCTATATTTTTCTTGACTGTACACCGCCTTGAGTCCTACGGAAGAAAGGCGGTATAGAAATATAATTAATAAATAAATAAAAATAAATAGTGTAGTCTTCTCACATACGATTTTTATGTCTTCTTAAATATTTCTACTCAAGTCCAGCTCTTCATTTAATGCTGTCCTATCTATATAACGGTGCGATATTAAACGTGTAAGGTAAAAAAAAATTGAGACCATGTCAACTGAACTATACTGATTATATATAACATTTGTAGGATTATGTGTAAAGGAGAGGAAAATTATACTGCCTTTGTGAAATAAATACAGATATATATTAAAAAGTAGTTGTCCCTAACCGTGGAATTGCTGATGTAGATATGCATTTGTTAAAACGTGTGTGTGTGTGTGTGATTTTATTGCAAATATGAGGCGTGCAAATCTTACATAATGACCCCATAAGAAATATGGTGATAACATCTCTTATGTCTTAGGATTTTATTTGATGGTTACTAGAAGAAGCCTATAAGTGTTCATCTAAAGTAATGCATACCCTTTACTGTTTTCTAATGCAGTGCATTTTAGTCACTAACCTAGGAACTGTTACTGCTAAAAGAGCATAAGCAATTATCTAGAATCATGATTGTGATGTTAGGGTTAATGGACATGTTGTGTTGTATGCCATTGCAGATATGTCTTCTCCTACAATGAAGAAACCTGAAAAGCCTTTGTTTAGCACTACATCTCCCCAGGATTCTTCGCCAAGACTGACTTTCCAGCATCATCATCCAGGAATCCCAGGAGTTGCACACAGTGGTGAGGAAACAAAAGTGATAGAAAATGCCTTAATGTTTATCTTTCAGAATGCAAAAAATGCAGGAAAGTTGGGTAAACATAACGTTAATTCAGCACTTAACTCAAAATTATACCAGATTATCCTATGAGCAGGAGGCTTGGACAATTGAACTGTATTTCTTTAGCAAATGTAAACAATATCTCATTTTTGGAGAAACATCCATTCTATCACATCCAGAGGTGTTTTATTTAGATCATGAGATGTATAATCTCAAACAGGACAATCATTTTAGTTATGAATTGATACGTAGATAGATATATCACTATTACATGTGCACTGAGATTAGTACATGATGATTCTCTTTTTAACAGACACTTAAATGAAATTCCTATGATATTCTGGGAATACATGTAAGGTTTGAATAAGAGTTTTGGGCATTGTTATTTATTAAAGGTTTTTTTTAATATATTTGTCATTAAAAACTTTGTGAATAATCAGAAAAATAGTACAATAAAAAAACGTTGAACAAGTTTGATGTGGTTAAGGCATTAGGCTAGAAACCTAATGCCTTAACATTAGGAGACTGTGAAGTCTAGTCCTGTCTTGGACCCAAAGTGAACTGGGTGACAGTGGGCCAGTCACTTTTGCTCAATTCTAGGAAGTTAGCAATGGCAAACCACTTGCTAAGAAAACTGCAGGGACGTGTTTATGCAGTTGGCAGTAATCAACACTCCTCACAATGAATAAATACATAAATAAATAAAAATAAGCCGTTAAAATACAGATGATTAAAGGAAGCTGGGGAGGGGCAACATAAAAAAACTGGCTTTTAAACACCAATGTAGAGCCTGGTGTTTTGTGGAAAGGAGGACAGTTGTCTCTGGTAAGACAGTAAGCTTTGGCTCATTAAAAGCTAAACCTACCCTGCAGCTCTTAAATTCCTACGAAACTGATATATTGGACAAAGTTCTAGTCATGTTTGGGGCTTTCCATAGTCATTCCGATACTTTGAGTCTGACTCAGTCTTTTACACAGGTGTGATAAATGCACAGGAAGTCATTCCAGCCAGTTATTTAATCACTACATTGTGAACTAATGGTACTTTTGAGGTTCCACCTTGTGAATTGTGTTCAGTTTGGGGCATAACAGGGATTCATTGAAGTTGAAACAGGTTCAGTGAAGTTGATGGGGGGGGGGGAGTTGTTATCTTTAGCATTAGAAAAAGACAGCTGAAGAGGCCATGGTAGCATGCTTTAAATACCTGAAAGATGTCACATCACAGAAGTTCAAGATCTTTCACATTTTGTGAAGGATATAGAATAATGGATTCAAGCTATAGAAAGCAGGGGTGAAATGCTCCCGGTTCGGACCAGATCGCCCGATCCGGTAGCGATGACGGCGGGTGGTTCGGAGAACTGGTAGCAAAAATCCCTGCGCCCCCCCTCCCCACCATGCCCAGCTGAGCTGCAGGAGGCTTTTTTTTTTTTTTTAACTTTTAAAAGCATTTTTTCTACAACCTCTTCTGACGAAAAAATGCTTTTAAAAGTAAAAAAAAAAAGCCTCTGATGATCGCGTGGCTCAGCTGGGATAGTCAGAGGCTTTTCAAAGCATTTTTTTCTGCAACCTCTTGGCCGAAGAGGTGGTAAAAAAATGCTTTGAAAAGTCTCTGACGATCCCAGCTGAGTTGTCTGATCGGCAGAGAGGTATTTTTTAAAAAGCCTCTCTGACGATCCCAGCTGAGTTTCCTGATCGGCAGAGAGATATTTTTAAAAATGCCTCTCTGACGATCCCAGCTGAGTTCCCTGATCAGCAGAGGCTTTTCAAAGCATTAGAAAAAATGCTTTGAAAAGTTAAAAAAAAAAAAGTTGGCCACACCCACCCAGCCACATTACCCCCCCCACACCAAGCCACGCCCATAGAACCGGTAGTAACAAATTTTACATTTCACCCCTGATAGAAAGGCAGATTAGCTTCCTAACTGGAGAGCAGTTTGGCAGTGCGTTTACAGTCATTGGTCTATACCCCCAAAAAGTTACATAGCTATTTAAGCAGATTTTGGGAGAATGCACAAAAGTGGTAGAATTTGTTGTATTAAGTGAACTATATAGGATAAAAGATTGAGCATTGGCTAAGAAACACTCATTTTTTAATTTATTTCAGTCATAGTGAAACACTATATTTGTCCTTTTAGAGTTGTAACATTTTAAAAGCTTTGTGGATAGAAAAAAGACCTGCCTTCATTATCAAACCTGAGCAGCAAAATTATATTTTGAACTTGGAATAAAATAACCCCATGTAGCATTTTTATTGGGATAGCTCAAGCAAGATTTTGCACCTGGTGACTATTTAAAATTTCTCTGATAGGTTGCTTTATTATTTACTATCAAATTTATAAATTATATTTTTATCATAGTGATTGTAAAACATGAAGGCAGCCTACAACTAAATTCTTTACCCAACAATTTTAATTTGATGTTCAGTGTCAGACCAGCAAGATACTGTCAGTAATTATTTCATTTATATCTTTATTTAGTATATTTTTATAGCTGCCCATCTAATATATGGGACTCTGAATAGCATACAGAGTTAATACCAAAACAACAAAATCACCAGAAAAGTAACAACAAAAACCATTAAAAACAACAAAATCATTAAGAATCATTTAAAAAAGCATAATCTAAAGGAAAGCACATTCAATTTCACTAGCAATGCAGCTAATCAGTAGGATTTATACAGTGGTGGGATTCAAATAATTTAACAACCGGTTCTCTGCCCTAATGATTTCTTCCAACAACCAGTTTGCCAAACTGCTCAGAAAGTTAACAACCGGTCCTCCCGAAGTGGTGCGAACTGGCTGAATCCCACCACTGGATTTTTACCCATGTTACCTAATTCCCAGCCTAGGTGGCAAATCATGTTTTCAAGCCTTTCCAGATATTTTGTTTCAATGAAGTAGCTATGTGGCTACTATTAGGGCAAAGAATGAGTGGGGGTGGTGTGGTGTAGCCATCTCCTAGAGCTCACTTTATAAGATGAATCTATTTAATTTCCTTCCTCCTCTTCCACATTGCCTCCCTTATTTAGTTTATTTGGGAACTATTAGTTCATGCAGTTGGATAAACATATGGTATTGATAACATTGCTTCTGTAACCGCATGAAATAAATGTGGAATTTTATAATGATAAAGCTCGATTCTTTTTTGCTTACTCAGGAAGATCTATCAAGTATGATGGTCTCAAACAGTTTAGTATAGTGAAGATTATCTATTATTTGTTGGCCCTCGACTGGAAATCCTTAAACTTTAGCTAGACATTGTTATTTGTAAAAACGTAAAAAGCATTTTATTTGAGATTTTTATTTTGCCACAGTTGATTTTAGTCCTTTTTAAAATGTCTAGGGACATAACTTATTTTTAATAAAAGAATGTAGTGTCATTGGTGTATGTTGATACTTCAAGAAAACAGTTTGGGTTTTTTTTCCTTCGGTATGTGTGGAAAAGGAATAAGACCTCCGGGTGCCGTCAGCCAAACAATGTCGACTGGCGGCCCCTAGGGGGAGAGCCTTCTCTGTGGAGGCACCTACGATCTGGAACGAGCTCCCCCCGGAGATACGGAGGATCCCGGATCTGCGCACCTTCAGCCGCGCTCTTAAGACCTTTTTATTCCACCAGGCGGGCCTGGCCTAATCTTTTTCCCTCTTTTTAATTACGCAAATTTTAAATTGGTTTTTTAAATGATTGGGGTTTTAATATGTTTTGGGCCAAATTTGTTTAATTCGATTTTACTTTGTTTTTAAATTTTGTATTTATGTATTTTTACTGTTTGGCTGTTCACCGCCCTGAGTCCTTCGGGAGTAGGGCGGTATACAAATTAAATAAATAAAATAAATAAATAAATAAAATAAAATTGACAGCTTATAGTGTACTTTAATGAAAGTCTTTTTTAAAACTTCAAATTTTCAGCTGTGTAAACGTATCATTTAAGAGGTAGTTAAATAATAGGAAGGCCTTTCTGTGAACTGAAGTGACATCATTATAGCCCTTATATCAAGGGCTCTTCTGATACTGAATTTTCCCCACAGTCATGTTTATGAGAGGAGTGGATTTTCATTGGCCAGTCAATTTGAATTTCCCTAGCCTTATGCTAAGGTTTTTGTTACCATTTGCTTACTCAAATCAATGGCAGGTCCCAAATATAATTTAAGAAGAATTTGTCCTTTTATTTTTAGATTTTATGGAAGCCCCTGCAGCTGAAATGTTGTTTAGCAATGTAATGCTTGAAGGCATCTGAACTTCAGATTTTCAGCGTCTTTTTGATTGAGCGAAAGTTTTTTGGCCAAGCCCATAATTGCCATTGTGAAAAGGATCTCCTCCAGCACAGAGGTTTAAGCATTGGATAAGAGCGGGACAGACCTAATCCTACTCCCCACTTGACCCACTTACTGGGGATTTGGGGTCAGTCACTCACTCTCTTGCCCCAACTTTATTGTTGTGGGGATAAAAGGAGAAACTAAGGTTACTTTTTACCTTTGAATGAATTATAAAAACAATTTAGCCAAGAGGAAAAAAGTAGATGAAAGTGGAACATAAAAAATGCATTCTGCATTCTACAATACATTCTGCATTAGCCTCAAGTTCATTTGAAACAAGTATTTTATAAGGCAGAATTTGTATTTAGAATATATTGCTTTTAGGCCCTGGTCAGAGTCATCCCAGGCCTAAGTAATGATAGAGATAAAATGATTTGTATAATATTAAAGCTAGAAGCAGTGAAGATACCACTCATCATACCAGAGAAATATATTCGAAAAATAAATAATAATTTGTATGAAATATGGTTGTAAAGCTACACTGTAGGTAATGCATTGCTTTGCAGAGTGAGTCCTCAGGGAGAAGGGCGGTATAGAAATCCAATATAAAATAAAATAAAATAAATAAATAAAGATGGATGGTATATTAATTTAATTAGTTAAAGCTATAGCTATATATTTATTGTCCCCATATGACAATAGCAACATCATAATATTTGTTCATTTTTTTTCTTCCCATTTCTTGTTTATGTTTTTATCACACAATATATCTTATATATAAATGAAATGATATTAATGATTGAATTATAATGTATCTCCCATCTCTGAAGTACTAACTCCCTTTATTGCTGAGGACTTTGCTGAGTGTTTTTAGATTTAGTACACAATTGCATGGTAGAGAAATGCAAGGGAAAAAATCTGTATGGGATATGATAGCCTTTTTGTTCAGAGAGATCTTGGGTGAAAGATTTTCCCAGGCCCTTAAATTGAACATTCATTAGCATTTTCACAATGGGTTGCTAATTATTCATGGTGTTATTGCTTAGTAATTATTCCCCACCCTCCCACCCTTTCACATGCATTTAGCTAGGGTATAGCGGAAAGTATTGTTGGATCATTTGCTGCTTCTTCAGACTATGTCTCTTAACTTTCAATAAAAAAAAAGTTTTATAGTTTTAATTTTATTGATTTACCTTAGTTTTAGATTGTATTTGATAACTGAAATATATTTTCTGAAATGCAATGCTCTATGCAGAAGTATGCACAATAGAGTAAATATGCACAATAAAGCAAAATTGCATCACTAAAGAAATAACTATCTCCTGAGACACTTCGAGTATGAAGGACTAGTGGTTCAAAAGGTTGTAGGTTAAAAATGGGATGGATGGAAAGAAAATAAACAATTTTGTATTGTTTGATTTAGATTTTTCTCTACTGTCTTATGTGCTGAATTTTATTATAAAAAAGATACTAAATAACTTGTGTTCTTCTTTCTCTCTAGTCATCTCAACTAGAACTCCACCTCCACCTTCACCATTGCCATTTCCACCACAAGCTATTCTTCCTCCTGCCCCATCTAGCTATTTCTCTCACCCAACTATCCGATATCCTCCTCACCTGAATCCTCAGGATACTTTGAAGAATTATTCTTATGACCCGTCCAGTCCACAAACCAGCCAGGTACTGTAACAGCCAATAATATGGTCTTGGGATGAATAGTCGTGGGATGAATTTTTCTGTAACACGTTTCAGATTGGATGCTTGCATTTGTTTTGCCCAGATTGAATCTTGTAATATAATTTTTAAAAAAAACCTTCAGCATTTTGTTATCATTTGACCATATAAAAGGTGGATGGCTACTTGTGGCCATATTCAAACCCTTAGTGCTTTTTGGATCATTAGCTGATTTTGGAATGATATATAGATGAGCACGCATAGCTACATGGGATCAGAACATGCTAGGATTTCTTTTTCTGAACTGGGAACTATTCTGAATCTTTGCTTTGTGTATTGAATGAAGGGAGCTGGTTGAACATGTACCTTTTCCTACTTTTTTGTCTAAAGTCTGCTAGATCTTCCTTTGTATCTAACTTATAGCCATTTATGGCAGTTACTGTGCATAAAATAAGTCTGAAGTGCTTGATTCAGGGAGAAGTCAAGAATGTGCTAATGTAAACACACACAAAAAGAGCATGCAAGCCTATTTATAGTTTGCTATTTACATAAAGTCTTTTGAATTGCATACTGCTTTTCAGTATTCTGAGTATATTTGGCAAGTGTTTGAAGTGGTGGAGAAAGGTAGCAGTGAACTGTATTTAAAAAAGAAGATGAAGTGGTTAGTTTGATAAGAACAATTGCACATGGTTATGTGTCAGTTCAGACATGTTTTTAGCGTGGCAATAATGCAATTTTTAAACCAGAGAAGTGATTTACAAAAGACTTGGTTACAACTGCCTTCTTATAATAACGTCCACATATTGCATGTATGAACTGTATAATATCTGAAGTATAATGTACACTTTATTGCAGAGTTTGATTCCTATTTTTTTTGTCCCGCGTACAAGTTTCTGAAAAAAATCATTTTTTTGTGTTGCTTTCATTTCAAGAAGATTTTGATTGATACAGTTTAGTTTCTAAGCTGCTTTTCAACTTTGCATTTTTCACATTAAAGTACAAACACGGCAAAAAACAATGTCTATAAAAGTATAACAGAAGACTAACCAAAATTTACAAGCAATAATATAAACAACCATTTAAAAATCAGCAGTACAAAGTTTCTATTCTCTTATTAGAACCAAGTATGCAGACTGAGACAGGCAACATCTATCCTTCAGAAAGGAGATCTAGGTTCAGGAAATTGAGAAAGGATGACTTGATATCTATTACATCTCCTTCCATAGAAGCATTCTATCAAGCATTTTGAATCCACATTATTTAGGACTTTACAAATTTAAGACCAGCATTTTTATTTTATTTTTTTTAATTTGATTTATATGCCGCCCTTCTCCGGAGACTCAGGGCAGCTTACAATGCGTTAAGCAATAGCCTTCATACTTTTGTATATTTATACAAAGTCAGCTTATTGCCCCCACAAACTGGGTCCTCATTTAACCTACCTTAGAAAGGATGGAAGGCTGAGTCAACCTTGAGCCTGGTAAGATTCGAACCTGCAGAAATTGCAGGCAGCTGTGTTAATAACAGGGTGCATTAAACCACTGTACTACCAAGGCTCTTTTATTTGGTTTGGAAGCGATGTAAAACTCATTAGAATTCTCACAAAATTAATAATATGTGCTTTATGTACTATCTTAGTCAGCAATATTTTAATTTAATCTATTTTACGTAGCTCCACATTCAGCATGATTTAATAATTTAATTTAAGTCCTGTTTAGAAGTTGCCAAATCATGGACAGGTAGACCTGTAACAACTGTGATGGACATGACCATAATGGAGCATGTCCATCAGTTTTAATTCATGATGGTGGTAAAGCAGCTCATGTGGCTGTCCCAATTTTATGACCTTTTTTGTGGTTATTGTTAAGCAAATGACCTTAAGAAGTAAGTCCCATTTTCATAGTAAATGCTGTGACTGTGGGATGCTGCAAACGGCCATAAATGTGGCCCAGATGCTGTGTGCCTGGTCACAGGATTGAGGAGGGGGGGAACACAACTGTTGAAACTTTGAATAATCACTAAGTTGATGACTATAAGTCAAAGTCTGCCTGAAATACTATGGCAAATTCCTATCTAGTTCTGAATGAAGTAACCAGAGTTGTTGATACATTTTCATGTGATTCTAGACAAATGTTATATCCAAAACAACTTCATAGTTGTTATCTTCTACTTTCAATTAAAAAACTTTTTTTTTCTAAAATAGATGATCCACCATTTCTTATATCCTTGAGTCCAAAAATAGGTGTATTGCTTACTTACATAGAGCTGGAATTTAGTCACTATGTACAATTTGAAGGTTGATCTAACGAGAACTACAAACTAATACTGTATCAGTAATGATGGATAGCTTTGAAAAAATATTTAATTTTTTAATGAAAATAGAAGAACTTTATTCCCTAAAGCAAAAATAATAATGGTTGAAGAATAGTCTCCCAGCACCACCTTCTGGAACACACATATGACTAAAGAACAGAGTACCCTATTAATTCTGATTTGGATATTCTGGCAGCTATGCATGACAAATATTTGCTTCTCAAGAAAGTTATCATCAAGCATAAATTTTTACATTTATTTTTTCAAACTAAAAATAAACCACATTCTAAGCCCAAAGTGTCTTGGACCATGATGGGATATTCTCAAATAAATAAGAACTGCATTACAACTTTTATCACATAAATAATTTTTCTTAGATGATTTATGTTTATTATCAATATTAAATGCCAAATTTAATATATAAGTAGTACTAAATCCCAATATAGTAAACATAACTTAGAGTCTAAGATACAAAATGCTGTCAGAATCTTACTGTTATTACTATTATTTCTGCTGTTAAAGCACAGATGGGTTAATGGCTCATAGGAATTCATTTTAGTTAGTATAACATTTCCATTAATTATGAAGTCTAATTAAGATATCAATTAGAAGTCCTTACTGTTAATTAATTGTGGAAAATCTATTATTTTTATTGTTGGCTTTTAGTCTAAAATGAGGTCTTTAACTAGACATTATTATCTGAAAATGCAAATAAAACCTATCTTCTATTGTACATTTACTTAAGAAATACATACATTCATATTAATCAATTTTTAAATTTGGTCCCATTATCAAATTTGTAACATTAAGAGCTTTTAAAAAATCAGTATTAACTTTATCTTTTGCTGCCTTGCTAATTGCATCTTTAATATTGCAAAACATAATTAGGAAAGGATAATTCCCGAATATTACTGTGATTTGAGAAGATATGTCTCCCATTAATAATTATGTGTTTATGGTTTTGTTTATAGAATGGCAGAATTATTAAGCTAAACTATGGAGTTTAAATTCTTCTTTGCAGTTTCTGAGATTCACACATCTGTGTCTGGTCCTACCTACATCTTCATATGAAAGTTTCTAGAAGTCAAATTCGGCAGGAATCTTTTCTCCAATTTGGAATGCATGCTCAAAGAATGCTGCTCCCATTGTTGATTATATAATGCAAGAATTTAGGCATTTTGGTATTTTGTTTTTTGCTGGCCTTTTTTCTCTTCTACTGCTGTTCAGTTTTTGTTTTTTTTCTTTTTGCTCTAGCACAGCATTTTTCTTTTTGCTCTAGCACAGTGAATATTTTGCAAATTTTACCTGCCATTTTTGTACTACATCACCTGATTTTTCAGTTGTTGCATAGAAAATACTTTTGAAACTGTAATAATAGCCTGTTGGATAGCTGAAAGAAAATTAAACTCTCCGGAATTAAGTCTTTAATTACATAAAACAAGGTATATTTATTTATTAAATCAAATGGCCCCTACTGACCACCAGCTGAGGCCATCAAGATGTTTGGAGGAGTTACTGAAATGTTCTGCAATTCCTTTTGGTTAAAGCAATTTCCTACATTAAGGACAAGTTCTGTTTCTAACTCTGTCCTCAAACCAAATTTGCATTTAAACTGGATTAAATAACTGATTAAGTTATTTAATCAAATGTCTTATTATGAACTGCTGAAAATAGGCCAGACTGTGTGCAGACTCCAAGCAGAAGTGGGAATTGTGTATATGCAAGCAGGAAGGTGTGCAAAGCACAAGCCAAGGAGGGAGCTGGACTTGGAAATGCAATGAAGGAAAGTAGATGATCCTACACCATTCAGCCATAGCTTCTTCTTGTTCAGTGCACCTGCTTTTTTCCCTTGAATTAGATTTCATTGTGGTTGGTTGTCCACCATTTTGAGTACTATAAGAAGCCCATTTGTACTTGGTTGTTTGTAATTCAGAGGTTCATACCTGGGGACTTCCTGTATTCAACAAATGTTTGTACTCAAGCCAGTAATTTCTATATGAAGGAAATCTGTAATTGCCTAGGGGCCTAATGAGTCCTAATATTGTGAAAACAGTTGTCCTCTCCTTTACATTTTCATAAAATAGGACTTTGGGAAAATGATATAAATATACACAACTACAATTAGCTGTATTGTAGAAATAGGTTAGAATTACATTCTGCAAGATTGACAACAATGTAAATACATTGGTATACAGTGATGCCAAGATTTTTATCCAGGAGATTGTAGTACAAAGATTCCTTTTTCAAAAAGTATCAAGCAAGTATAGTGAACGACTCTACCATTTGCAGTTTGAGCCAAACCAATATGCATTCTATTTAAACCCATGTGATTATAATAATTTCCAAAATTCCATCTGTACAAATGCCATGTCGAATTCCATTATGCTTTTCTCACCTCACAGCATATTCATTCAGTGTTGTTTTCAAGTAACCGTTGTGATGATATTATTATTCATAATATAAAAAATAAAATAAAATCGTAGCATGACATCTTTATTTAAACTCCCTCAACCACTGAACCATTGTGCAATGTTAGACATTTACATTAAGTTGAGTTAAAGTTAAAACTCATATAGCAGTTTTGAAACTATTTTTTTTTTTGCCTTTTTGTTTGATTTTTAAGTTTGTCACATTCTGTAAGCAGCATTCATTATCAAACTCTCAGGGATTTAGCTGTAGTTTTGCAGTGTAATTGCATTTAATTACATGTGAGCAAATATGCAGGAAACCAAGGCTGCTTCTGCTAAACCAAAGAATCATTTGGCTTTGGGATGATTAGTTTTGATGTATGAAATCTATGTGAGCTGGTATTGATGAATTATTGTATTGATGCTTTACCAAGGTTAATGACTCAGTGTTAATGACCGTTTTGTAAGGCAAATTAGTTATTATCCTTATAGAATCCTGAGTACAGACCCTATCCTTGAGAATTGATATGGTGAGATGGTAGAGGTTTCCTGTCATTCTGCTCCATTGTCACTCCCCGCACTCTCCCCACCGTCAGAATTATTACTTAAACTTTTATAGTTGATAATGCTAAAATTATTCTGGTAATTGATGTAACAAGACAGTTATGACAGCAGTTCATTTTGTAGCCCTTTGTTACGCAAAAAAACTTTGTGTTATGTATATTATTTTGCTATGCTAAAGCACTTTTTAGTATTTTATAGCAAATAATTGTTAAGGTTTAGGACAAGCAGTTGTAGATATATTAAAATTGCATGCTAGAGAGAATAATGTTTGATCTTTAGAGAGAATTTGTTTTTTGAGTAGAAATTGGTTAGAATGGAAAACTTTTTGGAAAAGTCATAAAGATTTTTATTGACACCAAAATTATAACAGTAACTAGACAACTATAATAGTAAAAGCTGGTTTTGATTGGAAATATGAATAAAATTTTATATGAATAAAATACTTATGGGGTTTTGAATTGTGGAAACTATTTGCATTTTTAGAAATTTAACAAGAATGTATTATAAAACACATGTGAAGTAATTTAATTTTCCTTATTCAGGATAAAATTATTCTGTGGGGGTGATTACTTGCACTTTTTATACACAAGATTTATACAATCAAGTTTATAGAAAAGACATGTTAGTTTAAGTTCATTTGGGTGAAATGGTGAGCTTGTTTTTTCGATTATAAAAAGTCATTTAAAATATAATTCTCAAAATTTACCATTATGCTAATAATACAAGTTTATTTTGAGAATTATACATTAACATGGTAACATATTTGGAATTATTTTTGAATATATTTGTAAGTGGTCCAGTGAATAAAATGTTCAGATTGAATGATGCTCAAATAAGCTACCATGCCAAAAACCATTCAGGAAATTTGCTTCTTTTGTAAGTAGCCAAAACCCGCTCACTCATAATGGCGAATAAACTTTATTTCCATTATTGTTGGTTTCTTGAACTAGTTCTTTAGTTTTTCTGGGTTTTTGTTTAAGCCTTGAATAAGTATTAATCATCATTACTTGATTCCATATCAATAAAATATATGCTGTGTTTTAAAGTAGTTACTTCATTACTAATTTTCCTTTAAGAAAATTAAAAGAATAGATTGTTCTGGAATGAAAGTTCCCCTTTTGCAGTAGAGAAATTTCAAACATTTCTGTTCTATCTCCCAAACTAAAAGCCACCCCCCAATATTTATAACAACAAAAATAGACTCTATCTTCAGGTTTATAATAAATGATAGTAAAAACACCCAGTAACAAAAAGAAAAAAAGAAGTCTGGTGGGTAAGTTTGTTTTTTTAAAAAAGGTGGCCATGTTAGATTGGGTCTTATAGAAGTGCATATTCCTTTCTGTTGTCACCCATAGATCTGGCATTTCTTTTCAGGTTTTCAGATTTGTCATCATCAGAGATATTTAGGTTTCCCACTTGGGATTTTAATTTATTTCTTGATTCTGCCATCTGTTGTATTCCATACATTCGGACCAGTTCAGGCAAACTGGATGCTGATTTTACATCTGGTTTGCCGAACCGGTAGTTGCAAGGACTGGCTGACCCCGCCTACCCTGCCCCTCCCCTCCCAGGAGTCTCCACGTGGCCCATCTTGGATGCCAGGTAAGCGCAGGGCCCATGTGAAGGCTCTGGGAGGGTGAAAAAATAGGCCTTCAGGAAGTCCTGAAACAGGCCCGTTTCCGGCCTCCAGAGGGCCTCCAGAGCCCAGGGGAGACTGTTTTCGCCCTCCCGGAGGCTCAAGAAAAGCCTCTGGGGCCCGGGGAGGGCAAAAATGCTTTTCCGCTGTGGTGCAGGAGGCCAAATAGGCCACACCCCCATGGCCATGCCCACCCAGCAACCGGGCAGAGAACCAGTTGCTAACATTTTTCAATCCCACCCCTCATTGCAACTCATAACTACAATAAGAATGAAGGGATTTTTTTTTTTTTGTTATTCAAGGAATTGTATATGACGATTCTTTATACAGATCTTTATTTCATGTTCAAAATAATTTCCAGAACTACTAGTATAGAATTCTAATGACCTATTCTTTCTTATCCCCCCCAAAATGGAATGGCAGAGCCTTAATATTTCCAGGTATATTATTGTCTGCATCAAAACTGGCCTCGCCTAAATCTTCTCCCTTTTAAGTGTAAATTTTAAATTTTTAATGTATTTTAAAATTATGGGTATTTTAAATTATGGGTATTAATTCAGCCAAATTTATTTAATTCATTTTATTCGATTTTAAATTTTGTATATCTATGTGTTTTATTTCATGGCTGTGCACCGCCCTGAGTCCTTCGGGAGTAGGGCGGTATAGAAATTCAATAAATAAATAAATAAATAAATAAAACTACATAGAACATTGATATCCTTTTCAGTTTTTGTAAGCTATGGTGCAAAATAAAGAAGACAACTCAGAATATAATCAGTTATTGGTTGTGGAAAGCATGCTGAGAAATCTAGATACCTTGTGCTTGGCAAATACAGTAAATTTCCCAACATAGGTAGCCATTTTCTTACTTTTATTTTCTTACTAGAACATTATGGCCAGTTAGGCTAACCGACCATCCTGTGTTCCACGTTACAAAAATGAACATAATGCTTGACAGGTACTTTTAAATTATAGTATACAGTATTTTCTAAATAATATATACTTCACAGTGGTTTGGATCACTGCTTTTAGATCCTCTTTTCCTCTCCGGTGTATTCCTCTGCTGACTGAGAATGAGAAGTTAAATTCCCTCTTAAATTGTCCTTCTGGACAGAAATTGAAACTACAAGTTACTCTTAAATAAGTTGATATAATTGTTAATGTTACCTTTGTGTGATTGAATAGAACAGTTGCTTCATGATTAGTGTGTGGCTAGTTAAGCAAATATTTATTAGAATACCCCATTTCCCCCTTTGTGTACTATTTTTTTCCTGATTTGTTTTCTGGTTGAGTGATTAGTTATCTGAACATATGGTTGATGCCAGTTGTTTTACAGCTGAATTCAAATTCTGCAAGGGCATTTTTTATTTCACTTGGGGAAGAAGAGTGAAAGAGTGGCATGTTCTTGTATTATTTTTTAGTGCCCTTAAATAACAAAGGGGAAACTTGTAGCAAATTTGCAAGAGATTTCAGTAGTCGCGTAAAAAATTAAAGAACGCAGTGTGAAATAAAGAACAACATGTTAACAATGTAGAAAATTCAAAAGCACTGCCGTACCTTATTTTTAGTGATGGTAGCATAATAATTAACATAATGCTCATTCCTGAACGACCAAGTGGGTGTTTCAAAGTGGTCATTGTGAAATTTGTGACCAAAGCAAATGAAAGAAAAAAAAAACAACTAGGTTCCCAAATGAGTGGTTATGTTCAAAAAGTATTTCATTCATTTAGAGGTTAATTTTTTATGTGCTGTAGAAATAAAACTAACTTTTTTGAAGTATGGATGTTTGGGACAGGAAGAGTGATAGTTGTAGTAATAAACTGGCTCTATTAATTAGAACATTAGACAACAGAATGGATTCAGGAAGTTAATGAGACTAGTATTACCCATGCATTCCTTGAAATATAATTCTTGTTACAATAGAAACATTTTTTGTAGGGAACGTACTTTTATCGTGTTAGCAAAAGTTAGAAAACATAATGGGAAACACAGAGAATAAAGAAAAGTGCTAAATATACAAAAAGTTATATTGCAGTCACAATTATTGTAAAAATTAAATTTAAAAAAATATGGACCACAGATATGTAGAACAGACGAAAGTGGCTGGATTCAGCTGAAGAACTGCAAATATTTTTCTCTTTTAAAATAATGAAATGCTGGTTTGCTTGAATTAGAAATGAAACATCGGTGTATGTTTATATACTCACACTTGTAGTATGGTTAATTTTTGATTGACCAAATAACAAGGGAATTCTGGGATCGAATACGAGCTATTTAAAAGAAAACAAAAGAAATAACAAAGAAAACAAATAGAAATATGCCAATATATGATTAAAAACTGAAATATTCTATATGTGTGTCTTGCAGATTAAATGTTTTTGGCATATGTACCCTCATTAAATTTCTAAGTTCGGTTGACACTATGGCCAGAACCACAGTATGTATCTAGATGTGTATAGGCTGAATAGAATCCATCTTTTCGGGTCTGAATATGTGATTCCTAAATTAAGTGCTAGGTGATGTCCATGGATAGGGTCTTCCTTTATGTGTATTGAAATAGATGTTGACAACAAGCACCAATGTTCAATTTCTCTTTTGCATAATTTCATTTACTATTTCTGTAATTCCAGGTTCCCTCACTTCTCAATTTTTGCATTCCCCATTAGTTGTGCTATGTCCTTAGTGTTACACTAAGCATCTCTTTAACCTATATCACTGGGTACCCACTATTTGCAATAGATGTCACTCTGTCATTTAGAAAAAGTTAATAGTTAAGAACAATCCCAAGCAATGCCTTTTTTGAATATATAAATCAGACAGACAGACAGACAGATAAATAGATAAAGACAGACGGACGGATAACATGGAACCACATGTTGTAATAAAGATGAAAGTTATTCATGCAGTATTCAAGCCCATATGTAATATTTTCAAGAAATCCTGGAGTGTTTGACAGGTGACAGGAAGCAAATGTTGCCCCACCTCAAAAAAATTAGAAATAGGAGGATCTATCAAACTATAGATGAGTCAATCAGACATCAATGGCTGGGAAATTTTTAGAACAGACATTAAAGCAATTGATCTGTAAGCACTTTGAAAAACATGTGGTAATTATCCACATGTTACTATCGTTTTTGTTAAGAACAAATCTTGCCAGATCCAATTTTGACTGAGTAATTTCCTTAACAGAGTATGAAAATGTTGTATGCATAATATATTGATGTGAACAAATTATTTGACAAAGTATCTTATCATATGCTGATTAACAAGCTAATTAAATGTGGAATGGGTGTCATGAAATTAAGATACATAGTTTGGCCTAACCCTTCCCCCCCTCTTTCTCTCTCTCTCACTAATAGTTAGATGAAAGTGGAGACAGTTCTTATTAAATTTGCTGATGAAACCATATTGAGGAGGATAGTTAATACTAGAATTGAAATTAAATTAAAAATAACCACAATATTAAAAGATTTGGTTCAGAGTAATAGAAGTTGAAAGTTCTTTATTTACGAAGCAGAATTTACTGTATTTTTCAGAATATAAGACACACTTCCCCCTCCCCAAAAAAAGAGGGTGAAAATGTTGGTGCGTCTTATACACCGAAAACAGCCATTTTTGGCCTCCCAAAGCCCCGCCCTGCTCATCCCATCCCAGGGAAAAATTGGCTCGTTTTTCACAAAAACGGGGCCGTTTTTGCCCTCCCTAGCCCCCAGGACAGGGGTAGTTTCTACTTACCTTTACTACCGGTTCACAACGGGATCACATTCGCTTCGCTCGGGCACGCACCTTGCTTCTGCGCATGTGCAGATCACTTCTGATGACGTCAGGGTCAGTGGACAGAGCCTCCCTCCGGTTTTACTACCGGTTCTATAGAACCGGTGCGAACCGGGGGCAACCCACCACTGCTCCAGGGGCACTCTGCAGGCCTCTCAAACCCTCTACATGCCCCATTTTTCGCAAAAAGGGCCCATTTTGCAAAATACTGGGCGTGCAGAGGGTTTGAGAGGCCTGCAGAGTGCTCCTGGAGGCCTGAGGTGCAAAGCCACCCCCATTTTTGCGAAAAATGGAGTGCGCAGAGGGTTTGGAAGGCATGCAGAGTGCTCCTGGGGGTCGGGGAGGGCAAAAACTTTTTTTTTCTTACTTACCTCTTCGAAATCTTGGTGCGTCTTATACACCAGTGCGTCTTATAGTCCGAAAAATACAGTAAATGCACAGGTAGAGGTTGGGGACTACTTGGCTGATATGTAGTTGTTGTTGACTGCAAACTCAATATATGTGCCCCCCCCCCAAGCAATGTTGCATCAGGAGAAATATATTTCCCAATAATGGGAAATAACTATTTCATTATAATTTGCTTTGGTAAGATCTTGAATTCTTAGTCTATTTTTAAGAGAAATTCAGAAAATAAATACTTATTATATTTAAGAAAATTTCAGAAAATAAATACATATTTAAATACATTTCAGATTCAGAAAAAAAATAAAAGTTTTAGTAAAGGGCAATTAGAATGACTGGAGGTATAAACAAGTTCTCTGAATAGATATTGAAGGAGCTGAATATCAGAAAAGATGACTTGAAAAATATGATGCCATTTTCCTTAAAGGGTGTCACATAGACAAGAAAGTAAAGAATCTTGTTCCAGTAAATCTTGAAATTGATTTACAAGAAATTGTAAGAAGATGGATTCTGACTAAATGTTAGAACTTTCATACCTTGGACTTAGAATTGGGCCTTTCTGGTTCTGTTCGATCATTGCTGCTCCATTCCTTCATGAGCTGTACTGCAATCGTAAACATCTGTTTTAAAATAGCCCATTCCAATCAACTTGAATTTATTTAGTTTTGAAAAATTCAATTTAGTATGCTTGGTGTACTTTTATGCATTAGAATCTATTCTGACAACATGAGCATTAGAGGCATGCAGAATATATTTGCAAATGGATGTAGGGGTGTGGAAATCCTTCAAGAAATGCTTGACAAGATGTAGGAATACCTTGGGATCGAGGCAACTATTATATGATACAATTTTATTAATTAAGTACATCTGTTTGAATCACTAAACCAGCCATATCTTTTTAAAGTAGCTGCTTTGTGACACCACTTGGTGTGATACCAAGTGTTTGGGTATGCACATCCATGCAGAGATCGACAGAAACAGCTTGTAAAGCAGTCACACAAGACTGGGAAAAGATGTGGTAGGGTTAAAATGTTAATCAAGTTTACTTCTTAACTAGGTTTTTGCAATATTTCAAGTTCACTGCTCCATTTTTTGATAATTATACAGGTTATTAAAACTGGCTGCCTGTTCCGTAGACCAATGCCTGTTTTTGCTGTTTGTGGAATTATATGAAGGAAAAAAAAAGTGTAAATCTGCTGTAGAACATTAGGCATTTGTCGCTTATAATCCAGGAATGAAGCAAAGCTACATTCTGATACCTCTTCTTTTAAAATTTTATATGAACTCACAGGCTTAAACTGTGATGAAACCCAGATTTCAACCCTCCATATTAAGCAGTAGTTCTGCTCCATTCCACACATGCTGAAGCTATCCTCCGAAGCAGTCATTGTGTTATACTTTCTGAAAATAATTCCACATTACCATGCCTGAAGATTAATAGTTCTAACACAGGACTGTCAAACTTGCGGCCCGTGGGCTGGATGTGTCATGTGCTGGCCACACCCACGCCCGGTTTAGTGAAGGGGGGAAAGTACTGATACGTCACGTGATGCGGTGATGACGCGAGTTTCACACCCCTGCTCTAACATAAACCAAATCGATGTCTTAAGAAATTTGGGCATAAAACTCCAAGCGTTTGGTACCTCGGCCCATCAGTAATGGGACGTCAAAACTAGGCCTCCAAATTTGCAAATGCAGTTTTATATTCTGCCAATCACCATGATGATGGCTATGATCATTTTCAGGACAAAGTATCAAGTCACTTGCTTTATATATAACACACAGATTTGTTTCATGACTTAACCTGAATCAAGGGTGGGAGGGAGATAAATCTGCTGGAAAGTCCCACTGTGTACTGAATCCTTGCTAAGTCTAGAATTTGGCCTAAATGCAGCGGCGACAACCTGCATGGGACTTTGCCACCTAAAATACTGGTTCAAATTGTTTTAGGTAATACTTTAATCTCCCTACCATGGAGCAATTTTAGACCTTTGGGGAAATAGTGGCAGCCTCACAGTTACAGTGCAATGAGCTTTTAGGCCATTACCAAAAACAAAAGGTTTTTGATTGTAATATTCAGAACAATCTAAGTAATGCCCTAGTGACGAATGCAATAGACCTGTTGGGAGGCTGTTTTCCCATGCTAAGCATTTAGCAGAAGTTCTTTGCTAATTCTTAGGGGAACATTTATTAGGACCCCTTTTCATGTTTTGCCATCCTCATTTGTGAAAAAGTAGATTTAATAACATTTCTGCTTGAAAGAGACTCCACCCCTGTTACAGGAATCTTTTAAACATGATTTTGTGTTCTCTTACACAGCATGACAGGGTCATCCAACAACATTTTTCCTCACCCTCTATCCCCTTCACACTATCACTAACTACTCTTAGCTGAATTGTATCTCTGGATATTTGTAGATGGGTTGTGAAATTTATTTCAGTTGCTATTGCTACTAGATGTTCAATTGTGGAGCCCTTTTGAGTTCTTCATTTAAACAGTCTTGGTATTTATGACGAGCTTTATTTTAATCATCAATAAACAAAAGTAAAAACTTTTTAAAAACCTTATGGCTATATTTCTGTTGTTTAAAAATGAGAAACAATTCAGAAAAAATGCTGGGGAGAATATTTTAGGATGGAACAAAATATTGCAAAAATACTGCATAAAAGACACCTAAATGTCTTTTTGTCCACCAGGTACACCAGACAGAAAAACATGGCTGGATAAGCTAATTCCTCTTTATTATAAAACTACATGAACAGAATCTTGCAAGTCTGAAAGTACAGTTCTCCCACTATCATGTTTACAGCTTAATAACTCAGGGATGGTATATCCAGAGCCTCCTGCTCTTCCCACTATGCAGCTGCAACATACTTCCTCTTATCAGTCTGACCATTCCCAAGGCAGTATATCTTACAAGGTCATTCCCATATACCATTATGTTTTTGGACTCTATTCCTTTAAAGGCTGGTAAAATATACCATACAGTCACATGCCATACATCACACTTGAATACTGTAAATATTATGAAAAGACCTTGTTCATGACTCTTTTAACATCCTGTAATGTTAAAAAGTATTATAAATTTCATTTAAAGTGATACTTCACCCTACAGTTACGCATTTAGATATCATCAATATCAGTGGATATTAAACATATCTTGCATTTTATCTGGTCTTGTCAGTAATTACTTATATTTTTTGTACTTGTACATGGATTCACATATCAAAGGGAGCATTGTATAATTAAAATTTAAATATCAAAAGATAATTGAACCAGGAAAATTCTGTAGTTGGGTTATACCCGTAAAATTGTCAGTGTCAGAGATCAGTGTCAAACATCTCTTGATAATTAATTTCAACTAATGCAGTGTTCATTAATTGAACTAATCTATTAAATAATTTGCTGACTTTTATCAGTATTTTTAGCATTGTTGTACATTGTTTGCACTTTGCAGTACTGTTATGCAGTACCTCATATTTCTAGTTTATTACAGAGACTAAGTAAAATAAATATATTTAAACTTTAAACATTAGTATGGTAGCTGCAATATTTGTTATGTTTTATACATATCAGCTTGTATACAGATCATATCCTGCAGTGTTAGCGAACCTTTTCGGCACTGAGTGCTGAAACAGGAGTGCATGTGCGGGGAGCACCAGAAACTGGAAAAGCAGCTCCGCAACGCACGTGTGCCAGGAAGCTGCTCTTCCGGTTTCTGCCTCTCCTGTGCGCGCGAAGGCCAGCTGGCCGGAGCGCATGCACGCGCCGGAACCCAGAAGAGCAATAGGCAGCAGCTGGCATGCCCGGAGAGATGGCTCTGCGTGCCACTTCTGGATATACTGTATCAGCTTGGTTCTGCTGCTGATTCTAGGTAAATAAGTACTAGTTCTCAACTATGACAGAAATTTATGTTCTAGGCACCTTAGATGTTTGATCCATTTTCATGATGTAAATAATTTTTATTATTTTAAAATTAAATGTGTGCTTAGTAGGTATAGACTTTAAACTAATTTGCAGCATTGGCATGTGTGTCTACATGCATCTCATCTAAAAAAGCCTACGTTTGACAGGTAAGGGAATTAAAAACAGAATAAAATAAAGCAAAGAATGCATAGAGCCATGATGGCGAACCTATGGCATGCGTGCCGGAAGTGGCACACAGAGCCATCTCTCAGGGCAGGGCAGCCGCCGTCCTTTGTTCTTCTGGTTTCAGGTGCGCGCTGGCCAGCTGGTCGTCATATGCGTGTCAGAAACCAGAAGACCAGATGGCCAGTGCACATGCACATGCCTGAAACCGGAAGTTCAGCTTCCGGTTTCCGGCGCTCCCACACACGTGCCCGTTTTGGCACTTGGTGCCAAAAAGGTTCTTCAACACTGGCATAGAGCAAGCAAACAGAGTATACATACACACACACACACACACACACACACACACACAAACCCCCCCCACACACACACACAAAACGGACTTAACTGTTATTAACATTCACCTCTAATATCACTTCATTGAGTTTTGTTAGTTATAGATTTACTCTGTTTTACTTCCTGGGTCCTACAAGTTATAATAGATCAATACATATAATGTTGAAAGAATACTGTAAATTATTGTAGATTTTATGGCTGTGGATATTTTGGAATGGTTGCAATCTTAGAATTAACCAAAATAAACATTTAACTAATATACGTATTTCATGATATATCATGTTTGTACTCAGCACTCAGCAACATCTATACTAAAGCTCCCAGAACGTTGGAAAGTAATTTTTCATTTGTTCAAAGATGACTACTAGAACGTAATATTTCGAAATAGCTGGATCATACATCTGCAGTACAATGTGTGTACATTATTAATAATTTCTCTGAATCTCAGTTGGTGACTACATAGATATGCTTATTTAATCATACCTTCCATTTATCATTTAATAGTTAAACAAATATTTATATGTTTAATTTTATCACACAGCTGCTTATATCTACTTCATGTGTCATGCACAGACAATGGTATAGGTTTTTAGAAGCATTTTATCAGTATTTTGATGTAAATACAAATGGATTTGCCAAGGCGTTCTTTAAAGAACAATCTATATTTTTAGGCATCCTTTTAAAGTAAATAGTTGAAGCAATAAACATAAAATTGTCGATTCTATTATATCTTTCCTAGTAATCAAATTAATTTTACTACAATTAATTTAGTGCAATTGACTATTTAATTATATGGTTACTTACCATGTTATTCCTCCTGCTGAACTAATAGACAGTTTCCAATGTTATGTAGGGGCATCTGCATTTGTAATAGGCAGTACTTGTGCAATAATTAAACTCTCACGCTGTAATGTTAATATCAAATCCGTAGAGGGATTCTGGTAGGTGTCCTGGACCACTTATTAGGAGTTCTTTTTTTATTCCTTGTTCCCACTGAATAACAATAATGTGAAAAAATAAGTACACTCCATTGATTTTTATTTTCTTTTTAAATTCAGCATATTCCAACATACAGATGTTTGATCAATATTGTTAGATTAAAAAGCAGAAGACAAAACAAATATCATTCCACTTTTTACATTTTGTAGTCCATTGTGGTGGTGGTGATGTTATTAGCATATGGTGTTGTTAGGGCATGCTTGCATGCTTCCCAGGGTGCGCCACAGGAAGGCGAGCTGGTTTTGCACTAGAAAGAAAGACAAGCGTCTCTTCCTGCAGTGTTATCTAAGGCCCGTTCCCTTCACCAGAGCCCCCTTGCAAACGGGTGTCACAATTGGCAAGGTTCCAAACCGGAATCTGACAGACTTCATGGAGTACCTATTTATCTACTCACACAGATCATGATTTTGAACAGTTAGGTGGACAGAAACTGAGGTGAGTGACAGGAACTCACCCCCGCCACACAGTGCCAGGACTCAGATCACTGGAACAGACATCATCTCCAGCATCGCTAAGTCACTGAGGCACCGTATCTCAGTCCATTGTGTAATTTAAATAAACAAAATGTAGAAAAAGTAGGCATGCATTTAATTTCTAGAGAAAATACCTAAAATAAGAATCAGATCAACTAGATCAGGTACATGTGATTAGGTCTTTATTAGGGAGGATTTGGAAGGAATCTGTCTTATTTAAATCTCAAACATTTAGTTTAATTTTTGTTGTTGTTGTTAAAGTGTGCAATATCACCAGATTGAAAAAGTCCTCTGAGGGTTTGAGAAAGAAGGTTAGTGATGCCTATGGGAAGAGATTTAAAATGATCTCCAAACAATTGGATATCAATCATTCCACTGGCCATCTACAATAATCTAACAAGTGGAGAAGATTTCAAACAACTGCCAATTTGCCAGAGTTGAAGAAATTTGCCCTGACTATCTCAGCAAATTTAGTCTGAGAGCAGAACACAAGATGTGAAAGAAGTCTCTCAAAACCCCAGAATTTCATCATATGACCTACAGGTGGTGGTTGCCAGGATTGATGTCCCAAGTGCATGAGTCTACTGTTAGTCTACTGCACAAATTAGATCTACATGGAAGGCATCCAGGAGAACAACATCGTCCAGAAAGAACTTCAGGGCAAGGCTAAAGTTTCCTCATGAACATCTAGGCAGAGTCCAGCACTTCTGGAATATGTGATCTGGAGAGACGAGGAAAAGATAGATTTATTTGTCAATAGTACCAGTAAAAATGATTGGCAAAAACCAGAGACAGCATTTTACCAGAAGAACCTGATACCAAGGTAAAGCATGGTATTGGAAATGTTATAGTTCAGACTGCTTTGTTGCATAAAGGTGTTTCTTCATTTTATCAGAGGATGCTTGAGGATAATGTGAGACCATCAGTCAGAAGATTGAAGTTCAACTAAAAGCGAACTTTAACATGACAGTGACACTAAGTATTTCAGTAAATCTACCAAGGAATAGCTGGGGGGAGGAGGAGGAAGAAGAGAAATACAAGTTCTGCAATGGCCAAGTCAGAACCTCAATGTAAATCCCATGGAGATGCTGTGGACTGAACACTGTGCATTGAAGAAACCCCTCAACAGCCCCTCCCCTTTTTTTTACACAGTTGAATTTTTTTTTCCATGGGTGGTGGTGGTTGAAACCTTTTCCAGCCTATGTAGAGACTGGTATATAGTTAGAAGAAATGTCTGCTTGAGATTGTTTCTGCCAAAGGGCAAGATATTAAAGCCAAGGGATGTACTTAAGGAAATGGTACATTTTGTTAAATTTTGGTTGAATAAATGGTTTTTATTTTTCATAAGGTTTTTTTTGTTCAATTTATTTTTATATATTGCTTGAATGAAGATAACATGTCAAAAAAGAAAAAAAAATACATGGTGTGTGCTTACTTTTTTTTACACAACTGATTAGAGTTTTTCAGTCATCTACATAAGATCAGCAGAATCTAGTGATAACATTTGGGTTCTTTTTACTGATTTATTTATTTGATGTTGATAAACATTTAGGATCAAAAACATGGCTTCGCTAGTGAGTCTCTTACCTGATAAATAGGTGCTTGATAAAATTATGTACATAAGAAAAAGTTGCACAAGCTTTAAACACACCCACATTAAGACTGCAATTGTATTCATAAAGAAAGATTTGTATGTCAGAGTGATACTCTACGGCTATAGAATTCTGGAAGCCCTAAGATACAGAAGGCATTATATGTGTATTTCACAAGGCATTCTTCTGGTTTTGTTTTGTAGCCTAACAGCAGTGGTCAAGTAGTAGGGAAAATGCCTGGCCATTTTACTCCAGTTTTGGCACCCTCTCCCCATCACAGTACGATGAGACCTGTGACCTTGACTATGACAGACACTAAGCCCATCACTACATCCACTGAAGGTGAGGCATCTTCACCTACAGCAACCAGTAAGTATTTTGCCTAGGGAAAATCAATGTCCATCAAAGGATCAAAATACTTTCCAATTCAGGCCAGTAAAGGCACCTTTTCCTCCTATTTGACCAAGCAGACACTCACAGTTAATAATATAACATCACGATAGTTTTACAGTTAGTCCTCGACTTAACAACCACAATTGAGACCAAAATTTCCATTGCTAAGCAAGATAGTTGTTAAGCGAGTTGTGCCCAATTTGCCACTTGTTGTTAAGTGAATCACTGCCCTTGTTAAGTAAATCTCATGGTCGTTAAGTGAATCTGGCTCCCTTACAGTTGACTTGGTTTGTTGGAAGCCAGCTGGGAAAATTGCAAGTGTCAATCACATGACCCTGGGACACTGCAATCGTAAATACATGCTGGTTGCCAAGCACCCAAATTTTGATCATGTGACCACAGAGTTGCTGTAACAGGTATAAGTCGAAGAACCAGTTGTAAATCAGTTTTTTTAGTGTTGTTGTACCTTTGAACAGTCATTAAAGAAATGATTGTAAGTTGAGGACTACCTGTATTCTACTGTTATTAAAAGTCAAATTACTCTGCAACCTTTCTGATAGTGCAGCCATAGTAAAGACGATAAGTAATTTGACCAACAACTGCCAACGGAAAATTAAAACACATTCAGTTTTTAAGTTTAAGATGGACATTCTGAGAACCAGAAGCACAGTCAAGATTTATAGCTGCAAAACGGCTGACGTCTGAAATCCTGAGAGAGGAAGAGATCCAGCTGCTTGCTCCTAAGTGAGCTTTCTTGAAAGCAGATCTTGTTCCACAACATTAGACCCAATTATCATAAGAGTTTTTATTCGTTAGAATAATGAGAACCCTTCAGAATATCTATATTTGAAGAGATTTAAAAACCTCTGTGTAGCACTCATTCATTTACTGTGTTCAAAACTGTGCCCTTTATCCTATAGTCTTCAATGGAATTGCAGTTTTAGATCAATACCCTAAACTTGTTTGAATCAAATTCCAACATTAATCATTTCAACAAATTGCAACATTACAGTAGTCATATTTAAGTCTACTGGGGGAAAAAACTTTTACAAGTTGTGTTATCCATCCATTTGCTGTAATGGCTTACCATATCCTATTCAATGGACAGTTTCAAGCACAATGGTCACTAGTGATATGAGGATAGTGGCACGAAATTTGCACACTGGATAATATATCCATTCATTTATTTTCTTACTCATTGCTTCCATTTGGTTTTGCCACCACTTGGAAATGCATCTTACTAGTTTTCATAAAACGGTTCAAGTAGTCCTTGAATTAAACCTGTATATTAGTTGAGATGTATTTTTGCAATTATAGAACAAACAATTTATTGACTATAATTCATTTAGTAAGTACTTGCAATCAGTGTTAATGTCAGATGATTTGATAGGGCATGGATAAGCATTTAAATTAAAAATATTTAAAATAGAGATAGGAAATATGTGGTCCTCCAGATGTTGCTGAAACAACTCCTAGCAACTATAGCTATTATGTAATAAGAGATGCAGGTCCTGACATCAAAGTCCATAGATCTTTCTTGTTAAACCAGTAAGAAAAATGATACCAATTGAAATAAGTCTGAAATGTAGTCATAGCAATAGCACTTAGACTTATATACCGCTTTACAGTGCTTTACAGCCCTCTCTAAGCGGTTTACAGAATCAGCATATTGCCCCCAACAATCTGGGTCCTCATTTTACTGACCTTGGAAGGATGGAAGGCTGAGTCAATCTTGAGCCTGGTGAGATTTGAACTGCCAAATTGCAGTCAGTCAGCAGAAGTATCCTGCAGTACTGCACTCTAACCACTGTGCCACCATGACTCATTGTTGTAGATAATGAAATGGAGAGTTAAAATGAGAACAGAAAGTATGTTAGCAATCCTGTGTGGGATGGGAAAGTGAAACAGTTTCCATTCCAGCAAGAAAGTGGTAGAGGAGGTGAATTTTTCCTTACCCAACTTCTTAAAACGGCAAAATTCCTGTATGGTTGCATGAGAAAAAAAGCTGTTTTCTGGCAAAGACCCCAGATTCTTCTGCCAGCAATAGATTTTAAGCCTGTGGATTTTTTTGTAAATTTAACTTTGACATATAGTGCATCCAGGTCCCTGGCAGAGGCTCACTCTTGGTGGATAGTAACCACTATAACCGCTGTTTGAGAGAGTTAGATTGGTTCTGCTATGATTAATCTAACATTAGTACAATGTAATTAATCAGGTAATAGTTTCAAAATGATTTATCTTATAATTTTTCATTTCTGAAACTCATACTTTTTAACAGCAGCAAAGAAGTTTTTAATGATTCAAAGTACCACATCTGTCAGAAGAGAATTGGAATGTGGTTCAGATTTGATCTGGTTGTTAGAGTTTTCATTAAATTTCACTGATGTTCCATCTCAACAGAACACTCAGGAACCATTACTCAAATAATACGTTAAATAGTGTTAAGGACACATAGGAAGTATTAAACATTGTAATAGTATTTTTTTGAGGACTCATTATAGGTCTTGAAGAGAAAAAACATATTACAATAGCAAAATATACTTAAATAAATTTTACTTCTGCATGAAGATTTCACTTTTTCAATAGTAATCATTTAATGTGTATGCTTTTAATGAAGTATGAAAAATGGCACAGATGACATCTAAAATTGATTATAGTCTATATTTTTATTTTATTAAAGAATTTCACTGTGTATCCAAGAGATAGCTTTACTGAGGAATATACTCACTTTTTAATTCTATTAAATCAGTGCTTATAAAATCTGTGGCACAAAAAGGCACCAACACTTATTTATCTGTAATTATATATTTTGGCTAAGTATTACATGTCAGTGTTGATCTACTTAAACTTTTTATTAAAAAATATTAAAATGATTCTCTCCACTACCAATAAGAACACTCACATTCCTACACCCCACTGTAGATATTTATTGTAGCTTTTCAGTGGATTTTTAATAGTAATTCTTCTAAGAAATCATATTTTGCAAAAAGTGAGTCTGCATTTTTGAAATTAATTCACCTTTATTGCACTTACCTTTCATTCTTTAATGATTTGGTTATAGCAGTTAAATCGTTATAAAATTATGGATACTGTGACTCAAATTTAGGAAGCAGAGCAAAACCATCAATTTAATTAGATAGACTACAGGTAGTCCTCAGTTTATGACAACAGTTGGGACCAGCAAGGGAGTTGTTAAGTGAGTCATGCTGGATTTTATGACTTTTTTTTGCCAATTATTGACTATTAAGCAAGTCTCTGCAGTTGTTAAGTGAATCATGCCTTCAATCTGTGAATCCAGCTTCTGCCCTTGACTTTGCTTGTTAGAAGCCGGCTGGGAAAATCGCAAATAGTAATCACATAAACACCGGGACTCTGTTGCCATCATAAATACTAATTGCTGGGAGTCTGAATTTTGATTATGTAAGCCTTGGGATGTAAGCCTTGGGATATGGCAGTTGTAAGTACGAAGACTGATCATAAATCACTTTTTAAAGTGTCGTAACTTTAAACAGTCACTAAAGGAACGGTTGTAAATTGAGGACTACCTGTAATCCTGAGCAATCAACAGTTAGTGCTTTTCACTGAAAATGGACTTATTCATGATTCTATTTTTCAAGCACATGATTCAACAGAAGAAAATGTTATGATCGTGAACCTCCTAGGCCGGGGTGTGAAACTGGCGGCCTGCAGGCCAGATGTGTCACATGCAGGCCATGGCCACCCCAGTTCTGCAAAGGCAGAAAACATCACAATACATCATGTGACATGATTGAGTTTTACACCCATGTCCTAGGCTGAATATCAACTCTTACGTTGTCTTTTCTTCACAAGTACGGTACTTAATTTTGAACACTGATCATAATATTATAGTTTCTACCAGTGATTTAAAATAATTAGCTCTCACTAGAAAAACTATTAATGCACATAAAAACAACTCTTAAATCAACATTTGCATTTTGTATATGAATAGTATTAGAAGCAATGTACCTTAGACTCATACATACACAAAGGCTTAAGGATTAGTTTTACCTTGCTTGTGCCTCCACTGGTAGAATTCTAATAAAGTGGTAAAAGATGAGAATCAGATTGAATTAACTTTTCTTAAATGAAACTGAAAAAAAATTAAATGATTTAGAAACTTGATTATTCATAATGTAGTTCTATTTTCATGCAGATTCCATTGAAGTCAATAGGCAGGCTTGAATTATGCTCTTAACCAGATTCATGCTTCATAATTCTGAGTCTCTCATATTTGAATAATATGAGGTAGGTTTCTGTCTTTATCAATATGTTTTGTTCTTCCTTAATCAGCCTATACAGCTTCAGGTACCACTCAAGCCAATCGATATGTGGGACTAAGTCCAAGAGACCCTTCCTTCCTACACCAGCAACAGGTGGGCAAGTTTCACATAGGTATTAACAATGAAAAATACAAATATTTGCAACAAGTTCCTTCTTATTTGCTATCACTGAACTTTAGTGTAGAACAGAATCTCAAGGGATTCAGTATCTTTATGAAGCCTGTAATATAAGAAACTTCCTGTGTTTACCTGATAAACCTTTTATCTATTCCAAAAAACAGGAAAAAAATCTGGTCAGATTCAAGGAAAATTGATTCACTAGCAATCTAGTTTTTTAGCATTTCAGTTTTAAACATTTAAATTTTCTGCACTAGCATCAAGTAATTCCCAAAAAAAAAATAAAAAAATTATATAATCGGGTAATATTGCAGAACATCCCAATTCCTAGATTATGAGGGTTAAAGTGCTTTGTTGATAGCTTGTGATGGAAGATCTTTTTCTTCTTTCCCAGGTTCTAATAAAAGTTACATTTCTAGTAGGATTTTATACGTTACACCTCATTAATACCGGGCATCTACTGCAAATATTTTTTTCCAAACTGAAAATATAGTTTTTGGGTGGTGGTATATTAAAAAGTGACACACACGGACACACAAGAATTTATTTATTTATTATGTGTATTTGGCCACCCATCTCACAGAAGCAATTCTGGGCAACATATATTACATACTAAAAAATTGAATTCTAGTTGTCCAAAATTAATGTATGGTTCATGATAATGAATACAGTTTGAGACATTGTAGTTAGGTTGGCATTTGTTCATGTGAACCTTTCTTGTGATATAGTGGGGTACTGTACTGATGAATCTGGAAATTATTTTTGTCCTCCATGCCCAAAGTGTGGTATTTTGTTCTTGTTCAGTTGCTAAGACGTGTCTGTTTCTTTGCGATTCAGTGGGCCACAGCACAAAATCAGCAAAATCTTGATAGACTAGGATAAGATACTTTGGATTTTAAATCCCCTCTCTAGTATGTCTAGCAGTAAGGGGATATGAAAGTGGTTGTCTAAAACGTCTGGAAGGCACTTGTCCCTATATTAAATCTCACACTATTGAAAATGCTTGGATATAGGAAGTGTTGGCGTTTATTTTGTTTTATTTTGTTTTGTTTATTCATGAAAGCATCAAAGAAAGATACTAAAATATTAAATATATATTAGCTATTTAAATCAGTTCATTTCTGATATGATACTTAGGCTTTGATAAAGATCATACTATATCAAGATGATTTATAAAGAAATATAAATGAAACTGAAATAGGAATAGTTCCTAATTACATAAATAGATACAAGACATTTAAAATTGCAAGTGATGTTTAATTAGGAGCTATAGTGTCCTGGACTTGTTTCCATCAGCAAAGCTGTAGTAATACCATTGCTTGCGATTATGGATTTTTAAAATTTATCCTGTCCTGCCTTTATTATTATTAGTAGTAGTAGTAGTTGTGATATTCAAAATGAAGTTCCTTCTAGATATACAATATTTCAAAAATAATAAAACCATTTAAGATCATTAATAAAGCAGTAACCAATCTTAAAATATCACTTAGAGAACTTGACTTTTATTTGCAATACTGGTTTTATCACTGCTTCTTCAAATAACTTCCTAGTGCATTTTGCCTTTATGACATTAAGAAGATAATATAAATATCTCTCTTATCTTTTCACAGTAAAGATAGTATTGTAAGTTAAAGAGAAAGATAGACTTAACAGCATTCAATTGTTTCTAAATTGGTTGATCATTCTTACTCTGACACTGTAGTCAGGCAGTCAGTTTTGCACAGTGCTTTCCATATAACTGAAATAATATGTGGTGTGTATGTATTGATATACCCTGTTTCCCCCAAAATAAGACATCCCCTGATAATAAGCCCAATTGGGCTTTTGAGTGCATGGCAATAAGGCCAAGCGCTTATTTCAGGGTTCAAAAAAATATAAGACAGGGTCTTATTTTTGGGGAAACACGGTATATATTAATAATTTATTAAATATAAATCCTACTTTATTTATTCAACTCGAGACAGTATTCTCAATGCTCCTGTTTTCATGACAAACAACAGCTCTGTGAAGTGTGTTGAGCTAAGAATGATTGGCCCCAAGAAAATAAAGTCACCCAAGTTTCCATGACAGAGGAAAGATTAGAACTCATGGTTCCCCCAGATTCTAGTTCAAAACTTTAATCATATAGAAGTATATAAATAGGATATGTAGAAGATAAAAATATTGTATAAATCATAATTTTGGACATGGAGCTATTTTTAAACAAATTCCCTAAGTTCTTGTATGAATAGTAAGATCCATGTCAATATTTATTTAAAAAGAGCTCTATTAAACAGCATTAAACAATTTTGCATAGTGTAAGGATTTAAAACTGGTCTTATTTAAATGATATGTAGTGCATGGAGAAAAAACAAGGGAATACTGTATTAAAATGTGCAGCAAGTGTATTTAATAATAATAATAATAATAATAATAATAATAATAATAATAATAATAATAATTTATTATTTTATTTCTAAATTTTATTTCTATACCATAAAATCTATATTTTATGATTTTTGAATTATATTTTTCTGGAATGAAGCTTACAGTCACATGGCTGAAGCCATCTTGGATCTTCATTGTTGCCACTTTTTTTTCTGATACCCTTTCATGACCTAAATGATGGTGATATTTATTTATTTATATATCATTTCTAACTTACATGTTTGTTATTAAAACAATCCCAAAATGCAGAACATTAAAAACAGATTCCAGTTATGGGGTTAATAGTTTCTTACCTTTATCTCTAGGTTTATAAAAGATTGGCATGTTCAGAGTCAGTATGCTATTTAATTCTGCATGCTAAAGATATCACTATTCTATAACAGGTTGATCCTTGCTAGAAACAGAATGCAGGACTGTAGGATTTGAAGTCATTCTTAGAAATTTAAGTAGGGAATACCTGGTAACTTGAATTATTTTATAGAAGCAGTGTGGTACAAAAAATAAGCTTGTAGTATAAATTAAAACTAAGTTTACATTCTAGGCCTAGTTAAAAAAAAAAATCCCTTCACTTTTCCTCTTATTACATGGATCTGATTCCTTAAAAACTTTAGGAAACGACATTGCAATATAATTTTATTTATTTATTTGGAAAAACTCCCAGGGAGAAATTGTCTAAATTATTTGGATAGAGTAAAGGTTGTGCTTTGGTAAGACATAAATAAGATTGATTTATTATGTCTTTTCATTACTTTACAACAATTTAAAAGAGACCACTCTTCCTGTGGCAGATCCTAAATGCATTTAGGTTAAAATAGACCATGATGAATGAAAGGAAAAATCAAAAGTTACATGAAATAAAGGCAATCAATCATTTTATATTACCTGAGAGAAATTCTAAATTAGAAAGCCAATGGTTTCAGTTCCAGAGAAGTGTTTTAAACATCTACTATTCCTTTTAATATACTCTGAACCTTTAAGAATAAATATTCTTATAGGTACATACACAGCTTCACAAATTTGAGGTTTGTAGAGATTTATTCTTTTCATTTATGAGAGGTTTAATATAGAGTGCTATTTGTTGTTGTTGTTAAAAGAAGCCATAATATAGATTGTATAATTTATAATAAATTCAAGCAGCTTATATTATTGGTGATTTTTCTTATAAATAGTCTATTTATAAATAATATAAATAAAAATTTAGTAGAAATTCCAGTAAAACAATTTATTACAGAGAGTTGCTGGAATGTTTGCATTTCTCAAAATGCTTTAAAAGATTATACTGAGAACCAGCATCAGCAATACATTTTAATTTACTGACCAGTTTATTATTAAAAGAATTTAACTTAATATATTGATAATTGTAAAGTCAAAAATACTATTAAAATCATAAATCTGAACATTCATTTCTCTATGGTTGTAGCTCTTACCATTGCTAAATTTAACTTTCAGTTTAACAAATACTGATACAGCACTTTCTATATATATTTAAATATTGACTCTATTATACACATTCCCTACCCAGTATGAAATTGTGGCTAGAATGTAGCGCTCTGATTCAATAATTGCATAAAGAGTTCCCCACGAATAATAATAATAATAATAATGAAGTAATTATTCATGAATTGTTCTTGAACAATAAGGTGCTATATTTGGTTTTAATTTTGTTATCAATTATAGTTGATCAAGCACTGTGTGAATCCACAGAATCTGCAAAGAATTCAATGAAGTATCCCTTAAATTTTCTTCAGCACATCTCTTGAAATAAATGTTAGAATGTGAGATAAATTTTGTGGTAAAAGCTGATTAAGTTCAACAGGCAATAATATTAGTATGTATGGAGAGTTGGACTGTGGAGTCCTTGATGCTCTCTGAGCTTGGTTGTTTGCTTGTAGACGTTTCTTCACCTGATGATATAACACCATCAGTGCATTATCATCCTTGGTGTAAGGATTTTTTTTTCCTGAAGCATACCAATATATTTAGGAGAGCTATGGAAGGGATTCCAGATCTGATTTTGCTTTCAAGAGTAACCCCTTACTTACTCTTACCAACAAGTTTTCCTGTGCCCTTTCATTCAGGAAATGAACTTTTTTTTAAAAAAAAAAAGTATTTATTTATTATTTATTTTTTATTACTCCAATTTATATGCCGCCCCTTTCCGAAGACTTGGGGTGGATTTATAATAATAATAAAACTTCTTTAGGATTTATAATAATAGTGAATGTCAGATTTTTGAATCTTACAAAAAAGAAACACTTAAGAAAACAAACAAGCCTAAATAAAATAGTAGTTGCAAATTATATTGAAAATATTAATATTCTGTATATTAGTTTTATCTAATCATTCCAAAATTTACACACCTTTATCTTTGCAAATATCTTTGCACTGCTTAACTTTAAATGGAATTTATTACAACATGGAATAGATATTCCTAGCATTATTTTCTGATATATTTTTGGCCTTTCCCAGGTTTTAAAATATATTCTAAAATAGAAAATTACTAATAATTACTCTTTATATATATTATGTAAGATCTTGAATATGTCTCAATATACATTTTCTATTTTTTAAGGATTAATTAGAAATAATGAATTCCCTTGGTTAATTTGTTCAGAGCACATAAATGAAACAAAAGAGGTAGTTTCAAGTCTATCTTGTCTTAAAATTTCAGTATAATACTTCTTGCTTCAGGCAATAAGTAAAAGATCCACAAATTTAAACAAACTTAGATTCAGGAAGTGAGCTATCTGGCTGTTCATATTGTGTGCCTTATCATAACTTGCAGCTTGACGTAAAATCTGATCACATGACTGTCAAAAGAAGCATGTAATGAATAAGAGGTCATCTTTTACCTACTCTTGTTGGAAAGGAAACACATTGAAAGGAAATTTCAGTCAAACAATGAGAATATGCAAATGTTTATAGATTTCCTAAAATCAACAAAAAAAAAAAAACCCATCATGGTCTGGTATAAATAATTTTTATAAACACTCGAAGAATTATCCAGAGAAATGTGGAAGGAAACCAATTTTATTTAAATTAGGAACAGTAAATGATATACATATTTAAGTTAATCATTAATTTGTGATTAGATCAAGTATTTTAAAACTGTGAGCTAGTACATGCAAAACATTCAAAATTTTGTTTTAGAGTGCCATATCACCTTAGATGAACATTTTGCAAAATCAAAGAAGAATTGAAGACATTCAAAAAATGTTGTTAATATGATGCTGGTACTTTCTCCAATAATCAGCACCTGTTGCCCTAACAACAATTTTATAATCAGTTTCTTCGGGATAAACTTTATATTAGGATTTTAGTTTTAAAATTAGTTCAGCCATAGTTCAGTTGATTGCATGCAGTTGACTGGTTGGTAGTACATGGGATTTTAATCAGGATAAAAACAAAACTGATGTATTTTTAATTGGTTTGGTATTCATCTCTTTAAAGCCAAGCCAATTGGAGTAATGTAAGTTAAAATTTACATTTTGTTTCTCTTAAAGTGTAGCTTTTGGGTAGTGATAGGGAATGAAATTAAAAGCACACTTAGTTGGATTCAGATTATTTCTATAGGGTGACTTGTTTATTAACTCCCCTTTTGGCCAGCCATTAAAATGTCCCATGTATGTTGGGAGGTGAAACATGGAAAACCTTTCCCCCCATAATCTCTCTCCAGCACCCTTATTCTAACTTTGAAGGGAATGAGGGAAGAGTATGATTTGAAAGTTGTCAGGACATTCAGCTGGTGAGGAATAAGCTTCCACCTTTTAGATATAATCTCAATTCAACACACTATATATCTTACTAAGCATAAGTAAATACCACATTTGTTGTATTTGATTGTTAAAGGCTATTTTCATTTCCCTGAATCTTGTAGAAGTAACACACACACAAAAATTGAGAAACAATTTCTAAGCATGTGGAACTGAATGCTTTATCCCTTCTGACTTCTGATTGAAAATAGGATTAATTTATAAAGACAGGAATCAAAACCTGTTGGCTACTTTTGAGTACATAATATTTGGGATTCAAGATTGAATATTCTCAGTTAGCACTGCTTTGTATACAAAGCAGATGACAGGGTAATTTCTGTACTATTATTATTATTATTATTATTATTATTATTATTATTATTATCTAAAAATAATAGTAGATAATAACGTGTTTTCTTTAACAACTCTGAGACTAATAGCTTCTATAGTATTAGAATTTCTGTGGAACATTTACAGATATTTTCATTGATCTTAACAAAATGTATCACTTGTATGTTTGAGCGATTTCTGATTTGCAGATTCCATTCTTAGCTTGGTATAATTCCATACTTAGCTTTTTAATGTAATAAAATTATAAACCAAAGACATGAAAGCACAATTGATCTAGAGCTAATACAATATTAATTTGCAACAATGCATTTGTGTTCCACAAAGGCCGTTAAGGGTTGGAGAGAGCATCTTCTGGGGTTAATTATTCTATGGGAAACTGGCATTTTATAATTGTCCATGCCCAGTTCTTTGTGAAAATACAATCCTGTTATGGAAGCCATTTTATTATTATTTGTACCACGCGTTTCCAAATATTCAGATGCATCTCTAGCCACAAAGTTTGTCTTATTTTGATTTAAGGAGATGTTCAACAAATCTTCTAGCATCGAGTTTTTCTTTCCTATATCCTCAGTACAGTAGTCCTCAATGATATCTCAGAAGGCTCCCCCAACTAAGAACATTTTATTCAATGTGAAGGATTTCTTGAATAAAGAGATGTTTTACATACATACGTGTACATGCATGTACACATACAAAAACAATCCCAGAAAGAACGAGCAAACTTCTTAAAAGATCTTCTAAGGCATCATTTTAAGTGATATGTAACATGAGGACATGTTTGTGTCCAAGGTGCTTTTCCAAAAACAACTGGACTTTCTTGGGTTTTTCCTTGAGAAATTTTGCTCTCAAGAATAGAAGCAAAACATTTTCGGGGGGGAGGGGGGGACGAAAATAGTCCAGTTCCCTTATGGAAAAGCACCTTTGGGACAACCATGACCTAGATGATTGAGAATATCTATAGACATGAAGACGTGTAATACAGATGAGGAAAAAAAATGGAAGCGCACAATTTTTGTTTTGCGTATGAATTCCTTTGGGATCTGTTGTCTTGCTCTTTGGCTGATAACATCACAGATATTAACAGAGCAGAAGAGTCAGATGTATAAAGTAGGCCATATCTGAGAAGCCATATTCAGTTGCAAAAATAAATAGTTAATCTAGGTATATTTCATGTTAATTTGGTAGTATCCTAAAGCATAGAAATATCTACTGGATTATCATAAAAAGAAGTAAGGTAGTGAGTGTAATGACACACAGAAATTCGTGGGCAGCAGTATTAGCTGTGTGGTGCTGAAATGGCCTAGCATTCTACCTCTATTGATCTCCTACATGCTGATTAAAAGTTGGTCCTCCATCACCATTTTAAAGCTGACAGCATCAATAATATAGTACGACTATTTGTTGTACTACGCAGGCAGCATATTGCTTGATGTTTGTGTATATCTGTTTAGTACAATTTTAATTTCTAAACTATGCTACAGTTCATATGGGAGGGTTTGCAAATGACATTTAAACATTTAAATATGTTTTGTGTGTACAATAAGTGTTAAATCAGGTCTTATTGTCTTCTGCAAATGCCAAATAGTCAAATTCTATTAGCAATATATTGCTGTTTTTATTAAAGACTTTTGAAGATTCTTAAAGAACAACCTTGCCAAAATATTTGTTCAAACAACTTTTTAGAACTCAAAACATCAGGAAACATGGTTTCAGTCTGCTCAGCTGATACAAACTCCTCAGTATTCTGGTTCTAGCTGTACTATCCCTCAGCAGGAGAGCAACTATTGTAAGCTTGTTTGTAATTTAGCTCTCATGCTGGATTACAATTAACAAACTATAGTTTGCACACTCCATTCATGCCTCTTTCTGTCATTCGGTGTTTGCTTGCTTGCTTGCTTATTTGTTCAATTTCTGCCTTGCCTTTTTGCCTGCAGGACATTCAAGGCGATAAATTGTACAATACAGTGTTTATAAAAATTGAACACTATGATTATAAACAAAATTAAAATCTATTGTATAAAAATTAAGTATTTCATTTCCAAAAAAAGGAGAAAGGGTGATTAATATAAATGGAAAACATACAGCAGAAGTTAGATTTGACAAATTTCCAAGAAAGATTCCCCACCCATTTACTCAAATTAAGTGGCTGCACACATCTTAAAACATGAATTAAACCTTTAGATAATTAAAAAAAAAAACTTAGTTGTGGGAAGTGGTATAAAAATGCAGCCAGCATATCTGTCAGCAATAGGATTTACTCTAAAAATACTCCATTTTCTTTGCATAATTTCTGCCATTGTTACTATACTTCAAAAAAAAAATTGTCTGCATGATTCCATGTCTACTTAGTTCCTAACCACTTTGAGATTACATTTAACAGCAGAAGATATAGAAACATTTAAATAAATTAATAAATAATTATCTGTGTCTCTTGCTGAGTTCTTCAAATGATAGTTAAGAAAACAGTTATTAAAAATCTGTGTTTCCATTTCTGAAGACTCAGCAAGACAAAGCCGAGAAATGTTGCTGAGTCTTCACACTGGGTCAGGACAAGAGTATAGTCTTCTACTCAGCGCGTATGTTTTTTTCAGGAAAGGAGTGCAATAAATTGAATTGCTATGAAAGTCACTGCTTAAACTAAAACATTGATCTTTTAGAACCACTTACTACATATTGTGGAGAGGGAAAGAAATGGCATTTATATACAATTAATCATAGTCACATTATTGTATTAAATTCAAGGTGCTGTTTGATGCATGATATATGTTAGTTATTTTATAGAGATTAAAATCTCTGTTTTCTTAAAAGTTTAGATAAGGCTTATTTTATTGGATATAAATATAATCACTAGACCTTTAAGAAAAATGCTAACATCTTCTAGACAATGGCTGAACAGAGTTACATGGGTAAATTTTTTTAAAGAGGTATTATGATGATTTGGTGATCTGGGAAACATTTATTTCAGCTTACATGTAATGCATTTCTTCTTGTATTTAAAATCTTTTAAATGCTATTATCTTGAATTAAGAACTAGGTTATTTTACCAGTGCATGTTAAGAGACGCTGTATTGAGTAACCCTAAATTAATCAACCTCTATTACAAATGCCTCCTTCCTTCTTGAACAGTAATATAAGATCTTTGTGTAATTTTGGATCCTTTCCTATAAATTGCATGTCATCTGTGTATCACCAAATGCATGCTTTCAAAGATACTGATTTTTTCTCTCTCTCTTTTTTTTCCTGGAGATTGAATAATTTTAAGTGCTTTTTATTTTCTTTCTTTTAAAATTGAACATTAATATTTACTTTGTTTCCAGCTAAGTTTATAATATAATTAATTGCTAAATTCCAGTTGTTCTTTTATGCTTTGATTAATAGAAAAGCATATTCATGTAGCATTTTGTAAATGTGTACAATTTTATTTTGCACTATAATAATTTAAAATTTATTTTTTAAAACTGTTCTCCCCCCCACCCACCCCCACTACTACTACTTGGGGATGTAAGGTTTGTACCATATAATATGCTAGTTTGCATGTATTCATTTAAATACTAAAAACTGTAGTACTGCTCGATCCATATCTGACTGCTAGGTTTCAATTGACAGCTGAGGATATGTGACTGGACCATGAATCAAAACGGCAGGCATTTATACCCCAGTGCCAATGAGGATACATTGGGAATTACTTGGCAAAGGTAAAATTTTAATTATTTCCGCACCTAAACTATCTTGGGTTCTTCATTATCTGTATAAGTTGGCCTCCAGGATAAAATGTTAACTGTAAAATATTTAACATCTTTTGAATTACATGTTTAGGTCAAACGAACATTAGAGTTAAGCACTTAGGATGCCAAATACTGATACACCGTCAAGTATAAAACTATGTGAAGAAAGCAATATAGCAAAAATGGATAGGCACTTTGAAGTTTGAAATTTATATCATGCTTATATTATATTAAGAAGCAGTTTTAAGAATAAAATACATGACAAGAATGGGTGTTTGATATTAGGTAATACAAAGGGATAATAGCCAAAGGAACTATTTGAGAAATCACATGGGTAGAATTTATGAATTTAGAAAATAAGGTAAAACTGTGTCTTATACTTAACTACACTTAGCTCATCTTCCCTTTCAAAAAATAACTTTCAGAGTAAGTAAACTGAAACTGCTACTTTGCAATAGATTCTGGTGGGAAAAGTTTAACATGCTAGTTGATATGTGTAATTAAGTAATTCTGAATCTTTACAGAATTGCTTCTGATTCAATTTGATGTCATGAAAAAGTATTATTTTCTATTTTGTTCCCTTTTCCTCGAAATACCATTCCAGATAATTCCCCAAATACAAGAGTAAATCCTTGGAAAGTTTCAGGAGATGTAGTGAAAGGGGATGAAAAGAATGATTGGCAAGTGGAATCTTAGGCACGTTCACTCTCTTCAGTGCACACACACACAACCACACATATATGCACACACACATTCAAACCAATTTTCCTTCTTATTATACACTAAGAGCTGCGAAGTAGAAGTATGAAGTCTTTCATCCTAATTCCCTTATCCTCTGTTATAGTCCTAGAAATTATCACTCATATTTTAATGGGCTTTCTAACTTGAATACAGGTAGTCCTCAAACTTAGGACCACAGTTGAGCCCAAAATTTGTTAAATAAGTGCTGCCCCATTTTACAACCTTTCTTGCCACATTTCTTGTTGTTAAGTGAATTGCTGCAGTTAAGTTAATAACATGGTTGTTAAGTGAAATTGGTTTCCCCATCGACTTTCCTAGTCAGAAGATCACAAAAAGTAATCACATGACTCTGGGACATTGTAACCGTCATAAATACATACCAGTTGCCAAGGGTCCAAATTTTGATCACATGAATGTGGGGATACTGCAATGTTCGTAAGTGTGAAAAACAGTCAAAAGTCACTTTTTTGAATGCTATTATAACTTCGAACAGTCACTAAAAAATGGTTGTAATTTGAAGACTACCTGTATATAATTGGTTATTATTGCCAAGTTATTTTATTTAAGAACTGATAAATCTGAATAGACTGGATTGTTTGGTTTACCATACAATTGTAAATAGAAAAATGATCTCTATAGTTCATTTCAACCAATATTTATGTCTCATGCTTAGTTTTGTTCAGAAAGCTTCTTTAAAGAAACATATTTTATAGCTACTCTTTGAACTGCCTTAAATGTCCATTTGTTCTCTCCAAAAATTTAACATATTTCTAATTTATATATTTTATTAGTTACGTTCAGTTGAGATTATGTACATTTTTATCATCACTGTCATAGTTAATCTTTAATCCCCCCAAAACTATGTTTTGGGGAAAAAATCTTGGTTAAATATTCCATGTTCTGTAAATTCTGGTTCTTCAATTTATTGTAACTGATTTTGTAAATACCTTCATGAGAAAGAGTGTAAATCAAATGTATTAAAATGTATTATGACTAGTACATGAACTATTAATAGGACTACAAACATATTGGATTCAAATCCGTCATACCGCCAGTCTAGATGGAGAAAAGGCAGGAGTCAGCAGAAGTGTGATCATTTTTCCAATTCAGAATCTAGTTAATTTATTCTACAAGGAAGCTGGGCATTGGATTTGAAGATGTCATGTCATTTTTGATACAGATAGTAGCTACGTTTTGGGAGTGGAATTTTGAAAGGGCATTTGTCCATTCTTAATGGTATTTTCAGAACTGCTATACCGTTTCAGACAGGAGAAAACCCAGGCTAGTCTTCAAAAGAGATATTCAGAACCCCATGTTATGAGTCCCTTGTCTTAGTGTGAATGAACAGCAGACCTTGATTCAAATTTTACTGGGTGATTTTGCCTACGTAACCTTAGAGAAAAGAGATTATTTTGGGCTAGGCCAGACAAACTGATGGTAATTTACTTTTTATTCACAACATAATGCGATTGTGTAAATAAATTTTTGAATAGTGCCCATACTGTTTCCTGAGATCCTACTTTTTGCCTCTAGCATTCTTACCACAAACTCCCCCTGAATATTAATTGTTTACTTATAAGCCCCTACTTTCCTTTTGTTTAAATAATGTCTATATTTTTTATAATCACCTCCTAATTAGCCTTTATAGGGAAAATACTCTAAACATAATAAGCATTGCCCAAATACATTTAGAAATAAGTTTTATTTCCTTTTAGTATGGTTTAAATAAAATTTAATTAACCAAGAAAGGCCAATACAGTTCCTGGATATTTGTTCTAATATAAATTCAACCAGCATGCAAATATATAAAATTTTAGGAATATCTTATATGCTCTATATCTGAGGTAATTTGAATTGGAACATAGTTTAAGAAAATCAAGTCTCTCTCTGTCTCTCTCTCTTTTTTTCAAAGGTTTTGATGGAAAGGTCAAATTGGGGCAAATCATATTGCATCATAGCATCATTATTCAAATGATGTAAACTACATGCAATATTTGATTTGTGTCATGATATAATTTGTTTCGTTTCTGTGATGTCATCATGGCTTCTAGTCAGGAAGCTGCAATTTCTAATGTTTGGTATTACATTGAATTATATATTTAGAAATGCTTATGCAACGTACAACATGCAATATTAACCCTTATTTCATGTGGTAGATGTAGCTGATCCAAAGAGGTCAGTTACTGCTGACCATAGTGTTGAACTACTAGCAGTTGTGAACTTTCAAAGTTTTCAGCCAGACTTTTCAAAAATGTAACATCAGGGCAATAATTATCAGGTATTATTAATTTGTGTTTTAAAAAATGGATGCATTTAATTCTGTTTTATAAAGGATTATCCTGAATGCCAGTTTAAGTTTAATTTTGCTGTTTCCAGATCCTAAGTTAACATTTCCTGCTTTCAATTTGCCATCTTGGCAGAGAAGTACAAAACAAATCTTCTTTGGGCTCAGAACACTGAAATTCTTTTCTACTCTATCCAAAGCGGGGAGGTATCAAAATATATAACTTTTTGTAGCAGCTTTCCTTGCTCCCCTTCCACTCTGAAGAGCTGTTCTGTTGCTGTTAAGCAGGTAAAATGAGTTTACTGTATGGGAAAAAGAAGACTGGGAACTTTATTTTAATGTCAGAACAGCCTTAAATCTAAACTTTAAAAGAACAAAATCAGTAGCAGTAACCTCATTCTTCTTCTTTTGTTTCTTTCAAATTACCTAAAATATCATAAATTTGTGTGGACTAAAATTGCAGACTCAGTTTTTATAAATAAGAACCGTGGAATGAAAATACTGACTGATAAAATCATTGGAGTACAGGAGGTAGCTGGGAAGGATTTCTGGCTTGTATCAGTTTGTCACTATCTCAGTTATAGTTTCACCCAGCTCTCTAATAAAGAACGATGTGCAGAGAATTATGTTTCCTTTCCATTTAAGCAAACATCTTCTGAACACTTCCTAAGAAATTAATTGTATTCCAGCCAGACTTGCCTGCTGCCATCCCACAGGAAATGGGTCAGCAATCCATTAAAATGCCATTAGATAATCTAATTTGGAACTTAATCTCTAAATTAACCATGCTCTATACTTGAAGCATACTTGAGAGGGAGAAAAAAAAGTTCGTTTGAATCGATAGGGAAGCCGAAGCGTGAAGAAGGCTGTTTGTTTTTTCTGTAGCTGTGGTCACGTCTCAAGCCGTCTGGTAACCAGGAGAAACCAGACATGATGTAATTCCAGATTGAACTTGAACTTCAGGGACTGAGAATGGGAAAACAATAGACCATAGGAATCAATAATGTCCATTTTCCACATGATTATGTTTGGCACTTTAAATTAACATTTATGGAAAAAGCAGCAAAACTACAATATGACCAACATGGGGTGCAGTGGGGAATCCACAAAGGAAAAGAAAGAAAACAATTTCTTCAACTGTATTTTGTGAAACAAGAGATTCCAATAGAGTAAACTAGTTGTTTGTTCTGAGCACCCTTTTGTTCTCTTAGGTAGGATAAACTTAATCTTATGTTTCCTGTCAGATGATTTTGGTGGTGCTTTTGGGAAAGGAGGAGCATGTTTTGAAAGTGCTCTCAGCTGTGAAGTGGACTATTAACCCCTTGTGGATCACAAAATGTATATACTCCATTTTAGTCTGCGTAATGTCTTCAGCTATAAATAAGGGCAAAGTTTTTCAGGAGATGTTTCTCTTAACATTTACAAAATAAAATAAATTTATGGTAATGATTGGCTACATCAGTGCCTGCAAAATTGTATCGTGACTTGCTAAGCATTTCTTGTGAAGGAGTTTAGGAGAAAAATAATCAATGCCTGTATGGTTTTATCTTTTAAGAAATAACTTCTGAAAGGATTGAGATGAAGCAAATTAAAATTTTGTTAGGAAAAAGAGATTGATATGATACAAAAATAAGCTTTTTGGCTGATCTCGCCTGTACTGTATTTTAAAACAATGTGTCAGGGATACACCCGGGGCTATTTCCCCCCCCCCTTCCTACTTTTTCAGTCACCAAGGCCAACAGAGGACATGGTGACAATATTGTGTTTCACTAAAAAAAAAAAATGCAGCATATGGGGCCCTTTTAAAGCAGTTTCAGGACAGGGTAAGGAAAAAGGAAAAGGTGGATGAAGCCTGTTCAACTTAGTATACATATTTGATTGCTTTTTTGTAAAAACAAAACAAACAGAAAATATTCTGTGGAAGTTTGCTATTGAAACGCGTAAGTAGGAACTTAGGGGTGAGGGTTTCAGGAGTGGAAGGAGGGGTGAGAGCAAGAGATGCTGACTCACTTTCTGATTTGTTCTATCAAAAGTTAAAAATAAGTTCTGCTGGTATATCCTGTATACAGGATGAGGAACCAACAGATGTGGCAGCAGGAGGAACAGATAAGCTCTGAAATAATCATGAAATTTGACACTGAGTGTATTAATTATGCATATGAACAATTGATCCCAAGAACAGGATGTTTGTCGCTTGGGTCTAGTTATTATATATTCAAGACATACTGCCATTTCTGTCTATAATAATATCACATTCCATTCTTGATCTTTGGAATAGTTTCCTCAGCACCCTCTTAAATGTCCAGAATGTCTAAAGCAGGCCATAATCGTTTTCATCACTGACACAATAACATGCATCCAGAAAGTATCATTTTGTAATATTGCTGGGATGTGGGGAACAGTATTTTATCTTGCAAAGCAACTCTTTAGTTAGAGATTGAACTTGGCTTCCTTAACACTTATGGTTTTGCTTTTGGAAATGCTGCATGTGACATTGGTACAACCAATACTGGTAGCTTAATCTCTCTCCCTTACTTAAAAAAACTTGGAATGTAAGAAAAGAACATGGTAAAAAGTATGGTATGAAGTAAAATGAAACTAAATGATAGATTAGTTATATAGTTATAAAATTAAGAGAAAGGTTATTAGTGGAATAAATTTAAATAATTTTGTGGACTAGAGTTGATGAATAAATGCATGGAAGTAAAGACTCAGGTTTAAATATGATTGAAGGGGCTAAAATATAAGTCAGAAGGTATAGATTTGTGACATCTAGGTTGTTTTGGGTGTGACTAAAAGTATGAATGGATAGATTTATAATAGATTCATATTAAGCTTCAGTGAATGGTGATAATAATAGAATGAAAGATGAGTTTGGGGGGTGGGGTAAAAAGTTCAATGTTCTAAATGAATGTGATCTAGGAGAAAAAAAAATTATTGGGTGACATAAATGAATGAGTGGGATTGGGCCCTTTGGAAATCCCAAATTGAATGAGAATGATGATTTATGAATATGAGTTTAGTTGAAATTCTGTTTGTTTCAGATACACAATTTAAGCATAAATCTATTCATGCCTAAAAGTGATGTAAAAATACAATAATTTGATTGTTATATTTGAAGATAGTGTAGAAGGATGGTCCGACGTTCACACTTAGGAAGACAAATCCTTAGGAAAATATATTATAAGACATAATTTCTCAACCAAATGGAATGAATAAAAAGTAGACATAAAGATTTTATTTATTTATTTATTTATTTATTTATTTATTTATTTATTTATTTATTTATTTATTGTTTCAATTTATATGCCACCCTTCTCCGGAAACTCAGGGCGGTTTACAATGCGTTCAGCAATAGCCTTCATACTTTTATATATACCTGCTTAGTAGGGCCAAGTGGTGTTCTTTTTTATACAAAGTCAGCTTATTGCCCCCACAATCTGGGTCTTCTTTTTTTTTTTTTTTTTAATTTGATTTATATGCCGCCCTTCTCCGGAGACTCAGGGCGGCTTACAATGCGTTAAGCAATTTTACCTACCTCGGAAGGATGGAAGGCTGAGTCAACCTTGAGTCTGGTTATAACTGTTTAAAACAGAACAAAATGACTAATGTCATAAATTGCCACAAAAGCGTATTGAGTTAATCAAGTAAGTATGGGAAAAATATTTGGTAAAATATGAAATTAAAAAATCCATGATTGTACAAAAAAGCATAGAATGTTAATGCAAAAAGTGAGTGTAAGAGAAAGATACTATATATTTTGTATAGAGAAAAAAATGCAGAATTATTAGAAGGGGATGAAGAAAATTAAAATGAAGCATTTGGCAGAGTGAATGGATTTAAAAATAAATGTAATGAAATGATTTGTGATGAATTGAAGTGAAAGAATGTTGGAAGAAATATTTTAGAGGTTTCTGGGGGAATGATAAAAAATTGAAATGGATGCTAGTAGTGAAAATAATATTGAAAAGTAAAAGGATAAGATTTTGAAAAAGAATTGAAATGAATATTATGTTAATATTGAATAAAAACATTGAAAAGTAAAACATAAATATTCAAATTTCAAAAAATGTTAAAATACAGATGTGGTTTGCTAATGGAGTCACTTAGATTTATTTAATATATGTATAAAGACTGCATCTTTGCCTGAAGATTGGAGAATGCAGTTGATTTCCTTCACAGAGAACAAAGTAGTAATAGCAAGTGGGCAATGCATGAAGTATAGGGAGTTGTTTCCTTAAGTATTCATGAGAAGATGTTGGGCTGTATGGTGAACCTTGTGCCAAACGAAGGTGGCAGACCAGAGTTTTTTTTTCCTTTATTGCTTCATTGACAATTTATATCTGTGAGAAAGTTTACTGTGCATAGACTGACACAGTGGAAGTGTATAATAAAGCAAATAGGCTTGAATTTTGCAAGAATGTGGTTTAAAGTTCAGTGCTGAATGTGAAGTAAATAATAGTATATGATAGAAGAATGTATGAAAAGAGATTAAATTCTTGGCAAACGGTTCGGTATTATGCAGGGAATAAGAGAAGTATGTGTAATATTCTCTTGCTTGTTTAATAAAATGTGAATAAATGTGTAAAAAAATTAACTAGTTCTGAAGTGTTTTGAGAACTGAATTCCTCTTTTATTAATGAATGAAAATTATTTGCAACAAATGTTAGATTTGTTGGACAAAAAGATGGAGAAAATTAAGAAGCCCAGTTAAGTTTTGTTTTTTTTTTTAATTTGATTTATATGCCACCCTTCTCCGGAGACTCAGGGCGGCTTACAATGCATTAAGCAATAGCCTTCATACTTTTGTATATTTTATACAAAGTCAGCTTATTGCCCCCACAATCTGGGTCCTCATTTTACCTACCTTAGAAAGGATGGAAGGCTGAGTCAATCTTGAGCCTGGTGAGATTTGAACTTGCAGTAATTGCAGGCAGCTGATGTTAATAACTGTTAATAACAGTGCTTTAGTCTTCCGCGCCACCAGGCCCTGGTAGAATTCATTCATTTGTATGAATGACTATTGAAAGAAGTGAAAATTGTTGCATATAGGATCATGATGGCGAACCTATGGCACGCATGCCACTGATGGCACGCATAGCCATATCAGTGGGCACATGAGCTCAGCTCCGGCACGCATGCATGCACCGGCCAGCTGATTTTTGGGCCTTCTGGGCCTACCTGAAGTAGGGAACAGGCCGTTTCCGGCCTCCGGGGGGGAGGCAGTTTTCACCCTCCCCAGACTCCTAGAAAGGCTCTAGAGGCTGGGGAGAGCAAAAACCGGGACTACCGGGCCATCACGTGCCAGGAGCATGGGGGGGGTCGCATGCACATGCACGGGGGCAGGGCACATAGAATTATGGGTGTGGGCACATGCATGCGCGGAAACCCCCCCCCACTTTTGGCACGTGATGGCAAAAAAGTTAGCCATCACTGATATAGGAACATGTTTCGGTCTACTCTATTTAGTGGTTGGTTGGTTGGTTGGTTGGTTTGTATCCCACCTTTATTATTTTTACAAATAGTTCAAGGTGGTGAACACACCTTCTTTCTCCTGTTTTCCCCACAACACCAACCCTGTGAGCTGGTTTGGCTGACAGAGAGTAACTAGCCTAAAGTCACACAGATGGCTTTCATAGCTAAGGAATAGAGTAGTTTACAAGTATGTTTGGTAAAACAACAAAAGATAAGGTCAAGGGTAAATGAATGAAGAAGGAATGTGGACTATATACAGTACCAGAAGGTATGCTTAGATGGTTCTGTCTTATAGAGCAAAGGGTTGAATTGTAAAATAAAATATTGTTATTGTTATGGGTTGCACAGTCAGATGGATATTTAGATTGGTCATGGCATTTTTGTGTATCTATTGAATTTTTCCCAAGGATTTGGGACAGGCAGATATTATTTCCTAATATTAAAGATGTTGCTAGATGTAAGCTGTTCCAAATGAAACTGCTGCCTTTTGCAATTGACTAATAGTGATTTTGTCAATGCTGATAGCATTCAAGTAGTGCTCCAGAAGTTTTCGGATTGCACCCAAGGCACTATTACTATTGGTACTATCTTTGCTTTCTTTTGCCATAGTTGTTCTACTTCTGATTCCAGCTTTTTCTATTTTGGGATATTTTTTCCAGGTGTCTCCAGGTATTGCAATGTCCACTTTCCAGATTTTCTTTTTTGTTTTTCTTATCTCAAATTGTTAAGTCTGGCATGTTGTGTTGCAAATGCTTGCCTGCTTGAATTCTAAAATCCCAGACACTTACAAGAAAGTAGTGTTTCTTGCACATATTCCAGCACACCATTGTTACTACTTTGTTTTGCCTTTATTTTTTATCAGTATGTGCAATTTCTTTACAGTGGCTAACTAGGTGGTCCACTGTTTCTTCAGCTGCTTTGCATAAACAACATTTGTCAGTTGTTGCTGTCTTCTCAATTCTGGCTTTATATACGTTCTTAAGGCTTGGTCTTGTGCAACAAGAATTAGCCCCTCTGTCTCTTTTCTCCAGTTTCCTGTTCTTAGCCATTGTCAAGTTTTATTATCTACTTTGCCTTTTTTTTTAATGTACTGGCCATGTAATACTTCGTGTTGTCATGTCTCTTCTTTAGTCTATATTTGATCTTTCTTATAGGCCATTTTGGTCTCTCCCCAATCCAGTAAGTCCACATGGTATACTAGCTTTAATGCATCTTCTTCACTATCCTTCACATATTCTTCCAATACCTCTTTTTCTTCTTCAACTGTCTGGTGTACTTTCAACATTCCATGCCCATCTATGCTTCTTGGTAAATCGACAGATGTTGAGTCTGTCCACATCACAGATGATGAAGGGCATGTTTCATTGTCTTCTGCTCTTCATATTCAGGGCTTCTATTTCAGCTTGAGTACAGTTCAAAATTACAGCTGTGTACCTCACAACTGGTATATTATCCATTGACTTGATGATATTTCTTCCACTGAGTTTGGATTTAAGATCTTCTTCACTGTCTTAATGTATTCACTTCTAACCTTCAACTTGACTTCAGTGCACTTGATGTTGTCAGCCTGAAGGATGCCTAGGTATTTGTATTGATTTTCTTCATCCAGATTCGTGATGTTTTTTTCCATAGGACAGCTTGATTCCTTCAGTTTTCACCATTTTCCTCTGTTGGTGGTAAAGTTGGTACATTTTTCTAGTCTAAATTCTTTGCAGTATCTTGGCTATAAATGGACAGCTATTCCATTTCAGGTGATGTTTTTCCATATAGTTTCAGATCACCCATGTAAAGGATAACCTGCAGATGTTTTTTTTATGTTTAATAGTCATGTCTTGAGTTGTTCAGTATCGTTGACAGAGTAATCACTACTGTGAGAAACGGTAGTGGTGAGAGTCTCCATGAGGATTTCTTTCTTGATATTAATATGGAGAAGTCCATCACCATTGACAAGCAACTGTGTTTTCCATTGTGCCATTGATCTTTGCACAAAGATTCTGATGTTTCTACTGACTTCCATTATTTATAGTAATTTGATTATCCAGTCATGTGACAGGGAGTTGAACATAATTAATCCAAGCTCCGTCCAAGTTGGTCTTCCTTCTCGTAACACTTTTCTAAAATCATCTTGACAGGTAGAAGCTGATCCTATTTGGATGGTTTCCTTTCTGCTCAGATAGAAAGCTTGTATTTCAACTAGATGCTTTTGGGCTGTATCAGCTCCACATCAGTTAGCAGTTTGAAAGTTGTTGATTAGCAGGAAATTGGCCTGCAGTTGCCTGGGGCTGCCCCTTTGGTTAGATCTTTCATTATCAGGTAGGTTTTGCCAAATGTTAACCAAACTTCAATTTCAACGCCTTGCAGTATGTTGTTAAACTGCTTGGCAATGAATGGATGCAGATCACTCAGTTGTTTCAACCCAAAACCATGGAGTTCATCTTCACCTGGTGCTAATCAATTCTTGATCTTCCTTTTCTCCACCATTTCTGATGTTATTACACATTTTTTCATTTCAACTTTATTTCCCCCCCCCCTTTTTCTATCTCCTTTATCCAAGCTGCATTCTTATTTGATTGTCAGATAACTCTGCCTAGAACTATATTATTTCTTTGTCCAGTGTTGGCTGTTTCATTGCAGTCTCTCCATTGATTGGTTGGTACAAACATTTCTGATTCGACTGAAATTGTATCTGTAATGTGCAATTCAAGTTCAGTATCAGTGATTTTCTTGGCTATGGCTGTTATTTTCTGCTTTATTATTTTCAGTGCTTCTTTGGTGTTCCTTATCTCCAGGTGATATTTTATGAACAGGTATTCTTTGATCTTCTTGTTCTTCAAGTTCTTTTCTTTCCTCTGTTCTAATTTGATTGCATGTGATCTTAGCGTGCTGATCTTATTTTATAATCTGATCTTCCAAATTGAGAATGGGTTATTTGGCTTTTTTTCTTGCTTGTTGATCTTGCATCCAAGGCCTTCAGTTATAACTACAGCTGTGCTGTGTACATCAGTAGGTGTATTTTTTGCAATGAGCTGGTGCTTATATTCAATATTTCAGTATTGACATCTTTTAATACTTGTGCTACTATTAGAGTTTTTTTGTCACAAGCTTCAAAGAGGCAAGTTTATTCTGTCATTTTTGTGTATTCCATATGCTCAGATTTGTTTCAGTTTCGCTTTTTTTCAGATAGAAGATTTGGTTCTTTCTGAGGAGAAAGTAGAGTAGAGGATCTCTATGGGAATGAGAATGGTTCAATAACGACGCTGGCTTTCTCTGCTGATGACAGATCTACAGTACATTAATCTGCTATCCTCTGTTCTGTTACTTCTGATTCTGAATGTTACTCTTTCCAGAATGGGTACATTCTTTTCAGATCTTCTTTTCTCATTGGACTTGATTTACCAAGACTTTGTATGTTTCGAACAAATAATGCAGGTTTTCTTCTAGTAGTGCAGGAGCTGTTGGCTCTAATTGTTCAAGCAGTTCCCTGAACCCTGTAGTCCACTTGTCACCAGAGGTATAAGATCTCCAAAATCGTATATAGTCCGTGTTGATCCAGGCAATGACCAATCTTCTATAGTTTCTATAAGTTACATCATATATTATTATTTACGGGAGACACTGTCTTCGTCTGACTTGTCCAATGAGACCTGTCCAGTGTGGTCAAACCTCCGATACAGCTCTCATCTTTTTCAGACCAAGCAAACCTACAACCAGTGGTGGGTTGCTACCGGTTGTCCCCTTGCAAACTGGTAGTGGAAATTTTGAGTAGTTCGGAGAACCGGTAAATACCACCTCTGCCTGACCCCGCCCCCAATCTGTTTGCTGCCTCCCGAGTCCCAGCTGATCGGATAGAACATTTGATCTGTTTAAACTCTTGCTGTGGCACGTCAAAGGGCCGCCTTACAGCTGATCAGCGGTAAAAGGCAGTGTGGTGGTAGACCAGTGTACTCCAAAAACAAATGGGTAGACCGGAACGCTCCAAAAACAAATGGGACCGGTACAGCTCTGCAAGCAGTTAAAAGCCTGGCAGACCAGTACCTCTGTTGAATCCTAAAGAATTGTCACATGACCATCAAACCACGCCATGATCACAAAATAAGCCACGCCCATGCCACAGAACCAGTAGTAAAAAAATTTAGAACCCACCCCTGCCTACAACTATGTCAGGGTAGTGCTTCATTGGTGATTGGCTTATTATTGTTGCTTTAAAACATGTATGCCACTTGACTCTCAACAACTCTTAGTAACTTATAACAATCAAGAGAATTTGCTATAAAATCAATAAAACATAAGTTATAAAGGAAAAAAAAGATGGCAAGTGTGATAGACCAGACTGAATGAAGCTGGGATCTCACTCTCCTTTGCCAAAGACTGAGTGAAGAGACATGTATTCACAGAATTCCTTAACAAGATGAAAGAAGAATTAATGGACAGAGAGGAAGGGAAAACTATTGTAAGTTATAATTGGTTGAATTTTATGATGTCCTCAGACATAGAACAGAAGTTAAAAGAATAAAAGGTAGTGTATAAATCCGTGTATGGATGTGATGTAAGCAAAGTTATGAAAAATAATAGTGAATGTTGTTCATATAAACTAAATACTTTTCTGTTCTACCCTCAATTTATTTTGCTTTATTCTTGTTTCTCTTTTCTTTTGCCTTGCCTAATGCTATTATGCATTAACATAATGGGCAAATATGTAAACTATATGTCACTAAATTAAAAAGGTAAAGATGATGGACAAATTTCAAGATCTATTAGAATTAAAAATTACAAAATAATAGCTACAATATATCTTGATTATAACCTTTAAGTTTTATAAAAGGCCTAATTTTGATCTAAGCATCTATGTGTGCTGCATCTGTTCTTAAGGCATATATTGTACTAAAGTCTGACATATAGGAAATAAGTCTCAGGTATTGGCTCAGATATGACTTTGGCTAGCATCATTTATCAGTGACTGAAAAGAATCTGTAAGGTAAACAATAGTATGTCAATAATTTTCCTTGTTAACTTTATAGATAACATTCTTTCAGTTACTTAATATAATATCTTATTACATGTTTTCATAAAATTGTTAAAAATTTGTTATTATAATACTAGTTAAAAAAAAATAATATTTATTTGACCTGAAAAAAATAACAGAGCATGCTCTATTAAGTTGGTTTGTATGGTCTTCTTAACCGGGCATTAATTCTGAAAATAGGACTGAATGGTGGTGTCTAGTTTCTGTAAGACTTCTAGACCAGAAATACTTTTAAGTCCGCTTTACATTACATTTGCCACGAATCTATCTCAGGAACTACCGTACTACTTTACATTTTAAAGCAATTTTTATTTCCTCTATAAGTGTGTAAATCTAGTTATAATACAAAAGCCAATGTGGTGTATTTTTTAACCTAATCAATAGACAGCTAGTTAGAGGCTTGTAAAAATCTTGTGGATTTGCATAATAATAACATGAGAGATGTACCATTCTCCAAAGATTCATAAATAACACTGATAAATACTTTGTGTGGTCCTTTTTAACACAATTACAATATGGTGGGCAGTTTGAAATACTTAGGCAAATGTTAAAGTTGTCAAGTTGTGTTGCAACAAGAATCCTATTGCTGACTATAATTCGTTTTCATTGAATAAGTCTCCCCACATAAAGGAAAAAAATAATAAAAAGCATTGTTTCTCTATACCTGCATATTAAACATGAATGCTGTTATTAAGAGAAGCTTGTGCTGATAGGAACAATAGTCTACTCTGCAAGCATCAAGGGCTGTGTTAAATGGCAGAAAGCAGCCTATACTAAGCACTTACTCATTTGCCACAGCTAGTTTTAGGATTAAATTGGTAGAGTAATCAGTCACTGTGTAATATTCTATTTGCACTTTGAAGTTAAAATGTGTTGTTAGAATTATTGTTCAGTCAGGTGGCTTTCAGACGTTCATTAAAAGGTGTTGCTACTTCAACATTTTAAATGTTTTTCTGCTTTCTTTTTTCTTTTCCTTTAACAGTCCTGGTACCTGGGCTAGCTTGGTCCCCTTTCAAGTATCAAACAGGACATCAATTCTGCCCACAAATGTCCAAAATTATGGTTTGAACATAATTGGAGAGCCTTTTCTTCAAGCAGAAACAAGCAACTGAGGGAGATTGAAACTGAACAAATACTATAAAAGAAAGGAAGATGGGACAAAAAGCAAAGAAGAAACTGAAGAAAGAAGAAACATAAACCAGCAATTGCAGCACTTACAATCATTAATTCCCTTAAGATTGAAACTGTAATGGCAAAACAACAACAGCAACAACAAAAAGCGGGATTGGGGGAGAGGATCGATGATATTTCACTGATGCGTGGAAAGATGCTCCTCCTGAGTAGCCTTTGTTCTATGAAATCCACTGGGAAATAGATGTTCTGTCTCTGACAATATATTTTAACTGACTTTCTAGATGCCTTAATATTTGCATGATAAGCTAGTTTATTGGTTTAGTATTCTTGTTGTTTACGCAATACGCATGGGATCACTATTCCTAGTTAGCTCTCAAAACAAAGGCTAGGAGGCATCCACAGAACTGCAGGAGAAGGAAGGCCAGAAGCCATTTTTTTCCTCAGTAGTCTGGTTTCTAAAAGATTTTTCAAAGAAAAAGAAAAAAATTCAGCTTTTAGTTGTCAACTCCAATTTATTTAACTTAGGTCCTTGACCCAGTCTTTTCTTAGTGTGTTATCCAGTTTAAATTTTTCAGGAAGTCATTTAAATAAGCAGGCATTCTATAAAATCAATGCCTTACTTTGGGTAAATGAAAGTGTTATCTTCTCAAATGACAGTTTAAAAAACCTGAGAAAGACACTAAAATAATTCCCCCATGCTAATGAAAACATTAGAGGCAAGTGCAATTTAAAACCTGTATCTAAAGGGGATAATTGTTATAAGTCCTTTAGCCCTTGGACTCTAAATCAAGGGGATTAAAAGACAAGATAAGTTTCAAAAGTATTTCGAACAAATGTATTTTTCCCCTCACTTTTGAAAGGGAGGGGTCATTAAAAGGCATTAACTAAATCAAGACAAATCATTTACTTGAGAAAAGGAAATTAATTGAAACACAGCACTTAACGTTGATTTAGCTTCTGCCTCCTTTGAGGTATCTTATTTATTTAAAGTTACTGGTTGGATCAAGAACCCATAAATAATGGAAAAGGTTCTCTAGAACCTTCATGACAGAGACTGAGAGAGGTAAATCCATGTCACAGGGGCATAGCTTCTGGTTTACAGATGGGAATGATAGGTTGTCGGGTTGTGGGAAAGGGAACTGAAATATATTTTTTAAAAATGCACTCTTTAAAAAGCCTAATGACAGGGTGCTGAAAACTTGCATGGTGCTCTCAGAAATTAGCCTTGTTTGACAGATTTCTCATATACACAATATTGTGCATGGGCGGATACATTTTGCCTCTACGTCTCTATAAAAGAATAATTAAAAACTACTCTATCCAGTAATCCTAATTTGCACGAAGATATAATGTCCACATAACGTGCCTTGCCTTGAAATCTAAAAAGTGACATCACTACACTTGTTTTGCTGCATTTATTATCATTTTAAATCTGTACCATTTTTATGACAAAATATTTTGTACTCCAGATGGGAAAACAACAACAAAAAGTGACATCATGGATTTTTTAAGCAGTTATAACTTTATCTCACATTTATAAAGCATATCATGGCTGTGTATAGTTGCCGCTTAAAAATTGTAATCGACCAGCAATATTTTCAGTATTTTGGTGTTTTTTCTATTAATCTTTCATGTTTTTTCATCTTCCAATTAATATTGGGGGGAGGGGATTCAAATTTATACGACTTATGCAATACCAAGTTTTGCCTATGTAGGTAGTGCTTTTAGCTGTATTGGTTATTATAGGTAAGTACACAGATTTAAAAGACAAAAGATTAATGTATGCTTTTTTGTTTGTTTGTTTGCTTGTTTGTTTGTTTTAATTGACCAAAGTGGGTACTGCTATTTTTGCAGTGTGATGAGGTCCTTTTTGTGTACTAAGAGATGGACAGGGGATTTTTTTTTAAACTACGTACATATATCTATATATTCTGGGGTGGGTGGGGAGGATTTTTAACACTTGACAGTGTAGTTGTGAAGCAGAGTACCACTGGCTGGGTGAAGGCTACAAAGCGACTCTTCTTCCTACTGTGATTTAAAAACAAAACAAAACAAAAAACTAAAAAGTTGTTTTCTTTTAAACTTTTCACCTGGGGTGCAAGCTGAAATCATTTCTGGTTTGAAAACAGGCATAGTAATAATGAAAAATAAATAAAAATGGATTCTATTGGAGGCAGACTTGATTAAATATATATATATATATATACTTAAAAAAAAAAAAAACTCAAGACCCACAGAGATCAAAAGCCCTGTAAAATTTTACAAGTTATACATCCATCATATAAAAGTTTGAGATTTAAAATTCACATAGCATACACTGCCAAAACAGTACATGCTATGAACAAAACATCTTCTAAAGATGCTAATTGTATAATAAGTATTGAATTGGATTCAGTATTTGTTTTCTGTGAATGGAGGCATTTCCAGTGGGAATTCCATGATATCTTCTCCTTTGTCCTTTTACAAGAAATTAGATTCTGATTTCCTTTTCGGCATTCCCCAGCATCACTGATTTCTATTGTCAGAGGTCAGGTAGGAATGAAGGACTGGATCAGCCAGTGACTAATCAGTCAGTGGATTGTTTTGCTTCCGTGGTCCGTTCTGTGACCTTTCTCCCATATAGATCTGTGCTCCTATATTTCAGTACAAATCGCCAAGCACAAAATTGCACCCATACAATGTATTTGTGGACAACTTGGTTAGATACTAAAATTAGTAATATAAAAAACTATCAGCTCTGATGGCTTAAATTATAAAGATGTTCTTCTCTGCATAAAGGATGATTCTATGGGATCGCAGCCCCCTTGCACAAAACTACCACTATGGAATTGTTAATTTCCACACTATATTTCTAGTACTGATAAGAATGCAAGAGTAGTCAGTCTTATTTTTATGTTCTTAAAAAAAACTAGCTCTTTTCTACATAACTAGTTGTAAAGCTTATATTAGGTAAAAATGAAAATGATTTAGCCTTACAATCTATTTTTTTAAAAATAACACGTTATGCAGACATGGTGTATTTTTCTGGAATCTAATTGAGAGAATGCCCATCAGTTGTATTTTGCACCAGCAGTGAAAGAAAAATCAGCCAACATAATCCCATATTGTCTCTGGGATAGAAATGAATGTAAGTACAAATCTAATGTTAGTATTCATAACTGGCATGGATGTAGGTATTTTGTCCTTGGAGTCTGTACTGAAATACAAGCTAAAATCCAAGCTAATATTCAGTCTGTGTGTTTACTAGCACAGTTTTTATTTGCCTTTAGTTTCAGCTAAGGTAAATTGATAGGCAGTTCATACACTTTTATAACCTTATAAAGAAACATTTTAAACAGTTTCTAATCTGCCCTTTTCAAGCAGCTATACAAAATGGATGAAAATTACAAGAGAGTACAATTTCTCTTCAAATAAATGTAGCAATATAAAAAGTAAAATAAAATTATTTTGAAGAAGAGTAACCCAAATATTGCCATTAGAGCCAGAGGAACTACTTCGAGATATTCTGTCTAAATTCATATGAACTTTCACTTCCCCCCCTCCCCCCAAAAGAGCAGTATTTCAAAACGCTTCTCAAATAGAAATAAGCAGTGCTTAGGGTTGCCATAAAATAAATAATAAAAATAATCCTGATCTCCTGTTTTGACCATGGCCTTTGGTGCTAGGCGCAATATGTCAATCAATTTCCACCTGCATTGCCACTGCATTAGTTGGTATGTTACTAGTTGCAGCCTTCTTTAAAATAGTGCTGAGAATTATATCTATGTTGAAAGAGAATCAGATTCCCTTTCAGATTTGACCTGCACCAATAAATGCCTTTTTGAGAAAGTTGCTTCTGTAAAGTCTTAAGGGCAGTTGTAAAGCTGTAGGATTGTTGGTAAGGTTTGTATTTATAGCTAAACTAAGAATGAAACCAACTATATGTTGGCTCTTTTTCTGAGCCCCTTTGTAAGTGAATTAATTCACTAAATATATGGCTGTTAGGAAGAACTGAAATGTACAAACACTGAGAGTTGGTGGGCCACAAAATGATGCACTGTTCTTTCAGTTTATCCCTTAATGAGGGAGTTACATTAAAAATGGCTGGAGTGCGGCAGCCACTTAATCCGGAAATAATTTATTTCATTGGGAATACTGAAACCAAGTTGAATTCAGTTTTTAAAGTGCAATAGTATAATGGACAAGCAGAATTTGACAAAACAGTTGCAACTCAATTTCATAATAATCCTGACCTAATGAATACATCAATCAAATGGATGTATTTTTTTTTATCAAAAGTATTTATAAAAGGCTGCCTTGCTATTTTAGATCCACTTTCTTGACATTGAATTACTTGGTCATTTGGGCCATAATTCAGACAAAAATTTTCAGGATAATGCTCTCTGTGGGTTTTTCTGCCTCTCTTTCTAATCGAAAGATCCATTGTATCCACATCTTCTACACTTCTCTCAGAGCTGAGAATTCCAGTGCAGAACGAAGTGTTAACACACTCTAAATCTAATCTAAACCCCCTCCTTGATCAGGAAGTATATTCTGACAAAATCAAGTCACCCCGTTCTATGTGCACTGTTCTGCCTTTTTCAATTGCTTTGCAGCCTTCGCCTCTTGGCAGTGTCACTGAAGTGTGTTTTCCCCTAGAATGACATGAACAGTTGAGGCTTGACTAAGGAAAAAAAGGCAGTGAAGGAGACTGTACATAGACATGGCAAAATATTAAATATAGCAATATAGTTGTGTGTTCAGGTGGGCAGCTCCATTTATAATATGTGAATGAACCTGTGAAGCTGCAATGAAGAGAAGAGCAGAGGATCTTCTTAATGAACCCACCTAGCGTGTAGACAGTAATTTGTACACTGTATAGTTTTGTTAAGATTTTTTTTAAAGCACCCTCGTTTGTAAAGCTAATTTTTAGCAATTATAATGGAAATGTATGTCATTTCCACTTCTAACGTAAACAAGAAACTTCCTTGTTTGGAAACTGGACTTGAGTTAAAACTCTCCAGTTTCTTAATTTATGTATTCAAACAAACAAAAAAAATCTGTCCATGTTACGAGATATTTCACTATGCTTGAAAAGCATAGGTTACTGATCCTTTTAAAAGAAATTGTAAATGGAGAAAAGTTATATTTTATGAAGGTTATTTTGTTGTATTTAGTATTGGAAAGTTGGGTTTTGGAGCATTTCAGAATGTTGGAAGCACCACTGTCTTTTTTTATTAGTATATATGGCCTTTAGCAAAAATGTTGTGATTGTTACATGATGGTATTTAAGAGCAGGTTCACAGAGCATCCAGGAGAGAATTTCAGTGAAAGAAAAATGATAACAGTACTTACGTCTCATATAGCAGTGTCCTCAGGGAGCAAAAATTTGGATTTGCAATTAGGAGCTTCGTAAGGACTTACTGAATGAGATTGCACAAGGATATACTGAGCTTTGTCAACAGTGCGTGTCCTGTATCTAAGTCATTCTAAATTTTGTATACTATGTGAGATTGTGAAGGCTGCATCCCACATTTGATGTACAGTATTCACCCTTGAGAAAGAAAGAAAAAAATCTCTACACCCATGCTGGCAGTAATGCCTCCAGCATGACATTGATTCTAGTTTACATGTTCCTGCCAAGGTCTTTTGTTAACATTTGCCAGCTGCATGCTTCCTAGGCTTTTATTTTTTTATTGGGTTTCTATAAGAGATGCTAAACGAAAAACAATGCAGGCAAATCATGTTGAACAGAGAAAGCTCAAAATTGAATGTCCTACTCCATGCGGAAGGAGCTGAAACCTGCCTCCTTCATATTTGCACTTTCTGAGAGTTCCCCTGTTTTTTCTATCTCCTCAAAACGTTGTGGGTGTGTTGGAGCCCCACAGTCAGAGGATAACACGGACCACTGGGTTTGCCCTTTGACCCAGCACAATGACCCTTGCATCAGCCAAACCTATTGCCATGACAACTCTTGTACTGTTTCCATGCCACAGCTCTATTGGTCACATTTGTTAATAGCAAAGGGGACAAAGCAGGAGACGGTCAATTTATACATTTTTGTTGCAATTTTTTTTCCTCAGTGGTTGTAAGTAGTTTTTTTATATATATAATAAAAGGGTTCACTAGTTATTACTCCTTAGGATTATCTGTGTGTTGCAATTAAAATGTATGTTGACTTTGTGAAAGGGGCTTCAGTGGCACTCGCCACCCCCCGCGCTCATTCAGGCCTCCGTTGTGTTTCGTGCTCAAAATCTTTCCAGGAAGACCCGAAACAAATGCAGCAAGCAAAAAGCAACGGACGGCAGCGAGAGCCAGTGCCACTGAATCCAGTCTTTGTATTACTGTATTTTTGACAGAATGGTTTTGAAAACTGTGCTACAGGGACTGATGTGGCAAAATGTGTATCTATATGCAGAAGGACTTTTTTAAAAATAAAAAAAGAAGTATGGCTTATTATGCATTCTTCATAGAGGGCATTGAAGTTGCATGGACTTGTGAGAAGTTGATGCAAAATGAGAGAGAGAAAGAGACAAAAAAACAAAAAAACAAAAACCAGCAAAAAAAATGTTTACCAAAAAGAAAAAAAAGTGAGAGAAATTTAAAAAAAAAATGACCAGTGCCTGTTCAGTTTCACAGTCTCTGTTGAGTTCAGTTGTAAATATGTTTCAGATAACATTTACTTCAAAATAAAAATTAAAAATAGAAAACTACAACATTGTAGAATGTGAGGGGTGACACCTTCCCAGGCTTAGATTTCTCAAGAGCTACGTTAGATTATGTCTTCATCAAGCTGTTAATTTGTGCTTATATCATATAGGACTTTAGTGAACTGGGAAGAAGCACCCCAATCTCAACGATAATTCTCTAAGAACAATTTTTTGTAGGGCTGTGTGTTTCTTTAGATACATTTAGTGCAACTGTAGGTGACAAGTAGTCAGTTATTGCTTGCTAGCTACACACCAGGGTTGATCCATTTTAAAACTTCTGGCACAGTCTACCCTTCTCCACTTCTCCCCAGAGCCAGAGGTCCCCAATATGTTAGATGTACTTCCGTTGGCTTTGTTTTTAAACGCATGCAGAATTTTGGTGTAATGATAAATTTACCCATAGGATGCATATATACTCTGCAGTTTTCACTTTTACAAAATTGGGACCTCTGGCCACCAAGCTCTTTTGGGGGGCCAGAAGGTTTGTAAGAAGAGGTTCTGGGGAGAAGAACTCTTGCTTATTTGCAGGACAGACATGTACTTTGGAGTACTTTCCTTTAGGTTACAAAGCTCAGCTGCCACAAGTTTTAAACTGGTGTAAATCAAGCTTGAGTTAATGTGATTTACTGTTATATCCAGCCTATACTGCTAGCAGCTGCTCATACTGCAGTCAATTACTGGAAGCAGATATATTTCCTATGCAAAACTGTTTAAACAATAAAATGAGCTATGCTACAGCCCTCTGGTCACTTGTGTTTTCTTTTCTCCTTCTTAACAGTAATAGGTTGGTAATATTTTGGAAAAGTTCTTGAGTTGCTGGTTTGTCAGAGCATGCAGTAAGTCTCTTCAGTTTTCTGTTTCTTCTGCTTGAGGTTGAAATGAGCTCGGTATGTTCATGCATCCTGCCTTTTAATACACAGTTTTAAGTTGGAAAATTAAAATAGAAAATGCCTAAAATGAAGCAGATCTTTCATTTTTATCCTTATTTGATGACAAATAAAAACTGCTAATGTTTACCCCTAAACTGTGTTATTGGAAACTTGACCTGATCTGAGGTCCATTTACCAGATCTCTTGGTTGGAGCATTTATCATTTGCCTATCTCTTTTTTGTTCTGCAATTCCTGATAGGTTTTAAAAATATTATTCACCTAGCCTGTATATACCAGTTGCAATAATTCAACGTGTGGTAGTCTGTGGCAAGCCCATTAGTGGATGCCTTCATTTTGACTACTAGATCTGTTCTTTGGGGGGAGGATGGCCACTAGATTAAAATCAACAAATGCAGAAATTCCCGCTTTTTGTCATTTGGAGTAGTAGTAGCCATTTGGATTTTTGCAATATAGATTTTGTAGCCCTGCTTTCATTCTCAGTCCATATACAGGCAACATTTAGATTTTCAAACTTTAAAGAAGAACTGGCTGGGACCCAATGAAACTTTATAGGATAGCCAGAAGTAACAGGAAACCCGCACTCTGACAAATAACCCCACACCTGTGCTATCTGGTTTTTATAGCTGGTTACCAACTTGATTGCAATCAAAAACTTATGAGAAGCCAATGTAACTTGTGAAGTAGTTGTGTAACATTGGCAGGTGGTAATCATTAGAAATCAAGTCCATGCTGTCTCACCATTTCTGATGAAGTATTCACCCTAGATAATCTCTGCAAAAATATATTAGAAACAATTAACTTTAGCACGCATTCAGAAATGACATCCTCTACCATCAGTGTTTCAGCTGTTGAAATGGTGATCTAGAAAAGCCTTTCAGGCTTTTTGTTCCATAATTTTTAATTCAGTATTAAATTTGTCCTATTATTGAATCATAGTTTGAGCAAGTCTGAAGTAGTGTCAGGTTTCCTGCCTAAGCAGGGGGTTGGACTAGAAGACCTCCAAGGTCCCTTCCAACTTCAATTCTATTCCATTCCATGCCATGCCATCCTATCCTATCCTGTCCTGTCCTGTCCTGTCCTGTCCTGTCCTATCCTATCCTATCCTATCCTATCCTATCCTATCCTATCCTATCCTATCCTATCCTATTCAGTGGAACGAAATTCAATGTTATCCAGACTGTAGAAAGTTTACATGATATGTGGGGGTATTTTCTTTTCCTACGTACCCACAAAACATACCCCAAAAGTTGGGGACTTATTTTGAGAAAACTGAGCAAAACCGAAAAAAATAGAGATTTTCTTATTTCATCTTTGGGGATAAAGGAGGAGATTATCAGCATTACCTTCTCTATTAACGATATTGCACCTTAATTATTGCCAAAATCTCTAAATCCAATGTGTGTATAAAAGAAAAATAAACTAAATTTTCAGCCTTGGTGAGTCACTTAACTTATAGATGAACTAATTAATTGACAATATGATAACCTATTATTAATAATCTGATAATAAACTTATTAAAGTTTAATATTGAAGCTCCTTTGGTAATTAGATATAGCAAAGTAAAAATTATGTCTTGGTTAGGTTATGTTTTTGTTGTTACCAATTATCTCATATTTCCATTAATTGAAAGATCTATATTGTCACTTCAGTAGGATGCAATTTACCCATATCTACTTGATTTACTAATTGTTAAGTGGAAAATGGTAATCAATTAAAGTCCTTGAATTGGTTCACAGCTGCACTTAAAGATACTGCTAAAATAAAAATTCTGTTGTTCTGCAAGATTTTGGCCAGAAGGCCAAGCCTGCAGTCTTTAAACTTTGGCTTTTTCACTGGGCTTGGTGCCAATTCATATACTTTTTGATTTTCCAGAGCACAAGGCCTCTCTTAGCTTTAAAATAGTTTTCCAGATGGAGAACTACAGGAGTTTAACCCTATGTGAGGTAGTCTGGATTATGAAAGTGGAAGCTTTCTTTGCTTAGTTAGCATTTATTATCATAGAGATCTATCTCCTTTAAAAGTTCTCAGGGGAGCTCCAGTATTAATTTAATCCTATATATTTCTAATCAGGACTCACTCCCATTGTGTTCAATGGAAGTTTTGCACACATCACTTCATCATTAGAAACAACACAGGAGTTGCAGAAAACTCGAAATTAGCAATCGCCCTAATAAAAATGGAATCATATGTCATGTAGCTGTCCTTGACATGAGTGGCTGTCTTCCAAAACCTCTGAAGAACATTTTATCATTGGGATGAACTACAGAAATATCTTCTTTCCTCAGTAGGTCCTTTAATAGACGTGACAAATTAGAGATATATATGTTAAAAAACCCAAAAACTGATCAATGTTCATGTTTTTATACAATTTATTCAGTAAATTGTAAAAAATGAAATCAAAATAAACGAGCAAGGCTGTTAATTGAAAGAACTCTTTATATAACCATTTCCCCTTGGCTTATCTGTAAAAAGGCTATATCTAAGGAATAATTAAAAGAAGTGGTGTGATCATTTTCTTTCCACTTTTATTCTAATCATCGGGGATTCAGATGATCCAATTGAAAGGAATTAAAATCAGTATGAATTGTTTGACTTTAGTTAAGAGGATCTAAAATATTTGAGTTAACTAAACATAGGCAAGTTTTCTGGAGGAACACTCAAAATAATCCATCAGTAGACTGGTTCAGATGTAGAAAATATATGTATGTAAGTTGGTCTATGATTAACATTTCAAGCGTCACTGCTTGTAAAGCTGGCATATTGCAAGCTGGGGGCCAGCTGTGTTTCTCAAAGAGGCATCAGGGGAAGGAGTTTTTCTTACCCCTCTCCCTTGCTGGATATAATTTATTACTAATTTTATAAAGCTGAAACCAAAAATCTCTAGAGGGGTGAGCAGGGCACTTTGAACTAAGGCATTATTTTTATTGTTGTTACTGTTATATTATTATGGTTTTTGTATAGCCAGCCAGATGTTCAGATGTTGGCACTTCTGTCCATCTATCAAATAACTCAGATTCGGGAAGACTTGGCCACCGACTGGGTTAGTTCAGACGAGATGACTGAGGCAGGCCTTGAGAGTGTTATCTGGGAGGAGTTCAATCCTGTGGCTCCCGAGGACGTGGACAGGATCTTGGGACGGCTGAACGCGACCACATGTTTATTGGATCCGTGTCCCTCCTGGTTGGTGCTGGCTTCCCGGGAGGTTACACAAGGCTGGCTCCAGGGGATTATCAACGCTTCTTTGAGTGAGGGTGTCCTGCCGGCCGCCTTGAAAGAGGCGGTGGTGAGGTCTCTCCTCAAGAAGCCATCCCTGGATCCGGCTGTTTTGGCTAACTATCATCCAGTCTCCAACCTTCGTTTTATTGCGAAGGTTGTTGAGAGTGTGGTGGCGCGACAGCTTCCCCAGTACCTGGATGAAGCTGTCTATTTGGATCCGCTCCAGTCCGGCTTCAGACCTGGGTAGAGCACGGAAACGGCATTGGTCGCGTTGGTGAATGATTTCTGGAGGGCCTGGGATAGGGGTTATTCCTCTATCCTGGTCCTATTAGACCTCTCAGCGGTTTTTGATACCATCGACCATGGTATCATGTTGCACAGGCTGGAGGGACTGGGAGTGGGGGGCACCGTTTTGCGGTGGTTCTCTTATCTCTCCGACCGGTCGCAATCCGTGTTGACGGGGGCAGCGGTCGACCCCAAGGCGCCTTGTTTGTGGGGTGCCACAAGGGTCAGTCCTCTCGCCCCTCCTGTTCAACATTTATGTGAAGCCGCTGGGTGAGATCATCCATGGTTTTGGGGTGGAGTTCCATCAGTACACTGATGATACTCAGCTGAACATTTCCACCCCAGACCATCCCAACGATGCCTTGGAAGTGATATCCCAGTGCCTGGAGGCCGTGCGGGTCTGGATGGGGAGAAACAGACTTCGACTCAACCCTTCCAAGACTGAGTGGCTGTGGCTGCTGGCGTCCCGGGATAGCCAGCTGACGCTATCGCTGGTTATTGGGGGAGAATCATTGGCCCCCACGGAGAGGGCCCGCAACTTGGGTGTCCTCCTGGACGCATGGCTGTCTTTAGAAGGGCATATGACAGCCGTGGCCAGGGGGGCTTTTTATCAGGTTCGCCTGATACGCCAGTTGCGCCCCTTTCTGGACCGGGACTCCCTACGCATGGTCACTCAAGCACTCGTCACCTCTCGTCTGGACTATTGTAACACTCTCTACATGGGGATCCCCTTGGGGTACACCCGGAGACTCCAACTGGTGCAGAATGCGGCCACGCGGGGGATTATGGGAGTGACGGGGTGCTCCCATGTGACTCCTCTCCTGCGTGAGCTGCATTGGCTTCCAGTGGACTTCCGGGTGCACTTCAAGGTGTTGGTGATCACCTTTAAAGCGCTCCATGGCTTAGGGCCGGGGTACTTACGGGACCGCCTTCTGCCACCAATAGCCTCCCACTGGCCGGTTCGCTCCCACAGAGAGGGCCTCCTCAGGGTGCCGTCGGCCAGACAATGCCGGCTGGCGACCCCCAGGAGGAGAGCCTTCTCTGTGGTGGCATCTACCCTTTGGAACAATCTACTCCCAGAGATACGAATGATCTCCGACCTCCGGACTTTTCGTCGGGCCCTAAAAACTTACTTTTTTCAGTTAGCCGGTCTGTCTTGATTTTATGGTAGGTTTTAAAATTTGATACGGATTTTAAATTGACAAGTCTTAAATTACGGGCCAAATTTATTTAATTATTTTAAATCTATTTTTAACTGTAATGTTATGTATAAATGTTTTTTATCTTGGCTGTTCACCGCCCTGAGTCAGAAAGGAGAAGGACGGTATAGAAGTTTGAATAATAAATAAATAAATAAATAAATAAATAAAGTCTTTCCCAAGGACCTGGGATAGGCAGATTTTTTTTGATGAGTGTGACTCTTCAAAAATATCTAGAATATTTTAAATAATAAATAATCCAATTTTTTTTAAAGCACCACCAAATGCTTTTCTCTTCCTCTCATTATGTATTTATACACTATATTTATTTAGAAATAATATTTCCTGGAGTTCAGCATAAAATAAAAATGCATTCATTGTGATTGGATGTGATTTGCCAAATTATCACTGTATGGGTCTGGATGATATGCACAAAAGCTTGTCCTGTTCAGAATTTGTTATTAGATGAAGATACAGATATGGATATAGATATGACGTTTTAAAAAGAAGATTAAAAAATTAACAAACATGAATACAAAATAAGAAGAAAAACCAGAGCAAAAGAACAAAAGATTTAAAAAAAACAAATAGAAGCTGACTTTCTTTGCAGCAAATACAGGTATGATTACAAAAATATTTTTTACTCTGTGAATATAAAAAAGGTCTATTTTTTCTATTACCAAATGTTTTCTAATAATCAAAACCACAAATTAAAAATTATTTTTTTCTGTTTCAAACAAAAAATTCATAAAGAATTTCCAGTCAGCAAGGAACATAGAAATGGTCTTTTTTCTAATCAAGGAAGTCATTTTAGCCATCTCTACCAATTTTACCAACAATTCCTCCATTGTGAGTAGTGCCAAATCTTTACACTTTTGTGCATATCATATTGCTACACTTATCATATTTAAAGTATTTTGGATCGTTCTGATAATTGTACAAAAGAAGCAAAATGCCAAGTATGTCCTTCGATTAGCTGATCATCTCTTGATTTTATTTTACATTGCCCTTGAAAAAATTCTGATATATTACAATAAGCTATCTATTTCTGTTTACTTATAATTTCTCAGCTATAGTTTCTTGTTAAAGTCAAATCCTGTCCCTTTTAGGTATTAATGTTATATTAGTATCTAGTTTGGAAGAAACTTGAGGTGCCAAAAATATTACTCAACAGAGAGATAATATTTTCTGCATCAGGCATTAACCTGGACTTTGTATTCTGCTCTGGTTGGAATTTAACATCATTTGATGTTCTTCCTAAATATCTGTGGTTAGATCAGGTCTGTCAAACTGGCGGCACATGGGCTGGATGCGTCACACACAGGCCACGCCCACCCCAGCTCCGCAAAGGCAAAAAGGTCACAATACGTCACGTGACACAATCAAGTTTGACACCCATAGGTTAGATGATCCCATTCATAAGAAAGATGGAACAAGTACATCAGCTAAAACTGAAAAAAATCTAAGCTCCAGATAACATCCCCAGTTCCATCAGCAATGCTGGATCTGAAAACACCCCCTTCCCAGCTTCTTTACTTGTTCTTCAGTATATAGTGCAATCTTATTGGGAATCCCACTTTTGATAAATTATTATATAATGGTATTGGGCAAGGGAATTCAGTTTATTATCTCTGTGCTAACTGAAAGCATTTATTTCAAATGTTCACTGCTGCAATTAGATCTGATGAAATGAATTATAAAACTAATCTGTGTATGGATGACACCCAGCTTCAAAGCTTTGGGTGATCTGTTAGCTGCCAGAAAAATATGACTAATGCATGTGCCAAGTGATATAATTTCAGCCTTTCAAATCTGGCATCTGTATTTTAGCAGGTGAGTAAAACTGAACCCACTCAAATATAAAACTTTTATAGAGCACAACAGAAGACGTTCTAAACTTAGCGATTAGGAAGATGTAAACAATCCAGCCTCCTGAACAGAATTTCAAACTTGAAAAAAAAAATACACATTTTTGCTAAATCTTTATTTCAAATAAATAGATTTTGGTGTAGATTTTTCAGTTAATTTCAGAAAACATCAAATTGAAAGGAATAGTGACCAAAAGTTTCATTTTCAGTGACTATCCACCACCAGTTTTAACATAATGATGATTACTAAACTATTACAAAATTGATTTGAACAGGTAGATGGTTTATAAATTATAAGAATATAGTTTAGTCATTTTTCATATATGGATATGGCGAGGCCAATTGTAGAGCCTATTGAATTGTAGGTCCAGTATAACTGCTGTTTTTATCCAGTATAACTAATTAAAATTTTGAATTCATATATGGAGTAGGATTATGCCCTTTGCCCACAGTTTCTGAAACCCCAAGAAAAACTGTGGAAAGAAAAATGTACATTGCGGGTGGAGGGTTGTATATGCACCCAACACTAATCTACATTCCTGATTTACTGATTTGCAGCACCAATAATAAACCAAATATTTTCAGGATGTCATTACCTTTGCAAACAGAGAAATTTTAAGTAGCTGTTAATACAATTGGCCACAACTAAAGAAACAATATTCAAAGTGTTTGACTAGCTCTTGTTGAATCAGGGATCTCAATCACCAGTTATTAATGTAAGAAGCAAAATGCCTTTTGTTTGTATCTGATGAATGCACAGTCAAAAATGTGACATAAATAAGATGCAGCCAACTTTATATAGGAGGTCAAGCAACAATAAAATTATGAGTTCCTATTAAATGTAACCTAACGTTCTTTAGGTTGAAATAAATAGCCTGTTCTAAATGTGTGAATGATTCTTGAATTAAATAAAACAACAGAATGGATTCATGTGCTAAACTTGTTTGTACATATAGTAATGCTCATTACCATCCAACATTTATCAACTAGGTGCAGCCAACAAACACATCTGCTTTTAATATAGTATAGGACTATTTTTAACTCTTTCTTTTCCTGTATATGCATTCCCTTTTATCAACATCTCTTGAAAGCAGATAGATAAACTTGAATGAAACCCCCATTTGATTCTACAAATGCAAATCAAAACAAAGGAGAACATTCCCTCAAATGGACGTGCATCCATAAAGGAATTTGGGCATCCAATTTTAAGTGAGGGAATGTAGCCAATGCTACATTATCAAGGAATTTATAAAATGGAATGAATGAATAATCTTGACACTCAAGGCCTATTATAGTACATTTTCTTTCAGCTGATGATGCAATGCTGGTAGCATCTTGATCGCCATTTCAGCCAAGACAGAAATGAAGTCCATGCTCAAAATGAGTTTGCAGGGCTCCATAACTAACCTCCAGGGAACACATGTCGATATTATAAACCTTCTTCCAAGTCCATCTGACGTGGCTTGGCACAGCTGGTGATGTATATTCAGAGAACGGCAGGAGCCAAGTGAAGATGGAGATTGAATTCACACCTCATCACATCCCATATAAAGGGCAACGTTTCAAGGTCAGAGTTTTAGGTGAATGAATGGAACAGCAGTTGGCAAAAGGCCCTGTGCTCGCTTCGCCATTCACTCTGAATGCAGCTGCTACCTCCAGCTTTTCACAGTTGTTGTTTTTTTTTTAATTACTAAAATGCATGACTACTAGTAAATGGGGAGGGGGTGGGGAATCCATCCGTATGTTCTTAAAGTTATATTTTAATCTTTCAAATTGGCCCCTTTGTTTCTCTTCATATGGGCTGCTTCCAAAATCAACCATATTGGTGGTCTGCACCGATACTGGAAATACTGTATTAATGAAGAGAGAAGGCGTCCAGAGGGAAGGTCATAAATTTGATAAACAAGAGCGCTAGAGGATTTGTGTTTTTTCCTAATGTGACTGAATTCCCTACTGGCTCCCGAGATGGTGGCTGAAGAATGGCCAGAAGGTAATTTAAACAAGAATATCTGAAGGGAAACAGGGAAAAGAAATCGTCCATGTACAAATAGCTTATGGTTTATTTTCCTACCATAACTTGTTTCCCAAAGTCTAATGGAACATTTCTTTTTTATTTTAGGGTTCAGCTGCCCTCTCCAATCAGATGCCCTTCAGAAGGCTTCCAATGCTTTAACCTTCTAGAATTTTGCAAAGTATCTTGTTCTTGGTAGCATTCTGGGTTTTCCTGTCTTATCTGTGCAGTCTAAACAATCCATATACCTTGTCATATGCAAGTCTCCCTAATATACTTTTAGAAAATGCAACACTAAAGAAGGCCATATTGTTTGTACTATTCTCAAATATACACTCCTTTTTGGACTCTCCTTTTCAAAATTATGCACAGATTTTTGAGTAAAATTCAGTGTTGACTAGTAAATGCTGATTATTTCTGCCCCCTTCTAAAACAACAGCAGCTGTTTGGTAAATCTTCTAATTCTGCTGCCCCCCCCCAAAAAAAAAAAAACTGGTGGAATTTACATTCCATAATTATCATTCTTGGAGCTTCAAGTGACCAGCTGAGTCTGAAGGCCATTTTGGGTGTAATCATCCTGGTTTAGCAAAGAAAAAAACTTCATACTTATCTTATTGGAGGGGATACATATTGTTGTACATCATGGTTTTTGATACATATGGTTTATTGAATGAAAAATTTGCTGGATAAGTACAACACATCAAAAAATAACCATGATTTTTCAGTTCCTACTTGCTTGGGATCTACCCAGTGTATTCAGACCATATTCAGCCCCACTAAATGAACCACATCTTCCCAGAGCACACTATGTAACCACAACTTTTTTATGGACAAATTAAGCTTTCTTGCTATTTTCAAAATGGGAATTATGGCTTAAAGTTGGTTTATTCTGAATTTTCAGCCATTGTAAAGCCTGCTCAAATCAAACTGGTACAATAAAGCAACCGACTTGTACGTAGTAAATGAAGCTGACATAAAACTGCAGTTCTCTTGTTATTAGCTGTTGTTTTGTGAACAGAAGGAGCTTTCATTCAGTCACACTGAAAGGGTTGACATGGGAGGATATACTTAGCTTACAACTGGGTGGCAGCTTTTCTGAAGTCATTTGGTGAGCACATAGCCAGATTTATACTGAGGACCTGGGAAAGCCTACCTTCCACCTTAATAGCTATTCTATCCCACCTCCTAGATATACCAAAGATCCCCTTTATTAAGCCCAAGTGATTGGAGAAGCTAAAATGAATCAAAAATACTGTTTGGCAGAGACCTTCCTTCTTGCAAACTCATCTATCATTATGACAGCAGATGCAACTCTCGCTATGCAAATAGCTCTAATGATAACCCAAACAAAATTAATTTTCTAGAACCCTTTCCCAGATCAAGCTTCTCCCATTTTTAATCCTCATTTGTGCCAAGAAACTCGGCTAATAAAATCCCAGGGTTCGGTCTTTAACCAAATTCTTCATCCTCACTGTAGCTCTAAATCATAAACTCATTAATCGGAGAATGTCGAAGCACTTCAGAAAGGCCACAGTTGGAGAGTTGTGGCTTCAAACCTACAATGCACAGGTTTGGATACACAGCTGTTGGTCCCTTTGTGTGTTATTTAAATCATGCAGGCCCGCCAACAAAACAGTTTCTCTTTATTAGGCTATTAAAAATTCCTCCTACTTCCCAATTTCTGCCAAGTATCTCTGCCCTTTGCTGCCCTAATTCAATATTTCCTGACAGCCAGAGAGATTGCTTTCAGCTGAATTTGCCAGGGTGGGATTTATTGTACGTGAAACAAAATTACTGGGTAAAATGGCACTGCATCCTAGTCTTGGGCTCTCTGTTTCTCCTTTGTTGATGGTTGTACAGAATTATACCAAACAGAATTATACCAAACTTGACCATTCAAAGAGATTGTTGAGACAAAATGCTCACTTGATCTAGTTGCCATCTCTTTGAGATAGTCCAGACGAAATAACGGTAGAGTAAGTACTAACACTACCCTTGTTATAAGGTTAAAGTAAAGGTAAAAGTAAAGGTTTTGCCTGTCTAGTCTAGGGGATGGTGCTCATCTCCGTTTCTTAGCCGAGGTAGCCAGCCATTGTCCAAGGACTCTTCCTGGTCACGTGGCTGGCGTGGCTATATACCAAGGCGCACGTAACACTGTTACCTTCCCACCAAAGTGGTACCTATTTATCTACTCACATTTTCATACTTTCAAACTGCTGGGTGGGTAGGAGCTGGGGCAAGAAATGGGAGCTCTAACCTCATTGTGCGGCACTCAGGTCTTGAACTTTCCAGGGAACCAGGTATGGTCCCTTCTGAAATGCTTTCCACACACCCATTTCCTCTGTGGGCTGAGATGTCTCTTATTTGACTGTTGTCCTGTCTTCAGCTCTTTCTCCTCCTGTTTCTCATGGACATTCCTACCGATCAAGTAGCATTCTTACTGCTTATCTCAAAACCAAAAGAAGCTGGAAAACCAGAGATAAAAATGTTCTCAGGGAAACAAAATCTTTGGAAAGCTAATAGGGAATATTGATCTGCAGTCCTACTGAATTAGGTCAACTTTACTGACGCAGGCAATTTGTTTCCCAACTTGTGATAACATCATACTAGCTGCAGAATCACAGCATCATTACCAAAATCGCACCCAATAGGATTCATGAACTCTGTGAACCAATCAAGTCTTGGATAGATATAGGGCAGAGATCAGGCGTGTCCATAGGTTGAGTAAAAAAAGAATCAAGACGGTGGCTGTGACTACACACATGTAAAAGAGAGACACAACTTTGATGGCATAGTCACAGCTGACATCAATAAGGTTGAGATCACTAGTAATATAATAATGCAACCTTATTTCCGCCTTGAGTCTTCGGAGAAAGGCAGCATACAAGTTGAATAAATAAATAAATAAATAAATAAATAAATAAATAAATAAATAAATGCAATAAATAAATGCAATAAATAAATGCAATAAATGATACATAGGTAGGTAGGTAGATAGAAGGATAGATAGATAGATAGATAGATAGATAGATAGATAGATAGATAGATAGATAGATAGAATGTGATAATGTAAAGCACTGTCCCAGATCTCTAACCAAGAACATGACACACTTTCAGTCAATCTGGTGACATCTTAAAGATTTGGAATCAAATTTAGAGGGCCTTGCAAAGAGAGACAAATCTGGATCTAAAGAGGGAAGAGAATCTTTCAGTCTTTATATTGTTTTGTTCAAATTTAATTATATTAAGAGTAGGCACCCAATAGGTAGAGGCTGATTGCCTGAAGCAGAGCATTAAACTTAATAAACTGAAGCCAATTATTGCTACATAGAGAAAGTTTTATTTCTGATGACTATGTTCGGTGCTTTTAAAATACATCCCTGAAATCAAGTTTGCCCTGAATGCTCACGGCAGAAGGAGCCTGATTATATGGAGAATATTAGGCTAAGTGCTTTTTCATAGATAAATCTGGAGATATATAATAAGTGATATTCTCTAGAAGAAGCCAGACTGACAGTTTTGTCCTCTCAGGGTGATGGAAGTAAAAGGCCACCTTAATAATGTATAGGGAAGTTGTTAGAGCCGTCTGGCCTCATAACAATTCATGGTTGCCACTACTAAACTGAAGTCACGTTTCTCATTGTGGCAATCGAGTGAGACCAACCTAAAGCTTATGGGGAAAAAAACCCCAGTTCTTTGAACCATGCCCAAGATAATCTAAAATTGATACTTAAAGAGTCCTCTCAATTATCAGCTTTAAGGAAGTAATTACAAAGAGTTTTATTAATATGGCAAATACTGCTATTCTTAGCTAAAAATAAAAATCAGGGCTGGATCTGACTGTTGGAGAAATAAAATATTGCTATGGCTAGGAAATGTAGCAGGGATAATGGGTTAGGAATAGGCAGGAATATCCAGTACAAGCCATGATGCTGTCATATGCTTCATGATATCATCATACAGATTTTCTGAATTGGATAATTTGTGCAGAGATGGGATGACATGGTGTGATGTCACTCGTTGCTTCCTCCTCCTTGCTGTAGATCATAGAACAGGGCTGTCAAACTCGTGGCCCGTGGGCCAGATGTCTCACACACATTGGGCATGCCCACACCCGGTTTAGCAAAGGGGGGAAAAGTCACGATACGTCACGTGATGCTGTGGTCACAAGTTTGATACTCCTGTCATAGAATATATCAGAAGTTTAAGACTGAATCAAATTTAGCGGTTACTTAAAACAACCTGATTGTTGTCTTTTAGTGTTTACCCACAGATCCAATGAGAGTAGTTATACTTACTTCAGATTTCATATTGAGAGAGGGAGGAATATTTTTTTCACAACTCTGGACCAGGACAAACTTGGGTAGAATCCATCCAGTTGAAAATACTGGCAAGTTAGCATTCATTGTACAGATACGGCCATCCTGATATGAACTTTGGCGAGATGTAAAGCAGGTTTGTAGCAAAACGATGTGGACACCCCCCCTCCACACACACACACACACACACACACACACACACACACACACACTAATGAGTGGAAGATTAAATTCAGAGAAACGGGGTAGAGTCAAAGGAGTAACTCAACCTGTCAGCTAGCATAGAGCCGCAAGAAATATGAACGGACTGAGGGAGGAAAAGGCGTAGGGACCAGACTAGAAACCAAGATACCATGAGTTCCAGTCCTGTTTTGGGCATAAAGCCAGCTGGGGAACCTTGAATCAGTCACACTTCCTCAGCCATAGGGAGGAAACAATGGCAAACAATTTAATTAAAATAATTAAAATTAATTCACTGCATTTATAGAAAAAAGCCCATGATTTTACCATTAAGATTGAGGCTAGAAACCAGGAAACTCTGAATTCTAATCCTGCCTTAGGCACAAAGCTGGCTGGTGACCTTGGGCCAGTCACTCTTTCTGAGCCCTAGGAAGTAGACAATGGCAATCACTTGTGCAATTTTGCCAAGAAAACTGCAGGGACTTGTCCAGCTGGTCACCAGGAGTGAAAAACTCGCACTAAGGCACACATACACAAACTCACACACATTCAACCAGACAACTTCCTAGGCTGTAAAAAATATTTACAGCAGGGATGGGAGTCTCCGCATTTGGCTGAACTACATGTCCCAGCATTCTTTAGCAGTGCCTGAGTTGCAGTTCAGGAAAATCTGGAAACCAAATGTTTTTCAGCTTGACTGAGAGGGAAAGTAATTTTAAAGAATGAGCCCTCATTGCAGAAATCAAGAAATAGTTTTAGCTTTGTTTTAACTATGATAGTTATTGAGAATCTGGAAAATATCCAGATTTTATCCCAGCAGCAACCCTTGGTCATAACTGTCTCTCAAGTCCTTTCACCAAAAGCAGAGTTCTATTTATTGTTGAGAGTTTCATTATTAAAATGGACATCAGTGCCATACAGAATAAATCATGGTTATAAACGGGAGATTGTTCTGACGTACAGAAATGGAGCAGTTCTCCCTAACTTTTTGCTTTCACGGTCTAAGAATAACAAATGAACTGTGTTTTAATAATAAAAATTCAAGGACTTTATTAGCATTTCAATATCTTTGCTTTATATCTTTCATTTTACAATTAATGCTGACAGACAAATACAGTAATCATGCCTATTTTAATTTTCACGGCTGCTCTATGGAGGATTTTAAGCAGACTATTTAAAAATTTGAATAACCCTTGATTTCTGAGTAAATTTTCAAGCCTAAATGGGCCTCCTTTACAATTAAGAGTACATAATTATAGCATATCCAATAGAAGCAAATTGGATTGTTTTTCATTTTATTAAGAGTATTAGCAGTGCTTTACAAAGATCAAAGGTCAGATTGCTGGGAATTAACATCTTCTTGAGGACAAAGTTTGAGATACAGCTACTTGCTCATGTTTCATTTAGTAGGTTTTCCCATAGCCCAGTACATGTTTAGCTATGCTCTATTAAATTGTTCTAGATAGCTTACCTTTCCTATGTGAAAAGCCACTTTAATTTGTTATTCTTTCCATACTATATGTAGGAGACGAGCAGGCTGAGCTGGAAGGCAGTGTTAAGCATGTCATCAGTCTGGAATCATTCTGCAGCCACAAGAAACCCAAGTCCAACACCCATGAATTCCTTAGCTACTGCCAATTCAGTTTTGACCGTTAGTTGAGCAGATTCTTGTGTATAGATAGCAATAATAAACGCTTCAGTGCTTTGAACTCAGCGAAAGTCCTAATTCTTTGTGCCTGACACTGTATGCTAGTATGCTACAGTATGGATGAGGAAAAACTAGTGATTGTGCTAGACTATTTTCATTTTAATGTGGAGAAAAGCAAAGTTTTACATTTAGGTAGGAAAAATCAAAGGTATAAGTACGGATTAGGTGAGACCTACCTCAGAAACAGTAACTGTGAGAGGGACCTTGGAGTCCTAGTGGATGATCACTTGAATATGAGCCAGCAGTGTGCAGCAGCTAATACAATCCTGGGTTGTATAAACACAAGCATAGACTCACGATCACGTGAAGTGCTAGTACCACTTTATAAAACCCTAGTAAGACCACACCTGGAATATTGCAACCAATTTTGGTCACCGTACTGCAAAAAAGATGTTGAGACCTTGGAAAAAGTTAAGAGAAGAGCCCTGGAGACTAAAACATACGAAGAACGGCTGCAGGATTTGGGTTTTGCTAGTCTAAAGAAAAGAAGAATTAGGCGTGACATGATAGCAGTATTCCAGTATTTGAAGGACTGCCACAAAGAAGAGCGGGTCAAATTATTCTACAAAGCCCCAGAGGGCAGGACAAGAAACACTGGTTGGAAACAGGGGTGGGTTCTACTTACCTTTACTACCAGTTCGCATTGCGCCCGCATGTGCAGATCACTTACGATGATGTCCAGGTCAGTGGGCGGAGCCTCCTGCTGGTTTTACTACCGGTTCTTGCGAACCAGTCTGAACCGGGGGCAACCCACCACTGGTTGGAAACTAACCAAAGAGAGGAGCAACCTGGAATTAAGGAGAAACTTCCTAACGGTGAGGACAATTAACCAGTGGAATAATTTGCCTTCAGAAATCGTGGGCGCTCCATCCCTGGAGGTTTTTAAGAAGAGACCAAACAGTCACTTATCTGAAATGGTATAGGATCTCCTGCTTGAGCAGGGTCTGGACTAGAAGACCTCCAAGGTCACTTCCAGCTCTATTCTATTCTATTAGTTTATCACCAATGAATTGTCTATGAGAACTACCTTATATGATGTCCCAGGGCCATTGATTTTAATGTTATATGTGTTAAGGCTCAGCCATCAGCAGCACCAGTGACCTTATTCTGATCTTGGTATTTAAGCTGGTCTTGGTTATCCTTGGCAGAGGCAGTACCAAGGAATTCCAGAGCCATTTATTAGATAGACAAAGCATCCTGGGAGCCAATGAATAAAAATCTTGAAAGAAGGCAATAGCAACCACCCTCCCCTGGGAAGAAATCCTGCTAAGAAACCCAAATCAATGTAGACCCCAAGAGTCAAATTTGACTTGTGTCTTTTCTTTACTGTTCCCAGCAGTTATTTTATTCTTAGGATTTGAACATATTGCCTAATGAACTTTCTAAGATTTTCCTAGTAATAATAGTCTCTTTATGTTCTAAAAAACAAAGAGAAAATGATGAAAATACTTATAGAGTTTCATCCTTTAATTAGTAGGGAATATTGCCTTTCCCAAGACCGATATGGCACACATTTACAAGAACTCTTCCTTAACAACTGCAATATTACTTTTCCCATTTCTCAATAACCTTATCTTGGCTTGATATAACCATAATTCCTGAGAGTCAGATTTCAAAGTTTTGGTATATAATCCCCCATTATATTAAGAGCCTTAAAGTGGGCAATTTTTGCCAGAAACTGGAAGTAAATGCTGGAATCAGGCAGAAAACATTGCAAATTGTGTCATAAAGATGAGCTAGTTGCCAATCACCCAAAATGCGTTCCCATGCCTGCAGTGTTTGTGTCTGTGTGCATGAGTGGCCATCATAACTTCAAAAACAAGACAGAAGTAACTCAGGGAAGGTCAATCATAACTTTAAACACTTGCTAAATGAACGGTGATAAGTCAAGGAATACTGTAGATAGATAGATGGAGACCATGTTTAGCAGACTAGTAACAGATATAATTTTTTCAATGTTCTCAACACTGTGATTGAGTCTTTTGGTAGTGAATTGAACCTGGACTTGTATACAATCATATTGTCTGCTCTTGCCGCTATGTTAGTATGAAACTGATTCCAAGGCTGAAGGTTCACCTGTCCAAAAATAGGCTGCAATTAATTATTTTATTAGTTAGAGATAAGCATCAATGAGGCATTTCATTACCCAAACTAGATAACATAATCAGTACTAGTCAATGATGTCAAACAACCAAGGACCCCTCATTTCAACCATTTCAACCTTTATTGATGAGCATCAATCTGGTTCATGATCAAAGATTGGAGCACAAAAACAATACATATATATGTGTGTGTGTGTGTGTGTGTATATGTATGTATGTATGTATGTATGTATGTATGTATGTGTATATGTATATATATATATGTATATGTATATGTATGTATATGTATATATATAGTTTCAATTAATGAGAATTAATTTACACATTTAGAATAGGAATTATACAATGAAATTAAACGTAACCGAAGTAATCGTCTATTGCCGTGGCTTATTCTGCATCCTGAAAATGGCAATGCTGCTGATTCCATCTTGGTTAGTATGTGACAGCAGCACTTAGTTTAAAACCCATCTGCTGTGCTGGGACTCACTGGATGATAGGTGCGAGATGGCATTTTCAAGAGTCTGTAATAATCACCCTAAAGGAACACATGCTGAACTGTCTCTAGCTCTTCACAGTCACATGGGACTGCAACACTCCTGTCATTCCAAGGTTATTCCTGATTATTATTATTCCAGTCAGGGAGTTCTATATCATAGAACTCAATTCTATATCTTCCAGCCTTTGGAAGATACAGGTAGTCCTTGACATACTGCCATAATGGAAGCTGTCCATTACAGTGGTTTGTAATGATGATTGCAAAATACGTCAGTTGTATTATTTGTGGTGGTTGTTTAATGAACATAGCGGTTGTTAAGTGAGCCAATTGTTCACTACGGTCATGATTTTGCCGAAAACTAGAAGTCCTGATTTTCAGCAAAACCATCACAAAACGTCATCATGTCACTGTAGGATGTGGCAAAACAGCCGTAAATGTAGCCATGTAGTCAATTACCCCAAATTCAGTCACATGACCACAGAGGGGACCGGATTGTGGGAAGTTCAAAATTTGTGCCATACGTTTCCTTTTTTTTGGATGGGTTGTAACTTCCAATGGTCACTAAGCAACCAATTGTAAGTCGAGGACCAGCTGTGATCTTTTTTTAAGCTGATCAAAGTCAGCAGAAATAAGATGGTTTTTGGATAACCCAATGGTGTTTGATTTATTTCCTATCATTAGAGCTTATAACAAAGCATAATCATGATCATAGTGATAATCGTGGGAATAGCTGGACATTCAACCTGAATGTCAATGCTATCCTCCAGGCTCTACATTGTTTCTGGGTATCCTTATTTTGAGTCCAAGGGTTGCATTGGGACACAAGACAGAGGCCACAATCAGTGGAGACTGTTTCCTCTCTCCAGCCCCATCGTTCTTGAATGGAGCACAGAGTTTTAATTCCTGTCTAAAGGGCAGCGCGACACATCCTGATTCAAAAAGATTCCAGGAACTAAAGAATAACGATAGTCACCTGTTAGATTTTAGAAAAACATCAGACATGTTATCCAGACAAGTGATTTCTTTTGTTAAACCTTCTTTAAAAGAAGCAACAAAAGTACCAAAGAGTCAAAAGCTGATTCAGGAGAATGGCGTTTTTTCAACGTTGGCAACCTTAAGACTTCAACTCCCAGAATTCCCCAGCCAAGATGAGATGAAATCTACGCATTTTAAAGTTGCCAAGGTTTTGCCTTAGATTTCGCCTGTTCCTCCTTCTCTCTTTGCCTGTTACAGGAAAAAAAAAAAATCTAAAAAGCTGACTTGCTGGCTTGTTCAGTATCTTATTAAGTCTTGGGCAACACGGAAAATGTTTCTCTCTTTTTCTTTTCTCTTTTCCAGGCAATAGCGTAATGTTTAGAGATTCTAGAAAGTCTTTAAACTACAAACTCTAGATTCCACCTTAAAAATGTTCCATACTGTACATTGCATAGCCTGGGGTGCGCTGACTAGCTGCCAAATATCTTTCAGAGAGTGATTTATGATATATGATAGTTCCTCAGCCCAAGTGGCGACCGTTTAGTTGAAACCTGAGAAAGAAGGGGCCTTGTACTCTGCAAGCTATGATGACAACTTTCTCTTTGGTTTGCTGGTGCAACACAGAGTACAAATCACGGCACATTTTACAATACTAAAATTTGTGTAAAGAACAGGACGCTGTTAAGCTAGCAAAAGGACTTTTAATTTGGTCTGCTTTTTTTTTTTAACTTCAGTTTTTCTAAATGCTGTAAGATAGGGCTCCCACATCTGGATGGCCACTAGATGGCAGCAAAGAGAATCAGAAAAGTAACCCTTTGTTGCCACCTCATGGTCTTTTGCATTTTTGCAGATATAATAGTCCTATTGGAAGAGATGTAGGCTTTCATTGTTTCTGTTAATCAGTATTTCTACTGAAACGTAAGCATAACAGACATTTCTGAAAAGGAAAACATCTCCTCCTTTTTCTCATTATTTTCTCTTTCAGCAGCAGCGTGAACATATTTTGACGGTGACATGCACCTTTGAATTTAACATTAGCACATGATTTCCTTTCAGCAATGGTCTCGCAAGTAGATTTTTGTTTTCTCTCAGCTTTCCGGCCTTGCCTGTTTTGTGTTGTTCTGTGAAGCAATTTGCTCTGCAGTGGGGAAGTGCTTCTCCCATATGGCTTTCAGGAAATGCAGTAAATCATGCTGCTTGGTAGAACAATATGGATGGTGACCCCCAAGGTTTAGACTAGAGGAAGAAAATCTCCTGAGGGCTTATCATATAGGCACAAAACACGGACTTTAAAAAAAAAATATTCCAAAGGAAGCGCATAGGACTGTAATTATCCCAGTTTATTATGGTCCAAATATTTAGTACGGGGGGGAAATTATAAAGTTGGATGGGCTTTCTGGCATTATGAACAGTATACACATATTTCTTATTAATTATCAAATGATTTAGGCCAGGAAGATTTCTGTAGATCGTCTTTTTAAAACCAGTGTGTAATCTGTACAGGAGAAGTGAGGGAAATGTGAACTTCATCTTCTGTTTGGTCAAGCTTAGTTAACACCTCTCTCTTTCTCATTTGTTTTTCCCCCAAATGTTATTTAAATCAAGCGAAATATGCATATGTGTATGATTCATATTCTCATTCTTTTGTGCCTTAATCAATGAGAGGAAAAATCTACCGCTGTACAGAGCTAAAACTACCCGCATTATGCCTATTTGTATTCAGACATGTTTTCTTTTAAAGCTCCCTTTTTATTTCATGATTTCTATGCAACCCGTCTTTATTTGCATTGGGAACATAAATTGCTCATGAAACCAGGGAGGGAATCTTTAAGACAACAAAGAACATTTTTAAAAAAAAAAACACTAAAAGTTCGTTTCCAGCTGCTTATGCTTAACAAAAACATCCTGAAAATGTTTAGGTATCTTAAGGTGGCATTCCTGTTCCCACTTATCTTCACTTCACTAAAATAATAAGTCCTCTGAATAGCTATGGAGGGGGCTGCGCTGAAAGATAGAGAAAAGGAAACTATCTAACTGAGATTAGGGGGCAGTGCTTTGTAAAAATTTAACCCGCTTATGATTTTGAATCTTCTTTATTTGGGAATGAGGGAGAGGCAATATCCACTGTTCAATAGTTTTGGATCATCTGGGGGTTTTTTGGGGGGGGAAGGTTGCTAGGACCAAGGAGGGAAGCGATGGTGGCAGAGCTGTCAAAGGAGGAAGGGCTCAAAACAGCTAAAATGGGGGTGGTGACCATGCAATTGAAGCTCCGCCTCTTTTCTACATGACTTTTCTGCATTACTTATTTATAAGTAGTCCTCAAATTATGACCGTAATCAAATCACAAATCATAAGACATCCTAGTGATTAAGCAGGGCACCCTGTGACCAGCCTCGATTTTTGCAGTGGTCTTGTTAAGAGAATCGCCATTAAGTGAACATGGCTGTCGTTAGGTGAATGCATTGTCCCCAATGGGCGTTTTTTGGGCTGGAAATCGGAAGTAAATGCTGTTTTCCAGCAAAAAGCATAATAAATCATGGATATGTAACCGCAAGATGCTACAAACAGCCATAAATGTGGGCTAGTTATCGAGCACCCAGAATGCAATTATGTGATTGGGGTGGGCATGCGGGTGTGCAGATGGCCATCCGAACATTGAATCTGGCTTATAAGTAGACCTGAGGAAGTCCTTTGCATCTTCGAACAGTCACTAAGTCAGGGATAACCTGCACTTACTTACTTACTTACTTACTTACTTACTTACTTACTTACTTACTTACTTACCGTATATACTTGCATATAAGCTGACCCGAATATAAGCCGAGGCACCTAATTTTACCACAAGAAACTGGGAAAACTTATTGACTCAAGTATAAGCCTAGGGTGGGAAATGCAGCAGCTACTGGTAAATTTCAAAAATAAAAATACAGCACACAGCACACAGAAGCAAGGAGGTTCTTGCCCAGTACAGCACGGACAACACAGAGGCTGCCAGCGTGCAGGAGAAAAGAAGAACTGTGATATCAACAGTTATCGGACCACTCACAGAGGCTGCAGGTGCCCGCAGATGAGCGGGAGAGCCCGGAGAACACCCACACTGCACGGGAGAACAGGTAAGTAGGACCCTCATTCGAGTATAAGCCGAGGGGGGCTTTTTCAGCATAAAAAATGTGCTGAAAAACTCGGCTTATACACGAGTATATATGGTACTTACTTACTTTCTACATGAGTGGGATGTGTTGTTGCTAGTTTGGTTATCCTGGTTAGGCCCATATATAAGAGACTGTAGGCTTTCTTGTAATAGTAATATTTATTTCTTTTCTTTCTCAGGAACACAATTAGACAAGCACTAATCTGGGAGGAACAAGAACTTATATACAGAGAAGGCGGGGCTAATGGTAAGTACTAACCAATGGTAAGTGACACAATGACATCACATAATGACATATAAACAAGCACACATATTTACAGATATCAGGTTAGGTATTTTCATCTGTAACAAATCCCCCTCTAAAATACCTAACTAATGGTGGGTTATTAAGATTATATATGCACATCAAGTTTGGAAGTCAAATACATATGTTGTTTGGTGGGCAATGGCTTAGTGAGGATATCAGCAATTTGTTCACTAGTATCGCAATGGACAGCTTTAATAAATCCTATACTTGACAGTTGTCTTACATGTTTATATTTTATATCGATATGTCGAGATCGTTGACCTATTGCTTCGGAAGCTGATATATCAATTGCTGCCTTATTGTCCTCATTGATAATAATTGGATAAACAGGTTCATCCCACACATTGGTTAACAAGTCATCGAACCAAGTTAGATTGTTGACCGCTTTGGATAAACAAACATATTCGGCTTCCGCTGTGGAAGTGGCAATTAAATTCTGTTTGCCTGTGTACCAGTGCACCGCACAGCCATTTATAAGAAAAACATATCCAGAAGTACTTTTTCTGGTTTTTGAATCAGTAGCCCAATCAGCATCAGCGTAGCAGGTCAAAGTTGGTTTTTCAGAAATGAATGGTTCTAAGAATAAGCACATATCAATGCTAGACTTTAGATATTTTAGAATCCTCTTAATTCCTTCCCAGTGGTATGAGTTAGGATTGCTTACATGTCTTGACAACAAATTTACAGCAAGGGTGATATCAGGCCTGGTCCAATTAGATATGTATAATAAGGACCCAATAATTGATCGATATAACGTGTTATCCTTGAATGGTTCGTACTCATTATACACATTCCTATAAAAATCAGTTGACATAGGAGTATCACAAATTTTTGAATTAATTAAGTTACATTTTTGTATGAGTTCCATAATCTTGTCTTTCTGAGATAATTTGAACCCCTTATCTGTTTTGTCAATTTGGACTCCTAGATACTTATTTACCTTTCCTAATATTTTTAAGTTGAAATTTTTGCCTAGTTGTTCAGCGAAATTATCACATTTAATTTTGTCGTGTCCAAAATACAATATATCATCAACATAAATCAAAACATATTCAATAGAATCATTATTTTTTTTTGTGAAAAAACAAAAATCAGATGAAGTAGCTACAAAACCCATATTTTTAAGTATCTTTGATAAGCACTCATACCACCGCTTACCGGACTGTTTTAGTCCATAAAGGCTCTTGTTTAATAGCCAAATTTCTCCCTTTTTTGTATCCTTTCCTGGGGGTGCTTTCACATAAATTTCTTTATCTAGATCAGCGTGCAGATAGGCTGTCTGCACGTCAAATTGATATACTTCCAGATTTAAGATAGAAGCTAACACTAGTGCTGTTTTCACGCTTTCTGATCTAACGGTTGGGGAGTAAGTGTCTTCATAGTCATCCGGAAATCTTTGGGCAAAGCCTTGAGCCACCAACCTGGCTTTGTATAGGAATTTACCATCCTCTAGCTCCTTGATTTTATAGATCCACCTAGTGCCAATAGGGGATTTCTCAGTGGGCAGGTCTGTTGGTGTATATACATTTAGTTCTCTCAAACTGTCCATCTCTTTTTTCATTGCTTCCTCCCACTTACTTTTTTCTTCTAGGGGTAGCTTAAGTATGTCATCATATGTGTTAGGAGTCAGGTGTTTAGCTTGGATAGACAGTACGTAATCATCTAATCTTTTAGGAATTATGCCCCTATTGGATCTAATGGGCCTATTCTGGGGATGTTCATCGCTATGCATATACTTAGCTTCTTTTTCGGTTAATTGATCTACTTTCAAAGTGGGGTGTCCTTTTTTCCATTCATCATTAACTATTACTGGGCATTTGATTCTGTTAGTAGATGTGGATTTGGGGTTCGTATCTGATGTGTGATGTTTTGCGTGCGTGTGTGTAATATTTTTTGATTCTGGGTAAATTTCATTGAGATGTAATTTTGACCAGTTCATGTGTTCATGAAACACGGCAGATCTGGATACAATGAAGTGATTATTTTTATCAATGAAGCGATATCCCTTGGTTCCTGATTCGTACCCCATAAATATCAGTCTTTTGGATACTTTCTCTCCTTTGCGCCTTAACTGTGAGGGCACATATACATCAGCAGATACACCAAATACGTGTAAATGCCCAATTTTTGGTTTCCTTCCATACATGAGTTCGTATGGGGTCTTATTGATTGTACTGGACCATAAGCGATTTATAGTGTAATTGGAATAATTAAGGGCTTCAGCCCAGAATGACTGGTTTAAACCAGCATCATCTAACACACATTTAACCATGGTTTGTAGCAAACCATTCTTCCTTTCAGAGACTCCATTTTGGAATGGGGAAAATGGACAAGATTTAAAGTGCAATATTCCTTGTGATTTTAGCCAAATTGAAAATTCGTTGGATAGGAATTCCGACCCCCTGTCAGTCATTATTTGTTTGATTTTGGTATTGTGTTGTGTTTCTACCATTTTAAAGAACTCCTTAAATTTTTTGAAAACCTCACTTTTGTGGTTAAGGGTGTATACAAAACCAAATCTACTATAGTCATCGACTATGGTCAGGAAGTATCTTTTTTTGTATTTAATTGAAGGTTTTAATGGGCCTACTACATCCATATGAATTAGTTGAAAGGTTGATTGTGTGGTGCGAGTGGCTTTTTTGGGTTTTGGCTTGTTTTTAATTTTGGAAGAATTGCACACAGAGCATTCTAAGTAATTTTTACAGTTCTTTATCTTTAAATCTTCGGAACACTCTAACATTTTTCGTATGACTGGAAAGCTCGCGTGTCCTAGCTTTCTGTGGAGTAAGTGACTACAATTATCGTGAATAGGTTTTCCATTGTTTAAATTTTCAGACATATTAGTATCAGTGTTTGATGCATTCTTATCATTATTTTCATCATGGCTATCTGAATTTGGTTTTTCGTTTCTTAATTGATAGTTTGCATAGACTAGTTCGTTATCTTGTGGCAGTAGGTATGTTAGTCCATCATTTGTAAATAGTTTACCTATGTTTCTGTTGTTCTTAGTCATGAATACCTTTCCACCTCTGAAAGTGGTTTCTATTGCATTGTCTATGCTTAACTTTAGGGTTGCCAATATGTTATTTGGAATTTCGGGCACAAATAGTACCCCCTCTATTTTTCCTATACCTTTTATATGCGTGTCTCCTATTCCTCTCACTAGGACTCTATTTTGGTTTGCTACTTTAATATAATATTTCTTTTCAGTGAAGTTACTTAATATTTCTCTATTATGAGTTGTATGGCATGTGGCTCCTGAATCTATGAGCCAGGTGTTGAGTGAATCAGATATCAAAGTGTTATTATTTCTTATTCCATATAGTGATCCTTTCTTATTTTCTCTAGGGTTATTTCTGTAAGTTTGTCTTTCTCTAGAGTGTGGTGATTCTCTTCTCTTATACCTGTAATCTGGGGAGGTTCTGTCTAAAAAGTGTATTCTTCTATCCTTGTGTTTATATGAGTCACTGTATCCTATATTCTTGGGGCAGTCTCTACTCTGATGTCTTTCAGATCCACATGTGAGACATTCATGTGGGTATCTGTCTCTGGCCCTGAAATCAGTCCTTCTTTGATTTCTACCTTCTCTTTGTTGTGTATATCGCTCTCTTCTAAGTCTATCTTCAGTAATAAGCTTATTGGTAAGGTTTTCTAAAGTAATTTGCTCTATACTTAGGTTATCTATTAGTGTAATGTAGTTATCCCAGCTGTGATCTAGTGAGTTAATTATAATGCTTTTCATGGTGTTGTCAGAAATGGTTTCTCCCCTTTGAATAAGGTCTGCTCTTACAGCGTTTAAATTCAAGATATGCTCACTCATGGATGTATCATGTTTTAGTTTGGCAGAATAGAATTCCCTAGAGATTTTTGTGGTAGTGGCTACATTTTTGCTATAGAACAGTCTGAATAATTTTTGATATACTTCAAATACAGTTAAATTATGCTCTATACTGGGGAGTATACTTGGGGAAATAGAAACAATTAACATATAGTATGCTTTGTGGTGGAGGCAGTCTATTTCATAGGTCCAAGGCTTATTTGGTGGGTTATCAATAAAAAATAAAACATTTTCTTTCATATATACAATCTGTAAACACTGATCCCATTCCATTAAGTTACTTCCATCTAATTTCAATTTTATAAAGTCTGGAGGTATTGTCCCTGAGTGTAGTGAGGTGTTATTCATGTTTAGTAGCTGTCCATGATTTAAGACCTCAGCATACTCACAATAAGGCCTGGGTATGGTAGATGTATGTCTGTATTTACTTATCTCTATGTTGCGCTGACTTGTATTTATGTTTCCTTCTTCTTTCTTTGCAGGCTCGTTCTGGGCATGCTCAGTCCTCATTTTTCTCCAGCAGTCGATGAGGGAGGTTCCTGTGTCTGCAGCTCCTGGGGTGAAGTCCCAGACGACCTTCTGTTGCTCTGCTTTGTTTCCGGAGGGCCTCTGGTGACTGAAGAATGCCTGGGGTGCTGCTCTGCTCATCGGGGAGTCTTCTCTGAGGTCGTCAGTAAGTGGAGCTTGAGGCGGGCCGCCATTGCCAATGGAGCCGGGTTGTTCAGGGAGCTGCTCTTCAGTAGGTAAGTATGATTGCCAGCTTGTCTTTCTTCGGGTGGCTAGGCCTTTCTTTAGACAGTCTATTTCTTTTTGGCCTTTGGTAGATGGTAGTTTAGAATTTTCTATTTCATTTTCTGGTTGTTTGTTTGGTATTGTTAGTTTAGTCCCGAGTGCTGCAGTTAGCACCTGTATAGCATTGTCTATTTCTACTTCAGTAGGTTGAGCTTTGTTTTGTTTAAATAATTGTTTTTTATTTGTTTTTGGACTCGGGTAATCATCTTCTTGGTAGGTTTTGTTTTTTATTTCGTAGTTTGAGGTTTGGAATTCTTTTAGTAATTGGTCAGGCATTTTAGAGGTATTAGGTGGGTAAGATGGCTGCCATGAAAAAGGCGGGAAGCTGTCGCCATCTTTGGTGTCATTTTTGAAGTCAGGGGTTGAATTTCTTACCTTGCAGTTTTCTTGTTTGTTATTTTCGTTATCTGCTGCTGTTCCGTGGTCGTTTATTATGCTGCGGATTTTCACAAGCAGATTTGATTCAGCTGTAGTTGTTTCTATTAATTCTAGTATTTTTCTTTTTACCTCATCTTCTTTGTTTGGTGTTAGCAGTTCATTTTCTTGTAATTGCGTTTGTTTCTTAATATTTTCAAGTGGTGTATATTTGTCAGGAGTTAGTTGAGCTGCCATTCTTTTCGTTATGTATCTGGTGGCAGGTCTTCTTTTGTCGTTATGTGAGTCTTGCATCTTTATGTTCGGTTGGGCCTACCAAACCATCCTCTTGCTACCAATTTGTTGCTAGTTTGGTTATCCTGGTTAGGCCCATATATAAGAGACTGTAGGCTTTCTTGTAATAGTAATATTTATTTCTTTTCTTTCTCAGGAACACAATTAGACAAGCACTAATCTGGGAGGAACAAGAACTTATATACAGAGAAGGCGGGGCTAATGGTAAGTACTAACCAATGGTAAGTGACACAATGACATCACATAATGACATATAAACAAGCACACATATTTACAGATATCAGGTTAGGTATTTTCATCTGTAACATGTGTCAGTCCCATAACAAAGGGACAGGGCTTTGATTGCAGTCAGGAGTGTTACCTTGATCTTCCTCCTTCTCCTCCTCCACCCCCGCAATGCAGATGAGACTTTTTGGCTTACAAAGCAGGTTCTGGATCTTGTCAATCTTTTCTTGTGTGTTTTTAAAATTTGGCACTGGAAGAGGCTCTGAAAGGGGGTGAGATTTTCTTTTTTTAAAAAAAGTGGTCTGCAGGTGATCAGCCGATCCCATGTTGTGTTTCATTGCCTTTGAGTTTGCCTGCTTCTTGGAACGAAGCTCTGTGTGTATGGGGTTGCCTCAGCACTCCAGTTGCCTTTATTAAAATGCAGTTAAAATAGGTCTGATAAAATGTTATTGTGTGTTACCCTCACTGGCACCCAGGGGTGGGTTCTACTTACCTTTACTACTGGTTTGCAGCGGGGCTGCACGCACGCACGTGCTTTGCTCGTGCGTGCGCTCTTCTGCGCAAGTGTAAAAGCTTCTGCACATGCGCAGAAGCATTTTTATGACGTTGGGGTCAGTGGGCGGAGCCTCCCGCTGGTTTTACTACCAGTTCTATAGAACTGGTGCGAACCGGGGGCAAACCACCACTGCTAGCACCCCAAAGCTTGGTATCTCAGAGAAATGTGTATACAGTGTCATTGTTAGGACATGACTTACGCTTTTGTAGTATTTTTTTTATATCCTTTTGTTTTTTTAATACTGAAAGCCATTCTGTGGTATGAGTTACTCTGTCGTAAGATGAGTGGCCAATTAATTGGATGGATGGATGGATGGATGGATGGATGGATGAAGGGAGGAAGGAATCGGTGGGTTTCCCCTGGTTGGACCAGTTCTATAGAACCGGTAGTAAAACCAGTGGGAGGCTCCTCCCACTGACCCTGATGTCATCAGAAGCGATCTGTACATGTGCAGAAGCTTCTGTGCATGTGCAGAAGCTTCTGTGCATGCACAGAAGCAAGGCGCGCGATCCTGTTGTGAACCGGTAGTAAAGGTAAGTAGAACCCACCCCTGGAAGGAATATATGTTGCCCCATACAATGTAAATACCTCTCTTATCCATGCCAACCCACAGTGCTTTAGGGTTAGCTCAGCCCTAATAATACTTAGTGATTTTGGGTTTCAGGGCCCTGCTGGAACCAGTGATCTTCCATCTTTAGTTCTGGATGGGGTGTGCAGTTTGGAGGAGGGACCTCTTGGGTTCATGGCTCCTGTATGAGCAATAGCAATACATCCTACACCACCCTGCCTTCCTCCATCCAGATGTACATTGTGCAATTTCCTGGACCGGGAAACACTGCACACCAACTCTTAGGTCTCAAATACCTCCTAAATAGATTAACTGCAACTGTGTCATCATACACAATTGTGAGCAGGCTTTGGAATGGGCTAAGTTATTTATGGGACCATCTTTTCCCAGTTCTTTCTACGCATCTCCATTAGGTCTGTCATGAGAGCAGGGGTCAGGCTGGCTGGGGAATTCTGAGAGTTGAAGTCCACAAGTCTTAAAGTCTAGTTTGAAAAACCCTGCATTACAGGAATGCTTCAGTTCCCATCAATTAAAGCAATTTCTAAGAATATCAAAAGGTGGGCCTTTCTTGTCACATCATCTGCCTTTTGGAACATACTTCCCACCTCCCCCAGATGTTCTCAACTTACAACCATTCGTTTACTGACCATTCAAAAGTACAGCACTTGAAAAAAGTGACTTGTGACCATTTTTCACATTTATGACCATTTTGCAGCATCCCCACGGTAATGCGATGAAAATTTGGACACTTGGCAACTGATGCGTATTTAGGATGTTTGCAGTGTTCTTTTGCAACTTTCTGACAAGCAAAGACAATGGGGAAGCCAGAGTCACGTAACAGCTGTCCTGCTAATTAAAGCTGCAGCGATTCACTTAACAGCTGTGGCAATTCGTGAAAACTCACTTAACTGTCTTGCTTAGCAACAGAAATTTTGGGCTCAATTGTGGTCGTAAGCCGAGGACTACCTGAACACTATTAGTGGAACCCAATGAGATGTTGCCATTTCACTGTTCATTAGATTTGCTTTTGGTTGCCATTATAGTTTTTTTTAAATTTATTTTCATACTTATTTTATATTGGGCTTGTGTTTGAAGCTAGCCATCCAGAATCACAAAGAAGATGGGTAGCTATGTAAATCAACAAATTAAGAAGAAATATGTGCAGAGATGTCATTGTCATCAATGTCCTGCTTGCTCACCGCAGACATTTTTGATCTTTGATCTTGATATCCTACAAGGAACATAAACCACCATTGAGAAAATGTGGGCAACTTTGGTAGCTAAATTTGTGGTGACTTGTGGAAGTTTGTGGACACTACAAGGCAAATCGAATCAGAAACCTTCCTCATAAAAACGAGGCAATCTTAGGACAGAGTTGTCCAACCTTGGCAACTTTTAAGACCTGTGAACTTCAATTCCCAGAACTCCCCAGCCATCTAAAGTTGCCAAGGCTGGACACTCCCTCCCCCACCCCCGCACCTTAGAATTTCTGTTCCAGAAGTACAAAGTTTCAGGGACTTTGATAAGCTATCGCCATTTTACGATAAACCTGGCTGCTATTCAAGGCCCCTAAATAACCTTCCTAGCAATTTTCTGATGGACACTGAGCACAATCAAAAGTAAAACATGCTGAGCAATTAGCTCTAGCAAACATCCTGTGGAAGAAACCTAGCACTCTGTGTTCCAGGATGATTGACAGGAAACCGTTTGTTTGGGGAAGGGGAAGATGGACATTAGAAAAGCCATACTTTTCTTTGTCAAAACAATGGCGGGCAGAAAAATCACAGTAGTTATTTAATCAGGCCTGGGGATGGAATGGGGGAGGTGTTCTTCTGCGCAAACTGCATGCATACACACACACACACACACACACACACAGAGAGAGAGAGAGAGAGAGAGAGAGGCTTTTGCTGAAGTGGCAGAAAATAAAATTGGGCTATAACTGCTAGCAACACCAAGCATTTTAGCAGACATGAGGGACATTGTCCTAGTAAAAGCCATCATGGACTCAGCTGGAAATAGACACCTTTTACCACCAGTTGTCTTGGGTGTGTTGAAACCTCACGCAAATCAAAATCCGAAATCTTCTACTTTAGCCATGGATATCCAACCTTTTTTTTTTTTGCCTGGGCTACATGGAGTGGAGAAATTGTCTTGGGCCGCATACAAAATATGGAATATATATAAATAATAAACTTTATCTTTTTAAAATGATCTTACTAGCTTTCTAGGGCCTCATGATGCCTGCGGGCCACAGATTACACAGGTCTGATTTAAGCAGTGAGGCAGCTACTTGCAGGGCCTATGTTAGATTCCTTGTGCAAGCGATTAGTGTGTAAAGCTCTCTCACTACAGGATTTTGGCAGCTTTAGACATTTTAGAGGGAATGTTGCAAATAGTAACGCTTGTGTCACCAATGCCTAATGCCAACAGGACTATTTGGCGGGTAGGGATGTCTGCAGGGTATGACAATGCGAAGTCAAGATAGGAGCTGTTATGGTGCAGTTGAAGGTCTGCCCACATCTATGTGCTTAAAACATGTGTAGTACACATCAAAACCAAAGCAGAGTTTTGATTTCACCGTCATGGCCACTATCTTAACATGTTGAACCATATCGTGTGTACAGTATCCCGTGAATGATAATATAGACCAAACCAACTACAAGTAGTCTTTTTGTACCACTGTAATGGGGCCTGCCCATTATGGTCACAAGTCATTATGGTTGTTAACCAAGGTGCCCAGGTGATCACCTGGCTTAATGACCCCCAAAACTGCTCCCCCCCAATGTGGTCATTAAGCAAAACATGGGGTGCCTCAGGGTTAGGGGAGACCCTGGGAGGCCTAGACCAGGGCCACACTCAATTTCCCCAGGTCCTCCAAAAGCTCCCTCATCCTTAGAGTCACCCCATGCTCTGCTTCCTGTCCCTTGGGCTCCTCACAGGCTGTAATGTTGAAACTGGTTTGTAAATAACTTTTGGTAGTAGGGCTGTTGTAACTTCAACCAGGCAATACAAGGACTAACTACAGAAACAGTTAAGTGCCCACAACTGTGGCCTTTTGAATCTAGTCACACTTTGCTTCTTTTTATATCCCACACCAGCTGCTATTGTAAACTGTGGGTGCCACAATGCAAAAGTGCACATATATGAAACTGGTGTTCATTGTTTCATGCTATGGAAACTTTCACATTCATTTTGTATGCTGTAACATGGTTTTATTTTGACATGCCATACTAATTATCATCTGGCTGTTCCCTGCATAACTAGTGCCTATTGTAAACATGCATAGATGCATATTATACAATGTTATTTCTTGTTATGGTGGGTCCTGTCACTCTCTTATTTGTGTAATAAAAATGCTCTTTCTCAGATGACTTAGAAAGCTAAATTAACTTCTGCAAAAAATAACTATATGTATATTCATCTGCATCGAACAATAGTTCTATCTGAACATTGTTTATTTTTTTAACTTACCTTCAGCTGAAGGTATTGAATATTGCTAATACATCCAATAAGGACAAAATGACTAATCACTGAAGACCATCGGTGGCATACAGGCTCCAAAACCCAAAATTCATCTGTTGGACTGAGGTAGTAAAAACATGGAGAGCTGCTAGTGTTTGGCCAAGATTTATGAGATTTGTATTGAAGACATATATACAAGAAAGTAGTGTAATGGCCCAGAGTTACTGTGACAAATTTAATTACACTTACCTCACAGAAATCTTTTGAATGGTAATCCTTGGTTCACCCAAGCCATATAGACAGTCCAAGTGAGAGATGATCTCCATACCTCAATTCAAAATTTCTCAAGTCCTTGACATGGTTGATGTGTCACGTGGAATGGAGGGGCTTATTTTTCAGGATCGTGTTATGCAGAGGGGAAAGTGATGCAGGAAATACTTGTTTTTTCAGCTCTGGGTGTATTTTTGTTCTCCACTGTCTTTTCTGATTTGTCCTGTCCTTGTCTAGCATTATAGGCTATTTCTCAGAACAGAAAACAAATTGAAAAAATTATTTCAGAGAATATATGATATTAGCTACCGGTTTTTATTTTATAAGATAGTCTCTTTTCCCTTATATAACACCATACCAGGCAAAATATTTATCTGATTTCTTTCTTCCTTTTTAAAAACACATTAATTGTTTGGATATGTAAATTTGAAAAATAAATACAAATAAATAAATGAAATGAAAATCTTTTTCATATACCCAAAATGTATCCAGGTCCACTTAAAAATACAAGCAAAGAAGGCATAAAGTCTCCACTAATGACAAAGTCTCATTGTTCCCTGAACAGAGAAATAGAAAATGTTAGAAATTAAATTAAAAAGAACTAGGAAAAGAGTAACAGAGCTAGATATTAAAAGCTTGTTAATTTCTGTTGGAAAGAATAGAGGAAAAGGAAATCACCACAGTTACATATGATAAAATTTTTGCACCACTACTGGGTAGTTTTTGTTTCTTAACAATAAGAAATGTTGATTTTATGTACAGCCTCTTGTTTTCTTATATGTTTTTCATGCTAAACAAATCAACCTACATATGCATTTATTTATATATATGCATGTTTGACCCTAAGGTGCCTCACTTTAAATCAAGCACAAAAGTAAAATTGCAAAATATTGGGGATAAATGAAAAGAGCAAACTTTCAGATGAGACACCATAAAACTATTCCAATGACAGAAATGCTTCTTGAAATGGTTTTTTTTTTTAACCTGAAAATGTCTCTTTGAAAGAAGGATGCCAGTTTCAAGAAGGCTCTGCTTTATCTAGACCTTAAGAAAGTAACATGTAGACATATTTATCGATTAAAATTCCTGTTCTGAAAAATAAAATTGTCGATAACAGTTTGCACTTTTATGAAGATCGAAAGGCAGAACAAAAGCTCATTTTTTAAGCTTTGTTTTCAGCCTGCTGGTTGCCATAAAATAATTTGTTGCACTTGAGGTTTGAGAAAGCACCCGGCTTTCTTTCTTTCTTTTTTTTTCTGGCACATGTCCTTTGCTAGAAAGCAATCCTGCAGTAATGAAGGAGAAATGAGCTTCGTAAATAGATGGCCGTTAACTGGGCAGCGTAGAATGATCAAGCCTTAATGTGAAATCGAGGTCATTTTGCTACAGGTCCTCCAATTAAGTTTTTGCATCCAGCCATTTTCAGTGAACTGGAAGATAGTGACATACTTTGGATTGCCTTTCTTGCTCTGTTGCTGCTCTCAGGTTCCCAAACAGGCCCTACACTGTTCACTTAAGATCATCTGAAGTTTACAATTCCAAAGAGAACACAATTAATGTTGCTGTTGACATGAACTCTATTGCTATCTCAGCCCTTGCATGGGGTTTACGCTCTATTGGGAGGTTAAAAGGTAGAGATTTTGACACAGTGAATAGTGCTATTGTTCACTGCAGCCTCACTTAGAGCATAAAATCAGGAAAAAGAATTAAATTTACCATTGTGTTTTCAATGCGTTTAAAAAAAAACCAGGGGAAAAAATAGCCCTGAGGGTGGAGCTTAGAGAAATTGGGCTGAATTATTGCTGTTAGGGCAAGGATTTTTTTTCCCCAATGGCAAAATAGGCATGATAAGTCTACTGCTAATTTTCATCCAGAAAACATTAAAGGTATTACTGCTTTGGAAAAATGCAATCTATGTATCCAAATTGGGGCCAGCTATCAATAATAACATGGAACTAAGCCGCGTTGAAATTAACTGAATATATATTTTAAATAGACATATATAAGTGGTTTGTTACACTACGCAGCACTTGCATCATAGCAGTCTTGGTATCATAAGTGACATCATAAATCACTACTTGATTTATGATACTACTTGATAAGACAAAAACATGTGAGTTAGACAGCATCATTACCAGATGGATTTGTAACTGGCTGACTCAATGTGTAGTCCTTAATGGAACTGCATCTACATGGAGGGAAGTATGCAGTGAGGTACCCCAAGGCTCTATTTTAGGCCCAGTACTCTTCAATATCTTCATAAATGATTTAGACAAGGGGATAAAACTCATCAAATTTGCAGATGACACCAAGCTGGTAGGAATAGCCAACACTCCCGAAGATAGGCTTAAGATACAGAAGGTTCTTGACAGACTTGAACATTGGGCCCTGTGTAACAAAATGAAATTTAACGGTGAGAAAAGTAAGATTCTACATTTAGACAAGAAAAAAACCAAATGCACAGGTACAGATTAGGTGGTACCTGACTCAATAGTAGTAACTGCCAGAGGGATCTTGGAGTCCTAGAAGACAACCACTTAAATATGATTGTTTTGGCCGCTGCAGCCCACACAGTCCTAGGCTGCATTAACAGAGGGATAGAATCAAGATTGCATGAAATGTTAGTACCACTTTATAATGCCTTGATAAGACTACACCTGGAATATTGCACCTGGTTTTGGTCGCTATAATATAAAAAGATATTGAGTCTAGTCTGGAAAGAGCGCAGAGAAGAGCAATAACGATGGTTAGGGGCCTGGAGACTCAAACATGAAGAATTGGGTATATCTAGTTTAATGAAAAGAAGGACTAGGGGTAACATGATAGCAATATTCCACTACCTGAAGGCAGGATAAGAAGCAACGGATGGAAATTTATCAAGGAGAGATCCAACATCCAACCTAGAACTAAGAAGAAATTTTCCAACAATTAGAACAATTAATCAGTGGAACAACTTGCCTCGAGAAGTTGTGGGTGCTCCAAACTGGAGGCTTTTAAGAAGAGATTGGATAACTAGTCATTTGGACTAATTTGTCCTAAATGATTGGATACCATTTAGGAGAAATTGGATTTGTCCTAAATGGTACAGGGTTTTTTGCTTCTTGACTTTTCTAGGCCCTGGATTTGCCTGGAAGTGAAAACATTTTGACAGAGATCAGGAATCCCCATCTAAGATCCAAAGCAAGGGAAGCAGTAGATAAATTGTCCCAACCCAACAGGTGGAACAAGAGCAGGGGTGAAATCCAGCAGGTTCTGACAGGTTCTGGAGAACCTGTAGTGGATATTCTGAATAGTTTGGCGAACTGGCAAATACCACCTCGGGCTGGCCCCAGAGTGGGGAGGGAGTGGAGATTTTGCAGTATCCTTCCCCTGCCACGCCCACCAAGCCACACCCACCAAGCCATGTCCACAGAACCGGTAGTAAAAAAATTTGGATTTCACCACTGAACAAGAACTATGGATATTTCGGGGGGGGGGGGAAGATAGGGATGATCTGAAAAACAGGAATGGCTCCAAAGACAATTTGAAGTACAGGAATCAATTCACTAAGGCCATCTTAGGAGGAGTGTGAACAGGACTGCTTCTCCAGAGCAAACCCATCCATGTGGTAGAGCCGAGGGTAGGGATGGAAAGTGGGGAGCAATGGAGAATTGGTGAAGAGGAATAACTAGAGAGTGGAAGAATGATAACCTTTTGTTCAGTGTCTTCTCTTCTTCTTGACAAAATGTGGTCAATTGGAATTAATTCTCAGAATCTTTCAAGGTAGAGAAATACCCCAGGATAAGGATACATTGTGTTCCAAAGTCAATATTACTTCAGTAGCTTTATTACAGCAAATCTAACCTATTCATCCTGATAAAAAGATATGAACTTTTGTATCATGATTAATTTTATCCAGATCTGTAATTACATCAGCACTGGGAACGCTGGAGCGGAAGGAAGGGGGGAAAAAAACACCCTCCACTGTATGTCTTGTCTTTAAAGTAAGTCATCCGACAACCGACACCTCCTAAATAGAGATGATGTTGTACAATGGCAAACAAGGGGACAATGGATCCCTTATTCTGGGCAGGAATCCCTCTGGGCTGCACCCACAAGGAAACAAAAGGAGGGTTGTTCGCACTTCAAGGCACCTTGATGCTGCCATTTGACTTGACTGTTTTATTAATTATGCCATCCATTAAGGGAGAACTTTCTGACAGAGGTGGCTACCTTGTCTGGCTCTGAGCGATTTGGTCTGCTTCCTATTGGTTCCACATGTGTTTGTTCTCAATAGGGGAGGATTCCAGGGTGAGAAGGAAGCATTTCTGATCCATTCGGGTCAATCGAGTGGAAAACTTAGTTTTGCCTTTGCTTCTAATTCTTCCATCAACACTTGAATTAATACTTATATCAAACAGTTGAACGGTTCCCCTCCCCCCTCCTTTATCCATATGACTCTGAGTAGTGGTGAAATGTAAAATTTGTTACTACCGGTTCTGTGGGCGTGGCTTGGCGGTGGTGGGGGTAATGTGACTGGGTGGGCGTGGCCAACTTTTTTTTTTTATTATTACTTTTAAAAGCATTTTTAAAACTTCGGCCAAAGAGGTTTATTTATTTATTTATTTTATTGGTTCGATTTATATGCCGCCCTTCTCCATAGACTCAGGGCGGCTTACAATGCGTTAAGCAATAGCCTTCATACTTTTGTATATACCTGCTTAGTAGGGCTTTCGGCCCCTCCCAAGCGGTGTTCTTTTTTATACAAAGTCAGCTTATTGCCCCCACAAATCGGGTCCTCATTTTACCTACCTCGAAAGGATGGAAGGCTGAGTCAACCTTGAGCCTGGTGAGATTTGAACTTGCAGTAATTGCAGGCAGCTGGTGCTACTTAACAGCACGTTAGTCTGCTGCGCCACCAAGGCTCTTAGAAAAAATGCTTTTAAAAGGCTCCGACGCTCAGGCAAGTCAGCTGGGATTGTCAGAGCCTTTTAAAAGCATTTTTAAACAACCTCTTCAGCCGAAGAGGTTGTAGAAAAAATGCTTTTAAAAGGGTCTGACGATCCCAGCCGAGCTGCACAATCATCAGAGGCTTTTTTTCTTACTTTTAAAAGCATTTTTTTGGCCGAAGAAAAAATGCTTTTAAAAGTAAAAAAAAGCCTCTGATGATCGCGCGGCTCAGCTGGACATGTGGGGGGGGGGCCAGGGATTTTTGCTACCAGTTCTCCAAACCACCTGCCGCCATCACTACTGGATCAGGCGATCTGGTCCGAACCGGGAGCATTTCACCCCTGACACTGGGTAAATGAGAAGTAGTTCCAGTTAAGTCCACCCATCCTGGTACTGCCTCCCTCCTCAAACACCAAAGAAAGAGAGCAACAAAACAAGGGGTGAAATGCTCCCCGTTCGGCCCAGTTCCACCGAACCAGTAGCGATGACGGCCAGTGGTTTGGAGAACTGGTAGCAATGGCAGCTCAAGGCTGTGCTCACCCATCCGGAAGTAACCTGTTTTTTACCCTCTGTGCATGTGCAGAGGGTCGGTGCACGCATGTGATGCGTGCGGGCGGCGTGTGCACTTCCGAACCGGTAGGGAAGGTAAGTAGATTTTACCCCTGCAACAAACTAAGACAAATCTGTGTTCATGTAGTTAGGAACTCAGCATAAAAGGGAATGGAAAGAAAATTGTATTTAAGTTTTGCTCAAGTGAAAGATTAACGTCAGGGTTATGATCCCCCCCAAATGAGAGATCCATTTAACCATGCTGGACAAATTATCCATCCAATGTATAGGCAGAAAATTGGATGGACGATGTCTGAATTTGTTCAAGGGAAGGAGAAATTTTCCAACTGCTTCCCAAGAACACAGCACCCATTTGTCAGGAGAGTGGTGCGGTCCCTCTGGATATTTCTCCCTTTGGTTGAAATAAAGCAGGTATGTCCACCCTTGGCAACTTAAAGACCTGTAGATTTCAACTCCCAGAATTCCCCAGCCAGCCTGGCTGGCTGTCTGGGGAATTCTGGGAGTTGAAGTCCACAGGTCTTAAAGTTGTCAAAGGCGGACACCCCTGAACTAAAGTGTGAACAGCCAGAGAGGCTGCAGCCTTTCTGGTAAGATAAAAATCTAGGAAAATGCAGAGCATTTCAAGTTCATCCAAGAACATTACTTTCCAGCTTTGGAATTTCTCTACTTTGAAAAATACATAAAAAAATTCTCCATGGCCACTTTTCAGGTTTGCACACGTTTAACTTGTTGTTAAACCATCCATTAGATGGTACTTTTCTTTGCCACAATAGTCTAGTTCATGCATTTTGCTCATTTGAAAAGAAGAGCATCAGTTCAAAGGAACAGCTTATCAGGTTTATTCCAGGAAATGTATAATGGGAGTGTTGCACTTGGAAGAAAAAAAAAATAACGCCATAGATTTGATATCTGGAACTCGAGCATATTATTTTCTTTCTACATTTTCCAAAGAAGACTCATCTTCCATCAAAGACCCTGCAAAGTAATTCTTTCTTATATTAAACTCTTGAGATAAAGTTGTGCTCATTGTTTGTTTCTAGCTTTCTTTCAACATGCTGATGGGAATGGGCTTTCCAAGGGAAAACACAGATAAAAATATTAAGTTGGAAGACTTCCAGGTAATTATAAATAGAATCTCGGTGATGCTTCTCCTGGGTCATAACCTCTCAGATTCACCCTCAACATGAAACATCTGATGAGAGGTTTGAGGACTCATCCATCACAGGAAGCCCAAGTAGATATGATTTCATTTTCCATACCTATATTGCCTCCAGTTTTTTCCACACAACCATGTTGTCTTATCGGGAAATCTGGCAGATTCCATTCAGTGCTATTATCTGTGCTGTGACAGGATTCGTTTTGAGGGGTCTCACACTAATATCTACAATTAGAGCACTTTAGGGTGGATTTCCTTTACTTATATCAGTGTTTTTTACACATTGATCCTAAACCAATCTGCCAAAAAGATGACACTTTAGCACTGCTGTGGAGTTAAGCAGTATTTTGTTGATTCATCAAATACAGGTAGGTGTATAATCAAGAAGCAAACTATATCCCAATCATGAAACTGCCAAGATCACCCCCACCAACACTAACAGGGCAAGCCACTAGAACATAAAATGAGAGCAAATCCCTACTAGCACTGATGGTGTTACCTAGTTTAATAATGAAATGTTTGCAAAAACAACAACAACCAAGCACCAAGGACTCCACACTTCAACCCTGAACTACAAATATTATTTTCTACAGGTAGGTGTAGAAAGCACTTTATAGAGCAGAATCTGTGCTCAAAGGCACTTACTGTTTCTCTAGATTAGTTAAGTAAAAAAAAAAGATCCCATCTACATGTAATTATTGTTATTCTTGCAAAAGCTTATTCCTCAGGGTGAAAGATATCACTTTCCCTATATAATACAAATGTGTGTTTAATTTTAATCTTGTTGAATTGCAAACTGGAAGCCATCTCAACCAGTTTCTACTCTACTCTGAACAGATACTGTATGCTGGAGGACAAAATCATGGCTGTCTTTATGGCCATGTTGCACTGCTTGACCTGACCCATCACTTTAGATGGATGGCAAAATTATAAAACAAGCTGCAAAGCTTTTAGTGGACCTTTAGGTTACCTTGCAGTCACTTAACGTAAATGGAGTCATAAAGATAAAAACGTACAAACGACCCTGAGTCTCCTTCCTATTCTTTGCTCTACATTAATACAACACCACCAAATTTTGATAAAGTGGTTTACGATTGATAGAGTTTAAGTTCTCTAAGCATCCCTGCCAGAAGTGGGTTTCAGCAGGTTCTGACCAGTTCTGGAGAACTGGTAGCGGAAATTTTGAGTAGTTCGGAGAACCGGTAGTAAAAATTCTGACTGGCCCCGCCCCCATCTATTCTCTACCTCCCGGAGGAAATGGGGATTTTGCAGTAACCTTCCCCTGGATTGGGGACAGAATGGAGATTTTACAGTATACCTTTCCCTGGAGTGGGTTGGGAATGGAGATTTTACAGTATCCTTCCCCTGCCACGCCCACCAGGCCATGCCACGCCCACCAAGCCATACCCACAGAACTGGTAGTAAAAAAATTTTAAACCCACCACTGATCCCTGCTATAAAGCAATGGAACAATGGTTCAGAACAGATGTGATGCTATAGGATTACAGGTTGGGTGTAGGAGAAAAAAAGAATAATAATGTAGAAAACCAAAGCTCACACCTTTGAAAGAAAAAAAAAATTGATCTGATCCCAATCTATGCATTATCTAGAAGAATAGCTCTATGAATTGCTACAGTGAAAATGAGGAAAGAGGAGGAGAAGGAAGGGAGGAGGGGAGAGGAAGAGAAGAAGGAAGAACAAGGAAGAAGGAGGAGGAGGAGGAGGAGGAGGAGAAGAAGAGAAGTAGAAGGAGGAGGAGGAGGAGGAGGAAGAAGAGGAGGAGGAGGTGTCTTGGTGTAATCCAACGCTAATTTGTTTGGAAAATATTTGGATTTACTTCTTAGATAGCTTGCAAAACCCAAAATTTAGCAGCAGTGTCCATATTTGACATGAGTCCTGCTGTTTTGCTCTGTTTCAAAAATAAACATTAAATAATAACTATTTTGAAAAGCCCACTAAAAATGCTTTACAATTTAAAATAACAGTCAGAAAAAGAAGACACTAAATCAATTAAATATATGTGCTATACTGTACTACAGTTATTGACCACTAATGGTGAATATAATGTCTTTTTTTCAGATTTCATAAAGACAGATAAAAACAAGACCCCCTCCTCCAATCACACGAGTGGTGATTTCAGGGGGGATCAGATTGTTCCTTTCCTATGTGCACATGCACTCCAAAGTGACATTGAGATAAATCTTTTGTCACATTGACAAAAGTTTTGGGGTTCTGTGGATGCCGCTGGCTTCTTCTGCAAATCTTTAAATCTGAGCAGATTTTTACTCAAAGAGGCAATTCTTCAGACAGTAAAACTCTAAGCTTAGAAATGAACAGTAATCCTTTAAATTATGCTTAGAAAAAAGTGGCAGATATTTTCGTATAGGTACAACAACCACAATTGATGTTGCTAAGTGAGACAGTTGAATAGCTGTGAAAAGGAACTTCTTACTGTAACGACCCTCTATGAATTCAGCAAGAGGTGGAGATCTAGGAAATCTGTCAGGCTGCAAAGCTGCTCTTTCAGGAAGGGATGACTCCATCTTTGTAATTATAAGGATTATATCTACATTCTAGATTTGACCTCTACTATTGGCAAATGAAGTGCCCCAGGCATATATTTGTCCCAGTGGTGAAATCCAATTGTTTTTATTACTGGTTCTGTGGGCGTGGTGTGGCTTGGTGGGCGTGGTGTGGCTTGGTGGGCGTGGCTTGGTGGGCGTGGCAGGGGAAGGATACTGCAAAATCCCCATTCCCTCCCCACCCCTGGGGGAAGGATATTGCAAAATCTCCATTCCCACCCCACTCTGGGGCCAGCCAGAGGTAGTATTTTCCGGTTGTCTGAACTACTCAAAATGTCTGCTATCGGTTCTCCGAACTGCTCAAATTTTCTGCTACTGGTTCTCCAGAACCTGTCAGAAACTGCTGGATTTCACCCCGATTTGTCCCTTTCCATATTCTTCATCTTCAACCTTTTATAGAACCTGAAGGGGCTTCAAACAAGTACCGAGATGTGTTCCTTTTGGTTGCTCAGGGCTTCTTTAGGCACAATCAGAGTCCTGAGGCTTGATGGACGCACGACAATCTAACACTCACCCATAACAGGCTTATTTGGGTGAGATGGTCAACGGTCAACCAATGGACCAATCTCACTGTGACTAGTGAGGTTTTCATATAGAAATCCCTGACATGGTTAGAGCATGGGAGAACGATCTTTTCTTGGTTAGTTCCACTTAAGTTTTCAAAGCAAAACTGATTCCATAGCAAAACTATGAGCAAAACCCATTTTAGAACAAATGTAATTCCAGAATCAAGAAGAATGTGTTTTTCTCCCTAGCGATGTTCACAGGAATGTTCTTTCTGCAAGAGGCATTTGAATTTAGACCAGATTACAACATCTTATTACCAGGCCATTTACCCAACTGCTTTTCTCGTTCCCTTTAAGAATATGCTTTGGCAAAAAGATCCAGTGTCAGCAAAGCATGAAAATTTGCAGGTATGCAGGGAAAATCCTTGAGAGAGCCTACCGTTAGAAGGCCCTCTGGCAGGAGGCTCCATTTCACAAAGGCCCAAGAGAAGTTTAACTCACATCTTCCATTTTGAGTTTAAGAATGCTTGGATTGCGTCAGGCAGCCTAATGTCTCCCTCAACAATTCCATAAATATACTCTCAAGCAGAACTAAATGTGCATAGAAATTATATTATGTATTTCCAACTTGGAATGGAAGGCAAACACAGATTGAATTTCTCAAGTACCACAGGAAATAAATTGCGAGTTAAAACTGCAAACCTGCACAGAGTTAATGTTTGCTTAACCTGACTTTGCGGTGTAAGCATGTTTAAATGAATATTGGATTTAGGCCTGTTAGAGGCCATAATCCTGCTACATATGTAAGGAGCACACATTTTTCCATGCCAGTTTCTTACTAAACTATCAGATGTTAAGTGCTTGAAGGGGGGGGGCACCAAATTAGCTCTGTTTTTTGTCTCTTAACGAAGTTTGTCATGTCTCTGTAGGGAAGGGTGTGTGTAAAATAGTTTAATTCAACACTAACGAGAGAGGATAATCTAAAAGAAGTCCATCTCTCTCTGAATGCAAAATAGGATGATAAGCATTTGAGAAAATATATCCCCTGCAAATTGTGTTCATTCAATCAAGCAAAGGCATGATCTGAACTAAGGTATCAGGCAGGTGAATAAATTACTTTGTCTTCAAATCAACCAAATGGACAATTTTACCTCCTAGGATTGCAATTATAAACATCTTATCACTGAAGCTTGACTCTATGGAAATGGAGACACCAGGGGGGTATATTGATAATTAAGGTTCTCGCCTAATGCTTTCTTCCTAACAAAATAATTTCAGTACACTTACTAATTTGACAGAATGTTTTAAATGATTTATAATTAAGTATTAACGTCCCTGAAATAGAATATTATCATAGGTTAATGGTCTCCTGCTGGAGCAAATGTTTATTTTCCAAGTAGGAGTGCTAATCCTCTAACAGTGTTCAGCTACAATGATATTATTTTCATAATAACAAATGTCTAGTTCATTATCTTATACAGGTGAATGGAGCAGTTTGACACGGCTGCTTCACCATACGATGTATTGACCCAATTTGCTCCAGGGGTGCCTGTAGCAATTGGGACTGATGGATGGAAGGCTGATTTTAAAGCACAGCTCCCAATTTTTGAGCATCAAAGAAGCAAGTGCCAGACTTTCCTTTTTTTAAAAAATCCTAACACACTTTCAATTCTTCTTCTCCTTCCCCTCCTCCGCATTAAATTTCAACTTTGTCCATTGTGTCCTTCAACGTTTTTTCAGCTCACAAAAAATTTTGGGGACTATGGAAGGAATTTATTTCCTTCTCTAGAGACTGGATTTCTCTTTGGTCTGAGATGGGTGGATCAAGGAAGGAAGAAAGGAAGGAAGGAGGGAGGGAGGGAGGGAGGGAGAGAGGGAGGGAGGGAGGAAGGAAGGAAGGAAGGAAGGAAGGAAGGAAGGAAGGAAGGAAGGAAGGAAGGAAGGAAGGAAGGGAAAGGAAAGGAATCATGAGATTTCAGTGTCTTCTCATAGTAGCCTGTAACATCTGAGTATCACATCACTGAAATATCATGAGATTTGGCTATTTTGCAAGATTTGAGCTATTTTTAAAATCCTGTTTTTATTACATTTGTTGGCACTCACGCCATCAAGTTTTGTTGCATGGAAAAAAACTGTCAAACATAAGACTGCTTGGCTGTTAAAAACATTATGCTTATATTAAAAACCAAGCAGGTAAAAATGGAAGATTGCCCTAGGGAAAAAAAAACTACAGAAAAACAGATAACTTCTGTTTTAGGATATATGTACAGGTAGTCCTTGACTTACAACCATTCGTTTAGTGACCGTTCAAAGTTACCACAGCATTGAAAAAAGTGACTTGTGATTTTTCACACCATTGCAGCATCTCCATGGTCACATGATCAAAATTTGGATGCTTGGCAACTGGCATGTATTTATGACAGTCACTGTGTCTCCTGGTCATGTGATCCCCTTTCCGACCTTCTGACAAGTAAAGTCAATGGGGAAGCTAGATTCACTTAATAACCACATTACTAACTTAACAACTGCAATGATTCGCTTAAACAACTGCAGCAAGGAAGGTCGTAAAATAGGGTAAAACTCAACAAGTCTCTTCCTTAGCAATGAAAATCTTGGACTTAATTCTGGTCGTAAGTCAAGGACTACCCATGGTCACCATCTTCCATCATATGTCTCTATCTTTTTGGCTAAAACATTTTTGTCAAATCTAACATTTTCCCTTTCTGATTCCATATGAATTGCAGCATAACTATTTCATTCTATAGCACTGTGGTTAGAATGCAGCATTGCAGATTAACTCTGCCGACTGCCAGGAGTTTGATCCTGACCAGCTCAAGGCTGACTCAACCTTCCATCCTTCCAAGGTCGGTAAAATGAGGACCCAGATTGCTGCTTAGAGAGGGCTGTAAAGCATTGTGAAGCGGTACGTAAGGCTAAGTGCTATTGCTATTGCTATCCAGGTTTATAGAAAGGTCTACATCAGGGGTGTCAAACTCAAGACCTGTGGGCTGAATCTGTCCCGTGGGGTGCTTAGATCTGGCCAATGGGGCTGCCCTGGAAACAGTGAAGGACTGGCTTGTGGTGCATTTGCCAGCAAAAACGGCGCTTGGGAGGGCCATGCGCAGCCATCCCGAGCTCCGTTTTCGGCTGCAACAGCCTCCTGCAACCCTCTGCGAGTGAAAACGGAGCTCGTGAGAGACGCACGAGTTGCCCCCAACACAAGTGACGTTAAGCTGGCCGCGCCTACCCTGGCCACGTCCACCCGGCCCCTGAGGTCGAACGCAACCCTGATGCAGCCGTCAACAAAATCGAGTGTGACACCCCAGTCTACATCTTCTATTGAAATGTATAGTTAAAAATTTGTTGATTGGGGGTGTCTCACAGAGGGTGAAAAAAAAATTAAGACTGCGGTTGTGGCCATGCAGTCAAAATCCTGTCCAGTTTGGTATGCATACATTTAAAAAGGTAGGAGGAACTTTGTCTGCACTATGGCGACACCATCTTGACCTAGTTGATTCTCCCATGGACTCCCTTGACGTCGATAGGACTTTCCTTATAAACTTTTATCATAAATATAGGGTATATGTTAAACTAGTTTGTATATTAAATATTAATAAACTAGTTCCAGAATGTACAGTAAGAAGCAAGTGCGTGAAAAAAGATGGAAATTCATAAAGTAATAAGTAGGAACCCTTGGGTCCTCAAACATGGTCCTCCCTGATCTTAGTCCAACGCCTAACTCACTTCACCCCCTTCCTATGAGCTCTTGGCTTTTACTGCAAGAACCATATATCACCAAGTGTTTAGCATTTTAATATCAAAAGTACATATTCATTTATCAAGTGTTCCTATGTCTATCGCTGTTATCGCTTGTTGGCATCCGGTCACTGTGTTAGTAGAAAGTTGTCTCAGATCGGAGGAATTCAAAACTCCTGGACCACAATTCTTCCCTCTCCCCGCCTCCCTCCCAACTTGGATTTGTTTAATCTGTCACTTTTTAAAGAGGGTTCCATCTCCTACACATATAATCCCTCAGAATCAGTGACCTCTCTAAGGCTACTCCCAAAGGATGTGATCCTTCTGCCTGTGAAAATGTTAGTCGGGCTCAGAGAGGAAGGTCTTGGCTGACAGCCGTCACCTTCCTATAATTCATGGGCCACTATTACTCATTCGTTACGTTATACGTATTTAGCACGATAAACTCTTGGAGCCTAAGATCGAGAGACGAAGACTGAGCCAAGAATGCTAAAGAAGAGGGAATTATGCTCAGTTCAGATGGATGTCCACTTCTCAATCATTTCATATCGGACAAGATAGTAGTAAAACATCACTGCAAAAGTCCAGAAATTATATGTTGTCTCAAGATGCTTTTTTTTTTTGTGCAATCAGGACAACACTGTGTGTCTGTGTGCACATGCACATCCGTGATCTATCTGTTTTAGAAAAGGAAGTATTTGTGGCCCATCCAAGGAGGTAGTAACATATATTCCTGTGGCAGAGATTCTGTGATATCTTTTAATAATCTCTTATGTTGTTCTTAGTATACTAATGAATTCATTGGTAAAGCAGTTTCTATTGATAAGTACAAAATATGATAGATTTTTTTCTTCTTCTGTAGTTTGCATTTTTCGTCTGTACTTTTAATTTTTAAAGGTTCTTATTTAAAGATAAAAATCATTTTGCTTCATGATAAAGAAGCTTCATAATGAAAAATAAGAGCAACAGGACATTGTATCTGAATGCAAAAAGTACCAATATATACTGAATTAGTTAGATTGAATAAACTTTAATATCTCAAAACAAAACTTTTTTAAAAACCTTTTCTCACCTGATCGCCATGTGATCTGCACTTTAATTGTTTTCTTGTATAAGCTTTTCTGAAAAAGGAAGCAACTGATACAGGTAGTCTTCCACTTACAACTATTTGAGCCTGGTGATGTAGTGGTTAGAGTGCAGTACTGCAGGTTACTTCTGCTGTCTGCCAGCTGCTTGCAATTTGGGAGTTTTAATCTCACCAGGTTCAAGGTTGACTCAGCCTTTCATCCTTGCGCGGTGGGTAAAATGAGGAGCCAGATTGTTGGGGGCAATATGCTGACTCTAAACCGAGAGGGCTGTAAAGCACTGTAAAGCAGTAAATAAGTCTAAGTGCTATTGCTATTTGATTTACAACCAATTGAAAAAAGTGACTTATGATTGATGCTTTTAGTTGCAACCATTGCAGGATCCCCATGGTCATGTGATCAAAATTCAGGCTCTTAGCGATTGGCATGTACTTATGATAGTTGCATGTCCCAGGGTCATGTGATCCCTATTTGTGATGGTCCCAGCTAGCTTCCACAAGCAAAGTCAATGAGGGCAGCTAAATTTGCTTAATGACCATGTGATTCTCTTAGCAACTGCAGTAATTCCTTTAACAACCATGGCAAAAAAGGTCATAATATCAGGTGTGTCTCACTTAGCAACCACTTTGCTTAGCGATGGAAATTCTGCCCCCAATTGTGGTTGTGATCGAGGCCTACTTGTATAATAAGGGTGGTCCTCAACTTACAACAATTTGTTTAGTGACTGTTCAAAGTTACAACGGCCCTAAAAAATGTGACTTACATGACCATTTTTCACAGTTATGACCTTTGCAGCATCCCTATGATCATGTGATCAGAATTCAGGTGCTTGGCCTGAATATTTAAGACCATTGCTGTGTCTCAAGGTCATGTAATCACCTTTTGTGACCTTCTCACAAGGAAATTTAATGTGGAAATCAGGTTCATTTAACAACCAGGTTGCTAACTTATCAACTGCAGTTATTCACTTAATCACTGTGGCAAGTGATTGGCAAGAAAAGTTGTAAAATGGGACAAAATTCAATAAATATCTCACTTGACAACAGAAATGTTGGGCTCAGTTGTGGTCTTAAACTAAGGACTCTACCTTGAAATGTTAGTCAGCCTAGCAAGAAATACTTCATCTCGTTCAGAGGTTTTCTTCCCATTTTATTAAACAATCTCTTCATGTGGTGAGGATGTACAAAAAAAATAAAATAAAAATTGGATCAGCTAATTTTGCGCTCTGGAATAATGGCATTCTTCCAGCACGATGCGATCAGAGAATTAATTAGGAATATTGAAGGGTAAACAGTATCGACCTATACCAGGCATTCTATAATGAGGCGCTTTTGCTCAGTATGTATTCAAAAGTTTCTCTCCCCCTTTCCATACTTGGCATTAAGAGCAGAATTTATCTTCATTTGAATTTATGTAAGTCTCCTTCCATCCTTGCCGCCTTTTGTAGTTATATCTTTGTGTCTGGGCAGAGGAAGTGGGAGAGGGAAGCTAGACTGTTGGCTATTATGTCTTCTTACTCCTTGATTCTTTTACTCACAGGAATGTCAGCTAAGTTCATGGTCAGTTGCTTCAGGATGGGAGAAGACCCTGCCTCTGTCTTATAACCATCAGATTGTTATGGCTGAACTAGTGAGGAAAAGTCTGGGGCCCCCAGGCTGGAAAATCTCCAAATTCATCACAAGATTTTTATTTCAAAAATTGAAACAAACTCTCTTGGCTTCCTGTTCTTACTCCTCTTTCCAAGAAATGATGAGGGCTGTCTGAGGGGAAGATACAGACTGGGAAGAAGAAATATTTAGAATGTCCAAATATGTCTTTTATGATGACCAGTTGCTGAACTTCACTCCAGGCCTAAAAGCACCCCGCTCCCCGTCTCCGCTGAGATGTGGTAAAATTGAATGGGGTTGGCGTATCTACATTTAATTTTTCTGTAGCAAAAGAAGCAAGAGAAGTTATAATACCTCCAGCAGCTGTACAGTTAAATGTTAACTTTAAAAAAAATAGTGCAAAGGAAATGATAAATTGCTCTGGATCCTGTTCTAGGCCACATAGTGATTTAAGAAACATTCTTCGAAACAAGTAAAATAAAATAGATTTGTTCTGTTCACTTCTGCAAAGCGGCTGGTTTAGGCTGAAAAATAAAATAAAATGAATAGCAGCACAATTGATTTTGGTTAGACTCCTTGCTGAAATAATTAAAAGTTTTATTAAATAGGGGGGAGAGAAAGAGAAAAAAAAAATCTGGAACCACTGTTGGTATAAACCAACTTTCCCTCAAACTGGTGTCCTCCAGATGTGTTGGACTTCAAGTCCCCTAAATCCCCAGCTTGAATTCATTGCCTCGATGTAATTTATTTTTAAAAAACAAACAAGAATTTGCATAGCATAGACTTTAAAAAATGCTAAGTGCTGAAGGGGTGAAGTGCTAAGGGACATGCAGTAAAACATAAACAGAAAATAAATGACTAGCTTTATATTAGACATATTAAAAATTAAATACAGCTTAAGATTGTTCCAAATCAAGGTTTAGATAAAGCCACAATAACTGTGGTTTTGTGGTAAATCATTTTTCTGACTCTCTGGAGATTTTGGATGCTGTGTTGGATGTACAGTTCTGCAACCAATTTTTAAAGTAAAAACAAACATCACTTTTCTTTAAAGCAATTTAATTAAGTTGGAAATTAGATTTTTAATGTACCTCTTATAAGTTCATATAAGAAATTATGAACTAATAAAATGAGATGTATAATTCTTTGCTTTATATCTGAAAGTGACATGTCAATTACAATTGATGAATTGATTTAGTTTCTTCTTCTTCTTCTTCTTCTTCTTCTTCTTCTTCTTCTTCTTCTTCTTCTTCTTCTTCTTCTTCTTCCTCCTCCTCCTCCTCCTCCTCCTCCTCCTCCTCCTCCTCCTCCTCCTCCTCCTCCTCCTCCTCCTCCTCCTCCTCCTCTTCTTCTTCTTCTTCTTCTTCTTCTTCTTCTTCTTCTTCTTCTTCTTCTTCTTCTTCTTCTTCTTCTTCTTCCTCCTCCTCCTCCTCCTCCTCCTCCTCCTCCTCCTCCTCCTCCTCCTCCTCCTCTTCCTCTTCTTCTTCCCCCCTCCACTTTTTCTGATCACCCCCAGAATCAGAATATCTTTTCACTTTAGTACTCTATCAATTGAAGTATCTAACCGGAGTGTCACACACACAGTCCTGCCAGGAGCTCAGACAGAGAGGTCTGTATGGAGAAGTTTGGTATGCTGTTTAGGATAAATACTTCAAAATCCACAGGACTCCTGGTTGGAATGAAGCCATTATCTTCAGTAGAAGCTGAAAGCAAGCTGCAAATGTTTTGTATCTTTTTACAGTGATTTTTTTTTACACTAGTTGTAGTCATTAACTATATACGCTGTGGAACATGGATCAATAATGTTTGAAGGTGGAGGGATGCAACTTGGCTCCTTAAATTTAGAGGGTTATAGGATCCCCGATGATATTTTTTCGGGGGTGGGGGGGTGGGAACATTTTTTCAGCCTGATTTTTGCATTTAAGGAGACTTAAAGGTGAGAATGATTTTTGGTACCAGGATGGCCAAAATGTTGTGGTGTGGTTTTTATTTTATTTTTTACCTTTTGGGGGGAGAAAGAGGAAAGGCGGGTTTAATGATAAGACTAGAAATGTCAACAGAGGCACTACCTTCTCTTCTGCCCTTCCTTTTTCCTAAATTTTGCCATCAATTTCAGTGGAACAATTCCAGGGGGGAGCCAAACACATTCTGCCTGTGGATCTACTCTGGTTCAGTAGAAGGCAATGCATAGATGAAGT